>NW_018127984.1:136064-203107 GCF_001952655.1 Monopterus albus
AGTGAGAAGGACAAGATGAGGTAAAGTTGACTAAGACTAAATAAATATTTAAAGAGGTGTCAGAATAAATAGAAAAATGGAGCTGAAGTAATGGAAGCTAGTCACAGAAGTTCTTGCACTCTCCAGTCATCCCTCATTTATCATTTTTCTTGGCAAAAGAATATTTGCTTCCTTTACTGCCGTCACCTACTATTAGATTTTGTTCTGTACAGACACTTTCTTCCCCAGCTTTTTTTCACTAATGCAAAGACCTACACATATATATCAAAAAAGTCTGTCTGTGAATTAAAGAAGAGGAGAACTAGATGAACTGGGAACTTTCCAGTATAATCACTAAAAGAACATATAGGCCGAGTGAGAGATGGTGAGCGAAAAAAGACTTAAGCTTGTCTATACATATCAGTCACACACACTTATGCATAAATAAACATCATGTGAAGAATCTGAAAGACAATTTTACATCCTAGACTCGAGAGTCAGGGTGACACGCAAACAGCCATGACTCTAAAACTGAACACCCTGTAACATCAAGGTTACAACCACATACACTTGCACTGCTACTAAAACTGTTCTTTGCATTTTTGGTTTATGATCAATTGTTGCAACACGCAAACAGCCATGACACTAAAACTGAACACCCTGTAACATCAAGGTTACAACCACATACACTTGCACTGCTACTAAAACTGTTCTTTGCATTTTTGGTTTATGATCAATTGTTGCAACACGCAAACAGCCATGACACTAAAACTGAACACCCTGTAACATCAAGGTTACAACCACATACACTTGCACTGCTACTAAAACTGTTCTTTGCATTTTTGGTTTATGATCAGTTGTTGCAGTGTGGACTTAAATTTGACACACCGGACATCCTTTGTCTGTAACATGTCAGGTGTGGAAGCACTCAATCTTTTTTTAATCTCTGAGGAGGTGATCATTTTTCAGGGTTTGTTTGTGCGTCAGGCACCCACCCGGTCTCGCCCGTATCTCCTCAGCAGCTTATAGGGCCACACCAGGATGTTCCTCTTGGTCTTTGGCTCCCTTAAGATCAAGATGTCACTCTCAGCCTTCAGCCAGTAGCTGCCTGTCAGCCCACAACGCTCTGAAGCTTCGGTACGCTGAACATTCACCCAGAACTCGTTCACTACGAGGAAAAAACAGGAGAGGTGCTTTTGCATGGCTTCATTTTAAATCTCTTCATTTCAAATGATTTTCTGCAATATTTCCTGGAGATCATTAAAATTATGTACAACGTGATTTTTGTGCCTTTACCTTCCTCTCTGGAGTAGTAGATGAGGTTTTCAGACATCTGCAGGTCCTGGGGGCCTCCATTTAAGTCTGCAGCAGTGTTGCTGCTGCCACTCCCTTGTCCTCCCTGTGGACACAGAGAGACTGCCAGTCAACAAGCAGAGAAACAAAGTATATTAGTAATTTTTTTTTCAACTACATGCAGGAGTTCTTTGGGTTACAAGAATGGAAAGCAAATAAAAATGACATGAGTGCCATAGACTACGAAGCAGACTGAGTCATCCTCCTGGAAACTCACTCTGACTTCCTCTATGCAAATGTGTGCTATTTTGATGGAAGCTATGGCCTGGACACTCCAGGGACATATGGGAACTTTTAGAAAATTGATATGTACATGCAAGTAAACAAAAATAAATAAATAAATCACAATCTAGTAGCAGTTCTTCAGTTTTTTCCACCAAAATAATGTTGTATTTCTTTCATTTAAACAGGCATAAAAACCTCAGAGAGAGCACAGAATTATTTTGTAAAACATAGGAAATTTATACTTCAAATATTCACACATCCACCCATGTCTTGGTCGCTTACTGCAAAGTTATTTCCTACAGCAGACTGTGGCACTGGTACCCCCCTGTTTTGTATGGCATGCACATGTAGAGATACCTGAAATGCAATGTCACACATGGTGTCCATCCACTCCTTGGCAACGCTCTTCTCTGCAGCAAACACGTGCATCTTGTCATTGGTTTCCACACAGAACGCTGCCATGTTTTCTTTGGGACAGTTCTCTGTCAGCGCTGGCAGGATGGAAATGCACTCAGACAAGCGAATGATCTTCTTGTCCAGCTTTCTGGTTTTCTCACTGGACCCAGTTCCCGAGGCTCCACTGCCACCCCCTCCACCCGAAGGCGAGTCGAAGAATTCGAGGCGAGCAATGCCATTCTGGCTGGCAGGGTAGAGGACAAACCAGTTCTTCTTCCATTTCTGATGGGTGGAAATAAAGGAAATGTAAAATTTTAAAGCTGCACTACATTTGTTTATATATTGACACTGCATCAAAAAATGTTCATGGTCCAGAAATGTGTATCTTTTCATGATTTTTAAAAAATGTTTTATCTATTAATACAATGAGCAACGCACACTGTTGTTCCAACTAGAAATTAGTAAACTAGCATTTCACATAAGAAGGCTATTTCGAAATTTAAACAAAACTAAAAGTAGAAAAACCTGTGAGGGAAGGTTGGAAGGGGGTGACAGGAAAGAGGAAGTTACAAAACAGAAACCAAAAAATTATTTTTATTTTTTTCTCCCAACCACATTTGTCCTGTTCATATTTGTCAGGGAAGGGAAATACATTTTGCATGTGGTTTAGTCAGACAGCAATAGGGAAAGGGCTAAATGCAGGGTTCACCACAAATGCTCAAAACTGGATGAATCGATGAGAACGTTAATGTTCGTGGTCCACAGAAGATGTGAGTCAAAACTATATTTCGGGTCTTTCTGTGCCTGAGGATATATGTAGGAGGCATGTGGTGATAACTGCTGCAGTTTGACTCAGATCAATTCCACACACCATTGTTTCCTCCACATTTAATAATGAACAGCAGCAACAGGCAACAGTTACAGTATTAGTCATCACTGCTCAATAGCCCTTTCCCCCATAAATCACAACAAGTACCCATCTGGTCTTTATGACTTCATCAAAATAAATTTAAATATTATTTCTTATTCATATACTTCATACTGTTAAATCTTTAGGATGTGTTCCTGAGTTATTATAGGTGCATTTCCGAAAGTGACATTCACATGCCAACTCTCATGGCAGATAATCTATATTTATAGTGGCAAAAAACTAAATGAACACTTGGGAACGATCTGCATGTATGTATGTAAACATATGGCCATTTTAAAATATGCTCAGATCTTTATCTGTTACCTTCTGAAGAAACGCAATCTCTTTTAATTAATAACACACAAATCATTCAATTGTCCATACTGAATACATCATTGAAACATTCACAGTGTAGGCTCGAAGAAGTAAAAGACTAATGAAACTAAGGCTGAGCTGTTTGGGAACATCACGCCTAGATAGCTGCCATCACGGAGAGGAAAAAGAACCTGGTACCTGCAGGTCTGAACCGCAGGTACCAGAAGTGTTTATTTGACGCTGAGAATTGTTTGTTATTAGCTTAAGCACATTGTGTTTGTCTGTAGATGAAGATCAGCTCACATTTTATGATTTCAAAGGAGTTCACATACTTTTTTCTTGCAACTGTATACATCATTTTAAGGTGGACATTTTCTTTATTTACTAATTATTTGTAGTGTTGAAATAACCACGTGTTGCTTGAGATTTTGCAAATGAAAAAAACGGAGGTGAAATCTTAAACAATACCTACACCATCTTCAGTAAATATCATACTATAACTACAAGGATTACATGTTACAATTAACAAGCCTGTGTTTTATGCCTCTTCCAAGTAATAACTAACACAGCATTCTCTGGATTTGCCATATTTTTGAATGTTAGCCCTGGTCCCTCGCAGGTTACAAATATGACCCAGTCCAAACTAGGTGACTGGGACATTGTTTCTCATTAAGGACAGTGGTGAGGAAGCAACAGCAAACAATGGACTCTTCCTCCACAGAGACATAACCAAAGAACATGACACACAGTGCTGAATAAGACACACAGTGAGTCTTTGTTACTCGGCCGTAACAATGGACATGATGACACACTACGTGATTATGTGCAGCCACTACAGAAAGTAATATACATGTGTTTATGGGAAAAATATGAAACACCTGAACTCAACATTTATTTGGGAAGTCCCTGTCATCCGCTGTGCCTTCTGGATATGTGTGTGTGTGTGTGTGTGTGTGTGTGTGTGTGTGTTTTGCTGCTACACAGGGTGTGTGTGATTTCCCCTGCCTTCAGCCAGCAGTGTGGGAGCTGCAGAGCAGCCAGAGAGCTGAGCTTGTGACAGGAAGGTCAGCTTTTTGAAAAAATCCTTCAACCGGCAGGGGGGACGCTACCACCGCAGCTAAAGGTCATCAAACACTCCCTGATCATTGAGCTTCTCTCCTTCACTGGTCTGAAAATATTTTATAAAAAAAAAAGATCATTTTGAAAGTTAAGATGACCTGAATGCAGCTCGGTGTAACAGCAGCCACAGCCTGTGGCATTTAAGGCCAATCTCACTGTAGATATCTGATGGTTGTTAGTGACACGTCAACGGTTTCTGTGTGAAAAGCCTATTACAAAGATTAAAGTGTGTTGAGAATATATAGGGACTTTAGTGGAAACTAAATAATTAAAAACATTATGTGGAAATAAGACACTAAATATATTTAAAATTTTAAATGCATAAAAATACAGTGCATTCTATAAAAATGTTGGGTAGCACTTTCTATTTAGATATCCACTCCGATAGACTGAACACTGGCTGAACTGTCTGATCGTGTGTCCAGTCCTAAGAGCAAACACTGGCTTTGTAAGGGACAGAGGAACTCTTTTACAAAAGTAAAAGTATCAATATTACAGTATAAAAACACTCTAGTAAGTACAAGTCATACATTCACTGTATGCAGAAAATGGTCCAGTGTTATATTGGCTTAATACTGCTACTGTCTTAATGTGAAAGTAGCATTTTATACTTGTAGACAAACTCCAACAACACATCAGTTCATCACTGTCTTTCATAGCATAGATGCAACAGTCATGTGACTAAATATAAACCATGTTTGCATAATGGGGCAAATATAACTGTAGCTGCAGGGCCTTAATTCTGCACAATCAAATATTTAACCCTCATTTAATAATAAGTAAAACCCAGTTGAGACTTGGCTGCAAAAGCTGTGCTGTAATTGGTAAATGTCGCAGTTTTTCTAAGAGAGAAAATGACAGTAACAGAGCTGTGTGCATTAATGAAAGTCAGCTTGATCAATATCTAACTCACGTTTTCACAACACATGCACATGTGTGTGCGCACAATCCAAACCGTTAAAATGAACTGCCAGAAAGAACAGGAAATGCGTGGGACTGCCATTACCCAGGATTCTGTTTGCTTCCTTCTTCTGCATCCAGGTTCGTCTCAGTGCATGTACACATGTGTATGTGCATATGTTTGCAGTATTGTTTTTAATATCCCCTCAGTGTGTTCTGGACCATCTGCACATGCAGACTCTATTCAGTCAGTACACGCGTGTACTTGTGCAGCATGCATGACCAGATTATGAAAGCAGTAAACCCCTACTTGTGTGTGTGTGTGTGTGTGTGTGTGTGTGTGTGTGTGTGAAACAGCTGCTCCATATAAGGCAACAGTATCAGTCACTGAGTGGAAACTATGCAAAAAGGATCATGACAGAGAGATAGAGAGAAACTTTGTCACTGATGTCCAGCCAGGTCATGAGAACACAATAGCATTAGCTACAATATGATGTGCGTGTGTGTTTCTCACTTTCACTGCCCAAATAATACATGGCCTTATATTGACCTACACAAATGTCCTGCATTTGAACAAACAGTGGTGGCTTTTCTTTCCTGTCATATCATTTTGTATAAAGAACAAAGACAATACTAATTGTGACACTGCCACAGTTGTTTTTCATTGCTTGCTCAGTTTATTCATTTGTTTATGAATTTATATCACATTTTCCTTTTGTACATATTAGGAATGGGACAATATATTGAAATTCAAAATATCGTGATAAAATGTCGTCACAATAAGTATAATTTTGTCTAGTGATATATATCATGTGGTCTCCATACACCAGCGACTTCATATTTTTTGTAAATAAGATATCAAAACATAACATAAGTCAATATATCTGGTTGTTCTTTACATAAACAAACCAGTGCTGGGAAAGAGGAAAAAAGAGGAATAAAGTACAAGTATTGCGCAGCTAGTCATACATTGTTGTTACTGAATTTTTAAAATGTGTTGCGATTGAGTCGAACCGTACACACCATCGTGCATCGAATTGTAGCAAGACAAAGTCATATCATCCCATCCCTAGTACATATGTATTACTGTATCATTTTGAGACATTGGTGTAGACAAAGAAGTTGACTTTTTAGTTTGTATTTCCTGTTTGTTCATTACTAAAAATATACAGTATTTTACAGTGGATTTGTCTTTTTCTTAAAAAGCTAAATCTATATCGATATGACATATGCAGTAGAGACTTAAGCTACCTGTAATCTCAATTGTCAGTACATTGTTACACTACGTATCAATGTGTATTAATGTGTTTGCATGTAGGCTGGTGTACTGGTTCACAGAACTGTCACTGCTCAAACTCAGGATCTAGAGGCTGGTCCCCACAAGGGAATCACTGAATTTTAGGGTGGCAACATGGTTTAAGGTTAGGTTAAGTGTTAAGGGTCAGGGCTAGGACTAGGCATGTAGTGGTTATGGTTAAAGTTAGGTTAAGGTTACAGGAAATTAATGTAAGCCCTCACAAGGAATGAAAACATAGCATGTATGTGTGCGTGTGTGTATTTAAGAGAGTGTAGTTATGCTTGTGTATTGACGCTTGTCTGTTCTCATTAATGCGTGTTAAATGGTGTACATGGCTTTGACTACAAGCGACCCTAACCTCAGTCCTCTGCTGTGTGTGTGTGTACACAAACATGTCAGGACAGCAGCCATAGAGAAACTAAGCAGAGAAAAAAATACCTGAACCAGTTTAGGCTGAAATCTGAATCAAATAATCTTGCAAAAATGAGGCGACAGTGAACTACAGTAATATGGTTACCTGCTGACACTTCTCCAAAGAAATCCACTAAGCTGAAGATCGTTAGCTTATTATTACTGAAACATGATGAGTTAAGGAAAAATACATCACATTTTCATATATTCAAAGTACTGCTGTGCACATATGGTGTATCCTGGGCCAAATGGCTCCATGTGGAGCAGACAGTCCCTCCAGGAGAGATATGTATGTCCATACATAGGTCAGCTTGAGCAACCTAAGTTACAGCATACTTACAACAACAGTATATTATACAGCGCCAACATAATACGAGCTTAAGACTTTTTAAATTTAAAAGTAGGGATGTTATTCCTTCCAGAAGCATTTTTTGTAACATTTCTTGAATTTCTCTTTTCATCCCAATGGCAATGAATACATTAAATGCATTGACAACGTAAAGAAAAACAGCCATCATCTGTGGCAGCAGCTGCACTTAAACACTTGACCAATAATTGTACTCGTACCAAGCAAAACCACTGGATGGCCTGCCTGCCTATCAACCTACTTCCTACTTCCTACTTGCACACATGAAAGGGTTCCAAATCAAGCTTCCTCTTGCTGGTTTTTCCAGGAACACCAACCCAACCTTTAATTTCCATGGCATTTTAAAATATTTCAGTTGCATAATGTGGTCAATGACATCTGTTACATTCAAGTACAGCTGCAAATAAGTTAATTTGATTCGACTCATTTCCCTCACTCATCATTTTCTTGTTAAAATATTTCAAAATAGCCAAAACCCAAGGTTATTCAGTTTAGAGGGATAAAACAACAACAAATATTAATATCTCACAAGCAGGAACTACTGAAATTTTACCTTAAAAAAGGCTTAAATGAATGACCAATTATCAGATTTAGTGCCAATTAATTTCCTGCTTATCAACTAATTGATTTTCCTAATCATTTCAGTTCTGCATGCAAGTAAAAGCCAGGGAAAGTTGTGCTCAGTGACCAAAACCTGATCTGGTAATAACACGATACAAAAATCTTCTCCTCTTTATCTTATACTATAATGCAGCCTAATTACAACAAAAAAGATTTGTCTGCAGATTCATGTGCATATGACCACTGTGTGTAAATAAGGGCATGTAACAGAGGAAATCGGAATACCGTGACAAAGCATTTTCATCAGCAGGGTAAACGAATGCAGTCATCTCTGAGGTACCAGGTCAAAGTCACAGTGACATAGTTAATGTCCACACAGCTACAGGCTTGTGTGAAGATATCACTTATTATTAATATAATTAGGAGGAGATGACATTTATTAGGAAGGAAGTAATATGCAGTGTTATGTTTATATGACCTCACTGACTCACATGAGAGGAAAAGTCAACACTACAACTGAAAATAACTGATGTGACTGAATGTGAACTTTTTATTGGATTTACACAAGCTATTACAGTCACTGTGAGTAAGAGCTCAGATCATTGTTTCTTAACCACTGCTTTCCATTGGCATCACCACATTGTATAGTCACACTACTGTATTCGTTCTGATAAAACACCTAGAATTACTATGTCAAGTTTACTTCTTCATAGAGTTCTTCCTAGCACAGATGATCTATTTCTGAGAAATATGACTTATTGTCTGAGGTTCTGCCTGATTTGAATAAATGTAGAGGAAAGAAGAGCCAACACTGCTAGTCCCTAAGGTAATTATTACTGTAGCGGTCTTAATGGGGGTACATGTATCTTCAGTAGCACATCTGCAGCCCTTTCTGGTAGTGACAGAACAGCTCCCAGTATCAACATCAGAATCAACACTTTTTGTAGCTCTAGGGTTTAGGTAAACTACAAACCGCTGGCACAAGCATCTTGGATCTGAATGTGTGTGGCAGGCAAGCAGAGGCATGTACACATGGATGTCTTCCCACTAAATTGTGCACACAATCGGCTGTTTCTGCTACACGTCTCAACCTCAAGATGGCATCAAATAACTAATGTAACAGCAGTAGTTACAACAGCAGAACAGGTAGCCTTATTTCATCATTTGCCATTCCTCATACGTCATTTCATCATGCACAATACTTTGCTATTTCTCTAGCAAATATGGGAAATGAACCATTTTCATTTTATAAGTTGATTACACCTGTTAAGCCAAGCAGAAGAAGTTTCTTACCAATAAAATACTTTAAACTATAGTTTTTAGATTTTTAACTTTACAATGGGTCAATTTGACCTGTAACATAACAGGAGGGTTCAATTGTTGTCAGTTGGTTCTTATGTCATCAACTCATCCTGTGCTTCCAAACTGGGCAGGAGCAGAGAAGATGAAAAAACTTTTTTGCAGCGTCCCAATGGGGCATAACAGGAAAAGTTAAATGACTTGATAATGAAAATTTAACTGACTATGCATTCCAGCATGAATAGAGACGGTGTAATAAATGAATGAATGGACTGTAGCTAACAAAGTCTTACACTCGGTGTATAAACTCAGCCTGTGAAACACAGATGCATCTTGATGGTTTACATCCTGCTATATAAAGCACATGATGGCCACATATTATAAAGCAGCAGCCAGAAACTGAAACCTAGGTCGGACATTGCCACTGCACTCTTGGAGTCATATTTTCCAATCATGCACGTGGGAATGAACATACGGTACATGAGTGTATACGTATGTGACAGTGCTAACAATTGCATAATTCATCATACAAACTCCACACCAGTTTCAACACTGTCAGATCAGCCAGCGTGCAGCTTCCTGTTCTGCTCTTTTCACCTCTGGTGCTTAGTGCTTTTTTTTTTAGCCACTTCTGTGACCTCTTTTCTTTTGTGCAAAGATAATGTTTTGAAAATGTGAAGGTTTAGTTTGTTCATTTACTATTGTAAACACTTTATAAAAGGCACTGAGGCTGTGTTTTGGGAATATGAATATCCTTTGTGGAGCAGTGATTTCAGGGCAGAAAACAGCCAGAATGTTTTGCTGGTCCATGTCATATGACCAGAGAGAGACATAGAGAGAGACAAAGACCCTCTTTACAAATCTGAGAGAGTAAATGACTTCATATCCAGCGGTGCACCCAGACCAAAGGCAAGGTTGCATGGAGGCCAAAGACTGAAACAAACACACACAGAGGTGTTATCTCTTTGCATGCCTCACCAGAGTGAGGTGATACAAAGGCTGTGTGTTAACAGAGTGGGCAATGCTGTGAACAGCTGTATATGCTGCGAAGACTAAGTGGAAACTTGTCAGCCACCTTCATGAAAATTATATGTTTCTTCAGTGTCAACTTTCCAGCTCTGTCAATCTTTGCTGTTCTGGTTTTGCAGACCTATGTGCTGTGTTTGTTGTGGAACATCAAACCTCAATGGTGATTTTTTTAAAAATTACAGCTTTCATCATACGGCTCGGTTAGCTACTGTGATGACGTCAGGAGGTCACACACACAACCAAGAGCAACTCTCAGACCTATCCCCTCAGTCTCCCTGATCGAATGTAAAGAACTTTACTTAGTTCATCCACTTTGGTTTCATGTATTTCCACATTTGCTGAAGGTTACTACAGTGATCCAGGGTTTTACAAGCCTGTAAAAACTGTCATGCACACCTGCTTGCAGACACAGAGCCACACAGCAGGTTTACTCCAAACCACCACATCAAAACAAGGCCAGAGCAGTCAAACCATGATAACTTCCCCTTTCTGCACCTAAAGTAGCAAGTCTGTCAGTGAAGACACCACAGTGACTGGTCTGTAATCGCACCAGTAAATGCTCTATTTGCCATGATAAATGCTCCATTCCAGTTTGTGAGTAATATATTAGTGGAGAATGGATAAGTAATTTCATAAAATACAAACATGAGGATTTGTAGAGCCTGCAACTTTACCTAAACTGACATTAACGGGCTTTATTTTTCTCAGTTGGTAGGATGCTTTACCATACCTCTAGGGCCTAATGTTCCTAACAATAGTCTACTTTTTCACATTTTTGTCACCATTACATCACTATTTCATTTTTATATAAACTTCTAAACTGTTTGCGATGTACATCAGTAATATTAAAGTGGCATCTTCTCACTTCCTTTAACGTTTTTCTATGAATTAGGATATATTACAGAGACTTGTGAGTCTGAAAAGGATTTCACTTTAAGGATTTAAGTAAGATCTCCTAGTTTATTACTGGTTTTTAATATTCATGTTAGAATGACATGCCAGAGGCTAATTTTAATGTTGTAAATCATTTTTAAATCATTCTCAGAATATTTATGAAGCTTCACCAGCTGCAGTTTTTTCTCTTTCGCTTAGGTCATTTCTCTCAACGCCACAACCATACCAGCAAAATAACAGCTTTTTCTTCTACTTGCCTTTCCAAACTTCTGATGCTGCACATAAAGTTGTCCCTCCTTAATATGGGTGTCCATGCCCACAAATGTTCCAGGGTCCTCCTTCCTCCCGAAAGGCAAAGTCTGACTTGAATTTGATAGAAGAAAATCACTTTTGTGGGGTTTATTTTAACCCCTGACAACTTTCCCCTTCTCTCACAACCCCTCCCCGGTGGTTAAAACGTGTTTCTCACAACGATGGCGGACAGTTAATGGTGTCATTGTGGAAATGTAAAAGGTCCAAACAGCTGCTGATCTGTTATCCACAACGTTAAATAATGTCTAAATGTTATCGGTGGGTCGGCTTTCTGTCTCCTCCTGTAGCGTTAGACCATGGAAAGACACATTTAACACATGGCATGAAACGTCTGGCCAGAGCTTTCACAATAAAAGTCTAATTATCACTCCTAACACACTTTGTTTCATGCTAAGGATTGGACTGTTATGAACACGGGACAAAGGCTATAAACTAGATGTTTGTGGAAACGTTTTTCAAGAAGTTCATACTGTTTCTGGGCTTTACGGAGTTATCTGGTGAAAAGAAATCATACTAACAAAGGAAATGAACTAAGTTGATCAAATTCGGGGAGTCTTTCATTTTATTTTGAAATCTAGATTAAGTGACATCCGCTGTAGCGGTAACTGTGTGGCACTTGACGCAGCTCTCTCTCCGCAGGAGGAGTGAGCAACGCATTGTGCGTGCACCGAGCCGCTCCTCTCCTTCCTCCCTCCCACCTCCTCTCTCGCCTATGTAACTTCTCTATCGGTTTCAGTTCCGAGACGCGCACTTTCTAAATTAAAATTAAACATAGTATCAATACAAACCACATGCAAACCTGCTATTATTTTTAACAAATGTAAGTACTAGCAGGTTTATAATGTTCTCAAAGTTAGTACTTAAATATGAGCTGCTTTAACTGCAGAAACATTACAGGGCTTTAGTTGCCAAGGAATCGCAGTTATTTTATAACAAGCCGATGTTGGCAAGAGACGCTGCCTGGCTGCCTGGTCCCCACATTAATGTGTTGCAGATGCCTCCTACTGGCTCACTGTGTAACTCAGACTTCCTGTTTTCAGCCCTCAACTCAATGGTGCTAAATCTTTGTCAGTATTATTCTTGACCCTGACTATGGATTCTTAGTCCATGAATCACAACACAAAATCGGGTTTTAATTGGCCAAGGTTCCTTCACAAGACTAGAAAGGTCTGTTCTTGTTGTTTTTGTCACATAGGCCATTTCAAAAATCTACAGCGGTGGAAACTGGACAGGAACTAGAGATGCTTATGTGCTGTAGCCTACATAAATACATTTTTAAATTAGTTTCTTGTACTCTCTCTTGTGAAGCCTTTCTTTTTGTACTCCACTATATTTTAAATGGAAATGCACTTTTTTCAATTTATTTGACGCCAAGTTGCAAGTTACGTTTAATTTTTAACAAAGAAAAACACACGCAAAGCTAATTAAATACAACACATTGAAGATTAACCCTGTCCAAACCGTTTTGGTTTGTAAACCCTTACACTGGTACATCATTATTAACAGTTCATTATCTTTGTGACCTATAAGAAGTCACAAGAGACATTTTTATATAATTATGATATTGGCATAATGTGTATGCAGGCCTAAGATGTATTTCTTTAATTTTGGGTTTATCTTGCCCTTTGGTCCGCACAGTTAGACACAAACAAAACACTACTACCATCTAGTGGTTATTAAGCAGCATTGCAGGGCGGAGTTGAGATCCTGCTCTCGCGATATCTGTTTAGCTGACTTGAAAACAGGAAAAGAGACATGTCGGTGTTCGGCGGAGTAGAAGGGTGAGATTGTGTTAAATTATACAATAAAACGTAATACATATTTATTTTTATGAATTATAAGTTGAAACGAATGTGTATTGCACGATTTTATATTGACTTTTTCGGTTGCTATCTAGAAATGTAGCATATTGTATTATATATACTGAAAGAGTAGACACTAGGTTTTTTGTGGCTGGCTTGTAGTCACTTCTGGTTTCTCACTGTCAGTTTTAATTCATGTAATATGAATGTATATGTGAAAAACTGGAAAAAGTGGAGCTTTTTGCAACTCAGAACATAATGTATTTGTGTGCTTACTGTCTCACCTGTAAGTTTATACATGACATATTTTTAATTAGTTGCACCTTTTTGCACTGGTGACTGTATGATGCACTGCTGTCTCTGTCATGACCTGTATCCCTCTGTCTCCAGTGGGGGGACCCACTCCAAAGCAGTGTTGTTGGCAGCAGATGGAAACATATTGGCAGAGACAGCGGGACCATCCACCAACCACTGGGTGAGTAAATTAGAAATGGAGCAAGACTGGGTTGGTTAAGAGGAGAAATGCAGGACTTAAATGATGAAAAGCATGGCGTAACAAATGGCTGGAGGATTCATAGTTACTTTATATGTTTACTGAATGCATAAAACACTGTATATGATGCAATTTTTAACCTTTTAATGATCGAAACACATGCTAGTAAAAATGGTTGTATAAAGAATTTTTGCGTGTGTGTGTATGTGTACAGTTGGTTGGGGTGGATAAATGTATTGAAACCATCAACGACATGGTCCAGAGAGCCAAGGTGGAGGCAGGACTGGATCCAAACACACCACTGTGCTCACTGGTCAGTCAAACCTGTGTCACATAAAGGATGTACACTTATACTGAGTTCAGATTTGTGAGGAAGTAGATTTTAAGCACAGATTTTCTTCATGTGTGTATGCGTGTGCATGCGCAGGGCATGTCTCTGAGTGGAGGGGATCAGAAAGAGGGCATTGACAAACTGATCTCTCAGCTGAAGGAACGGTTCCCCACTCTCAGTCAGCACTACTTCATCACCACTGACGCCATTGGTGCCATGGCAACTGCTAGTGATCATGGTAACCTGCCATTTTCTGTTGTGTCACTGTATCGAGATGAGTCCACAGCACAACTTATCTACTAAACGTTGTTGAAGACATACTTGTTTAGGAAGTGAGCTGCATTTACATTCAGTTTTACAATTAATCTCTTACATGTATTGTCACAGTTTAAGTGCAGCTGCATTTGTACTTTACATTGAGATAATGCAATGTAAAATTAAAATATGACCACAAAATATAGCAGGGCGAGGCTCAATACTTTACCCTCTTGTGGTTGTATAAGAGTGATGTCATTTCCAAACTATATGGCTTAATGAGATCTAAACAGTAACACGACAGCTCAGCTTAAACCGTCTCTGTTTTCTATGCAGGAGGTATAGTCTTGATATCAGGGACTGGCTCTAACTGCAAGTTAGTCAATCCCGATGGCTCACAGGTCGGCTGTGGAGGCTGGGGTCACATGATGGGTGATGAAGGATCAGGTAAACATCACAATATACATGAATAAGGTAGCTTTATGGATGGGGCCATGGATATGGACTCTTTAGATATCTTTCTCTCTCTCTCTCTTTCTCTCTCTCAGCATTCTGGATTGCTCATTTAGCTGTGAAGACAGTGGTCGATGCCAAAGACAACCTGGTCACTCCTCCTCATGACATTACATATGTCAGAAAAGCCATGGAGGATTACTTCCAGGTAAGACTCCAATAACAGTCACTAAATCAGTCACTTTCTATCTCTTAGCAAAAATGTATTCATCAAGGAGGAAAGTGCTGAAGAAATCACACGTGTAAGTCTTTATGCTGACATTGTGTTTTGTTTAGTAAATTAAGCATGTTGTAAAATACCAAATGAATTTATCTTAGGTGTCAGATCTGATGGGCATGCTGCCACACCTCTACAGAGACTTCCAGAAGTCGCATTTTGCTGGTTTCTGCAAAAAGCTGGCTGAAGGTAGGCAGCACATCACTTCCTGCATAGTATTGTTAAGGCAAAGTAAAAGATGACTAAGTAAGGTAAAGAGAAAAGTTTGAGTGTGCATGTTTTCCAGGTGCAGAGGCAGGGGATGTCCTCTGTCAGTATGTGTTCACTCAGGCTGGGAGAATCCTGGCAAAACATGTAGAGGCAGTCTTACCTGCAGCACAGGAGGTAACACACACAGACAATCTTGCTATCAACATGAATAACATGAATTTCCTCTAAACTCTCCCTCTTTCTCTCTTGATAGCCTCTACTGAGCGGTGACCACAGCTTGCCCATCCTGTGTGTGGGCTCAGTGTGGAAGAGCTGGGAGCTGCTGAAGCCAGGTCGGTGTCTTCGAATCTAGAAAATAAAGTCCTCAACTTTCATCATTTTCACACTGAAAGAACAGGAGGTGAAGCAGCAGAAGGTTGTGTTAAATCACTCTCCTCCCTTTGTTCCTATGTCTCTCTGTGTCTGGGCAGGGTTCACTGAAATCCTGGATAAAGTAGCATCATCCGATAAGTTCAAGGGTTGTTTCCATGGCTACAGCCTCCTGATTTTGAAGCATTCGTCAGCCCTCGGAGGCGCCAGTCTTGGGGCTCAGAGTTTAGGAACCACAGTAGCTTTGAATTACACTGCCAATGCCAGCATCTTCTACCAGCACACCTTCAACAGCAGCCAGTAAGAATAAAGCAGAGGAAAATGTACTGGCCAGTTTATAATTATTAGCGTAATTGGAAATAACACTTACCATAACAATAATGATTGTGTAATTATGATAAAAGACCTGATTTGCTCTCTGTACAAGATGCAATGATTGTGGCTGAAAACATTTCGGATCTTGGTTTTAACGGCTGCATGGCTGCTATTCTGACAGTGGAATAGGTTTGATTGACATTGTGCCGTCAATCTTTGCACTTTTGAACACTTGTTTACATTTGACATTTCTAATAAGAAAACTGTTGACAAGACTCATTCAGATTTGTAGAATCTGTCACTTTTTGGTCTTAAGTTTTTAAATTGTACCTAAATACTCACTGATTATATGTTATTCTGTTATTATAGACAGAGAAATGATGCCAGTTAAAATAAATCCACACTTGATCCATTCCTTTACAGGCGTCCTGCACCTTTGTTTATTTACTGGTAGATGGTGCTGTTCCACTACCTGCACACTGGTGAGAGACACATCAGTGTCTTCCTTTCTTCTATGGTAATGTCAAAAACAAACATTGTGCAGTTTTGAAATATAATATTTATATATTATGTTTTGAATAAAGGCAATGCATCACTGTGAACTAGCCAGTGTATAGTTTGCCTTGGTTGTAAGAAGAGTCAGTTTATTGTTTGTTTGTGAAAGTGCTGCCCCATGTTGCTCCATAGACTGTCTACTGATGTACAGCCTGTCTGTGTGCATGTGCAGTACTTAGCACATGAAATATAGCAGACGTAATGGGACAGAAAGGCAGAAGAAATAACACTGCGAGTGCTTCCCCGGTGAAGAGAACAAATACAATTTAAAAAAAATACCACTGGCTCCTCTGCTCAGCTCCGTTTCACTGCTGTGAGGGTGCACTGAGATTAATCTGCCAAAGAGACATCAGAAAACCAGCAGATGATTCCCTCAAAACACCTGAAGGTAAAGACTTTGACATTTATGGAACTTGATTTTTCTTCTGGTAATTTTATACATTTTTAAGTAATGTTTGCCACTTGTTTTTTTTTTATTGTCTCAGCATGTTTTGAATTGGAAAACAAGACCACACATTTCTCCCACTGTTACAGCTACTATTACACACAGTTCCTCTCATTTTTCTCTCATACAATAAGTATGCAGCTTCTAGACAAACATGCCACAATCTACAATCCACGTCAACGCAACAGTCAGCATGACTCTACAAATCTCAGCTCATGTATACCAACTTCTCTCTTGATTCACTGTTTTTTAGATAAAAAAAATCTTAGAATACATCTAAATTCTGGTTTTGTCAAATGACTTTTAAACAACTACTTTGCTGTAAATTAAGTTTAGGTTGTAGGCTATTTTATTTCAAAAAAGAACATTTGTCCAATGTTACCGTTATGTCCACAGATTAGTGAATCGGTTCATTTTATTTTAAACTATACTTCACTGCCCTTTTCACAGCAGCCACTTTGACTTGTCACAGCAGGAAAGGTACAGGTGAAACAAATTTTGTTAATGATGGCTGCAGTTGCCTCAAGTGCCCAATTTCAGTTGCCTGTGCTTTTCCTGTTATGACCTGGCAAAATGTCCGCTGTAGAATGCAGACCACTGTTTCCTACTATAAATTAACAACCCAGTTTTACCTCAGCCCTGTTTTCAGTCTCCAACTCCTGCTGGGATCAATATAAGGCAGTTTACTGTAGCTGCTAAAGTTTCTAGCTTTGTGTGGCTGTGGTTTGTGCTAGACAGCCTGCGTAAAGTCAACTTTTGTAGCCTTTCCCCTAAAATAGCTGCCTGCTGCAGTCTAAAATGATGCTGAGAGCAAAAAATAAAATAAAAAATTGGAAGCTGTGAAACTAAAACAATGTCCTGGAAAGATGCTGAAACTTTGTGAATACAAAGAGAAGTGCAGTTACTTGTAACATAGTATCTTCACAGTGTGATGTTCCACTGTTTGCCAAAAAGCTGAGCCTAAACAAACCTTTGCTCCTGATAGTGTAGGGTGTGAATCCTGCCCTTGGGCTGTAGTATCTCATAGATCTGATCACCATTTCACACATGCATGAACTGTTAGGTAACTTTGTCACAGAACCTGTTTTCCTCCCTATTCAGACATCAGGGCAAATGCCTTGGGGGAGATTCATCACAACATATAGTTGTGACTTTAGACCCTTCACTGAATGCCATCTACAGGCCAACCAGCTGAAGCCCAGAGATGAAGCTAAAGCAGCTGCTGCACATATCAACCCACCACAGGTAGGATAGATTAATGGTTGGATAGATAGAAAGGGAGAAGAACAGATTGTTTCACTGACATTGTGTTCCTGGCCTTGTTTATTGTATTGTTTTCATAGGCCAAACAAGAAGTCTCACCTGTGTTTAATCAATACTTCTACAAGACAACCAACAGCGTCTATGGCTCAACTACCTGTCCACAGGTGGACTTTAACAACACGCACTCAAACCTGCACCTGTATTGTGACCTAGGCTTCCAGCACCATAAATCCTCATCATCTCTGTACTCTCCCTTTCTCAGCCTGCCTCTTGTTACCCTTTGCCTGCATCCCTGTCTCCTGGCATCCTCGCTCCGTGCATTTCTGCTCCAACAGAGAGCAGGACACAGGAAGTGAGAATGGTCAAGGAGACTGGGCATTTACTTGGTGGGGGAGAGGAATGTCAGCGGTCCTGTGTTTGTGTTGGAAATGGTAAGGGGTTCTTTCTGTCTTTATCAAATGCACACATACCTAAGCTAGCAGGTGTAGACCCACTCAATCTGTTTCTCCTCTATTGACAGCAGAGGTGCTTAAGCAGATGGAGGCAAAAGATGAACCACAGCAGAAGACTGATGTTCTCTATGAGAAGGGTTAGACTGCCGCTTTTACTTCAGGAGTGTTTAAGTCAACTCTTGATATATGTGCATGTAACAGTGAGAAAACCTGAATTGCATTGTGGCGTCTAAAATCCAGCACATACATCATCATCATCATCATCGCTGTTTAAGATGCCATATTTTTAGTCTACATTGTTCCTAGAGCCTTCAAATTGTGTGTTACCTAACAAAGGGGAGAAACACGTGATATTTTCATTTCATTTCATCTGTTTGTGCACTTTTAGGTGTGATTGTGTTGTCATCCCACAATGGCCCAGCATGCTGTGAAGATTTTCTCAGTTCTTTGTGCAGAGAAGCAGGGCTGTCGCACCTGCCGAACTTTCCAGTTGCCCCCAGTCCCGTCATCATAAACAAAGGTAGAACAACTGTCTCTCACTCTCACACAATCACACTTGTTCCTCGACACATAAACCCTAGATCCCCTAAATTAATCTTTAGGATGTAATTAAAATACTTTAACCTTTGTGAGACTAACCCCAATCTATAATCAATTTTGAAATTGCAAGAAGGAACCGTTTTTCTTCTTCACTCATTAAAAAAAAAATTCAATTCTTCAAGATTAAACAATGACAAAATAGGTAGACGTCTGACAATAGAAAGGGGAAAAGGAGGGCAGTTATCACAATAAATGTTTGTGTTACCAGAAGTATAAATTACACTGGTACCTGTTCCACTTGCTTACACCACTAAGTGTCAGTATACATTACCAGTCAAAAGCTTGGATGCACAAAGTAAACTATACTTTGTAAAGTGCAGTATTTGAATAAATGAGCATTGCTACTTCTAATTTATGGTTAGATGCTGAATATTGGGATAACCTGAGGGGCTCAAGACCAGCTGGTCTGGCAAACGGCTCCTTCCTCCAGCCTACTTCAAGGCAGTGCATTTGGTAAGCCTTCTTACCATTAGCACTTTTTAAACTTTTTTTTTTTTTTTTTTACATATCCCTCCTGTACACTTTGTATTATTTTCTGTTTCTCTTGCTCTCAGCTGTGCATGGGACACTGAGCACCCATGTAGTTGTTGCTTTGGGATGCCAACGTTCCCTCCTCCCATTCCTTGGGGCAGTGCCGTAGCTTTGGCCAACGTACCTCCAACTGTCTACCACCCAGCGTCCAGCAGGAAGCAACTGCTGACAGAGTACCAAACCAGCTACACTACTGAGGTAAAGAGAGGTTAGAGATGTCCGCTGGCCCCGTGTGTCCCATCCACTGCTCTGTTTGTCCTTTATTATCTTGTGTCTCATCCTAGTGGCCCCAGTCTAGGAACCGGCTGAGTGACTTTCACCATCATCACCCTCGTTGTCACTGGAATCCTCATTCTTCACTCTGAATATCACCTTTTGTTTCAATACACAGCAGATGTTATAAAACCATTGTTGGTATTTTATGTCAAACATGACAACCCACCAACATGCTGCATGTCATTAAGTGTTAAAAGGCGCTGCTTCTTTGTCCAACCATCTGTGCTGCTCAGGCACCAAGGGTATCCACATGCACGAACAGAGACCATACTAGATTGGAAAGAGATTTAAATGAACATCCAACACTGCAGATTCTTTTGCTTAAATGATTTGCATAAAAAAAAACTATTCCAGTATTACCAGCAAAATGTACTGACAGCATCAAAGGTAAAAGTACTCATGCAGAATCATGCCCTTCTATTTTGGCACAATGACAAGTCAGAATTGTTTTGTCGCATGATGCCGACTAGCTCCCCCCAAAAACATTATTTCCTATAATGATATTCAGTCTTACTGTCCAGTGTCCTACTGTCCTGTCCCAAAAGCCATATAGTTAGTAAATACAGCCAAATACACAGACCTATAGTTACCAGTAAAGCCAAAGAAACTAAAATGCTTAATAGTATCAGAATATCAATTATTAAAACATTTTATGTGAGGTGTTAACCATCACTGGAGGCCTCAATCCACAGGTTTGTCAACTTTGCTGTAAATATGAGAACACATGGGTCAACCTAACCTTTAACATTTTTATAAATAGTTTACCTGCAAGTTTCTTTACAGTAAGTCTATTTTTAATTTGAAATCATTTAACAGACTTTTCATTGCAAGTTTTAATCACTGATGTGCTCTTTGTGTTTAGCTCAAAGTTATACTTGAGGCTTTAGCTCTGCAGACTCTTCAGTCTCATCATACAGTTCCAGTATTTAGAAACGTGTCCTCTGCCTTTGTACAAGTAATGGAGCCATCTGCTGCTCACTAAGTGGCAAGGATCTGTGGAGCTCATTTCACAGTTGAGATCCATTCTCAACACTTATGAACATTTCTGCATGGGACATAATGTTGACATTACCCTGTTCTTAAACATTTGACAGATAGGAGACCAAAGTTTCACTCAGTGGTTTCATACTCAGATCCTTCAATTTGCAACTCAAAGGCAATTTTTAACACAGCTTTAAGTGTTAAGAGTAACCCAAGTGTCTTTTTTGCTTAAAATTGGAACAATATAGTGCTGAAATCTACTGGGTGAGTCTCACAGTCTGTGTGAAGTGTATACTGGTGATTTTAGAAACCACATGTATGTATATTAAACGACAGAAGAGCCTGCTAGATCTTCACTATATTAACACAATACAAGTTAACAAAATGTGACAGACTGACAAAGCTTTTGTCTTTAACATCTTTATTCATTATTTTTATTTAAAGTCATACTCTGCATCTTCTGGACTTTTTTTTTTTTTTTAAATGACTCATTTACCTCAAACAAAATCACCAAAAATGATTTCATGTCGTGCAATCCACCTGGCAGATATTCCTAATGGCTTCACCGGGGTGCCATTCAAAAGCTGTGGTTCAACACTGGCTGAGCAGGTTCCTTTTTAACACCCTGTTTTGACTGCACACTTTAAGAAAACACTTGCTGGGCTTATAAATCATAGGTGCTGCACTGAATGACAGAAGTGCTGTCAGTGCCTACTTGGCACCAAGAGTAAAATTATTGTCAGTTTAATAAATGAAGAGGATTCATGTTCAGATCACAAGATATTCCTTGTAACAATAAGAAAGTCACTTTTGGCTTTTCCCGTTTAGGGGTCGCCACAATACTGTCTCTAAATTTGAGCCAAAATGGCAGACAACCAGTAAAGTTGCCTCAGAACACTTACTGTAAATAATAGCCTGGGTTTCCTGAAAAGCATCTTCACATATATCACTAGTTCCTACTGACTCAGAGTGGCAATGCTTCAGGGAAAGCCAGTCCACAACCAATCAACAGTTTAAAAAAAGTCAGCCAACAAAGGGATGAACAGCGAGGAGACCCCGCAGTCGGCCATGTTCCATCCTGTTTTACCCTGACAAGTCTCCACGTTTCCTCCTACACACAGGACTGAATGGACACCATAGGCTACTATGCCCAGTAGAGACACAAAATGCCTCATCCCCAAAAACATGAAGACAAAAAGAGGAGGAGAAGCCGTTTGAAAACCTGATTTGGACATGGACACTTGATCTAATGCTGGACAAACCAAGTTGGTTTGAAAGAAAGTGGCAATATGCGTTTTCCAGACCAAATACTCCCCCATTACAAGTCTGTTCATTACACTGCACGATTCCAAAGCACACCAAAGAATGAAGCTGTGAACAGAGAAAAAGGATTTATTTAAGGTTCAACGAGCTCTTGCCCTTTCCTTGGTAACATTTCTTTCCAAAACTGGTGCGTGATTGGCAAACTCACACCTGGACAAAAGTAAACAGACTTCCACATAAATTGGGAAACTTTCTTATCCATGATTACTTGTGTCTGTTCTTCAACTTCAAAACAAATGTGCACGGCGAGCGGGGTCTGTATTTGGTTGGAAATGGGGCTGCTGCAGACTACAAGTAACTCATGTCTAGTTGCAGCAGAGCTGTGATGTCTCAGGGAGCTTACAGCATCATAGGAGCAAACATAAAATGGTTTGAGTGACTGTGATGACTCGACAGAGCAGCAGCAGAAACCCAATCAGCCCCCTGAATTGTTAGTTGCGTGATCCTCGCCATCATGGAAACCCTCAGCTTATGCAAGACAATGTTGTTCAATTTGACAAAAAAAAAATTTAACTATGATTTTTTTTTTTTTTAAATTTGGATTTTGGATTTTAGATTTTGTCCTCACTCCTCGGTAGCTGCCTCAGTTCAAAAGGAGACTAAAATGAGATCTGCTCTGTGGACATCAGTGTCATCTGAAATGCAGTAATGACTTCGCACCCGCAGTGGGGCGGTGATGGATTACACCCCTCCCCAACCCATTCCCACTGTCCCTCAGTTTACAAGAAACAAAAAAGGAAATAAAAAGATTAAAGAAACAAAAAAGAAAGACATCCCCCCACCCCCCAACTGGGCCTGCCAGCAAACCACTGACTTCAGTCATGTAGGTGTGAGTGTGTGCATGCGTGTATGTGAGAATCAGTGTTTGTACGGCCATGGCTGCCAGAGTCTCTGAGAGCATGTGAGAACTGGTGGGTGTGCATGTGTGTGTGGAGGCTCCGTGGGGGTGAGGGGGATTCCTAGTATTTCTTGCCCGGGACAAACTCCTTCGCTTCGGGATTCAAGATGCTCTTCCTCTGCAAGAAAGACACAAACACATTCCTTTCAGCCCAAGCTCCTGGCTGTAATCGATATCTAGGTGAGTTTATGCAAAAATACAATCTGTTGTGAAATTGGGCTCGTCTATGACTCACCGCCACTTCCTCCAGGTTGCTGTGGTGATCGCTGACAGACAAACCGTTGAGCTGTTGCTGTAGCTGCCCAACCCCCTGGTTGTTGAGGTCACGTGATGGGATGAACCAATCCTTGTCCTCCTCCTCCAGCATTTCCTGGAAGCAGCGTTCCAAGAACTCCTGCTCCAACAGCTCCTCTTCCACCTGGGAGATGACGAGAGAGAAGAGTAATGATGGGTGGAAACAAAATTAATGTGCACAACAAGTAGGTGGAAGGTTTTGTGAAAAGCAAACTTCTCAGTAAAGTACTTGGAAGCAAGAGAATTCTGATTTAACCAGGCAACACAACTACAACCTGACATAAAGGCGACAATGTAGAAGAGTATTTGCAGGAATGAAGGAGGGTTAACATTAATCTACTATTTAATACGTTGCATAAAAAAATACCATGGCTAAATAAAGCCAAGAGGCTGCATTAATGTGGGCTTGTCACTTCTGTCAGGATGAGTCAATCCAGAATTCCAGTTAGACATGCACAAAGTGTGAGGGTTTATCAGGCAACAACACACTGCACAGCAGTTTATAATACCAACACGCATTTTACAAGTGTGGCGGTCATCATGTCATCCCGTCTTGATTGCTGGGTAAACAGAATTATGTCATTCATGTTGCACAGTAATCTACCATGGATATGTGCACACATTTGACCGAGCAACACCAGATGCACTTGGTTGTGACGCTGCCACAGCCCAGGATCTGCACCAAGAATTAATGCCAAACTTAGAAATGCAGTCAAAGTAGCAGTTCTTGTGAAACAAAGCTCAATAACAGAACTCCTGCTGTGATCAAATTAATCATGTCTCCTGCCACCTTGTCCAGAAAGGGCTTCCTGTCCCAGAACACATGAAGACTAGCACCCACCTGTCTGTTATACTCCTCCTCGTTCTCCATCCACATGTACTCAGCAAATGGGTTGGAGTCACTGCTCTCTCCTGCGTGCCCGTTGGCCACTGGCTCCTTGCCATCTTTGCCCGGGGCCCCTCCTCCTGGTGTCTTGGCCACCTCTGGACCGCTCATTTCAGCCGGCTCTGCACAGGGAAACAGTAACAAGCGTTCAGACTTGGCCAAGGCATAAAGCTGGAAATTTGGCAAGTCAAACTCTTATTCAGACTTGTGCTCAAAACAGTGTAGTAAAGAACACAAAAAAAAAAATTGCTGAAAGTATTTTTAAAGTTAGACAACTGACTGCCAAAGCCAAATCAAACACCATGCATTTTTTTTGTGGCTTTGGCTCATCTTCCAGTCACTCTCCTGTAGCTGCATCTTACTGGCTGTTACAATTTATATCAGTTAATCTGAATCAAGGCACATTACATTTTAGCTACAGCTGGGAAACTGATTCCACAGGTAGGAAGTCTTTTTGTTTCACTGTTCCAATTATAAAATCTCATGATCCGAATAAGAAACAGTCCGATAACTAACTGGGACTGACCCTGCTCTGTGCACAAACAAGTCTCCAAAACTACTCTGACATCTACTACTGTTCTTACTGCAAACACCTAAAGGAGCCGCAAGGTTAAATAGAGTAATTGGCATTTTAACACTGTAGTCAACAATTCTTCCAGGTTGGTGAATTGCAGAGCCATAAAAGCACATGCATGGGCCCAGAAAGACACAGAGTAAAATTCACAGCCAAAAAGAGTGTTAAATCAGTTAACTTCCACTAAAAACAGAAAATACAGTACAGTGCTTCCTCATTTTGCTGCTAAGCCTAGCTCCCGTCTAAGATTTTAATCCCAGTGAATGATGGGAAAAGCAGAAGTGTGACAGAACAGTACAATTTCAGAGACCGCTAACAGACCAAAGTTGAGACTTTAAATCAGGTCAGAGAAATAATTAAGTGGCTATTCAACTATCAGAAAATAGAAACCAGTATTTTTTCTTTGCTCATCCAAAGACAAAACGCACCAAGTTGTGCATCAAGGGTCACAACCTGCAGTTTTCATTCATATACCAAAGCACACGCTGTGTAAAACAATTATGTTAACTACCACCTACTGATTAATCATTGACCTTTCAGTCAATCACACTATTCAAGACAGCTGTGCCAATCAGTGATGCAACAAATACAGAGGAAACAAACTGGCTAAACAGACTAAATTTTTCCAGTACAGGGTTTCACATAACCTTCATGTACATTTATATGATTTGAGGTTACAGCTGCAAATAATGTGCCGGCTACTGAGCAAAACAGTGGTTTAACACAAGTGCAGCAGATGATTAATAAAAATTATCCTGTTAACATCAGACATGTCTATTTGGCAACTATTTTGGCAATCCATTAATCTTTTTTTAAATCCAAAGTGCCACATTCCCTGATTCTGGTTTCTCAGTTGTGCAGCTCTGCTGACCTCGACATAAGACGGTAAAATATCTTTAGACTCTGGGCTGCTTGTCAAAATTAGACATCGTCCTTATGAATTTTAATTACATTTTTAAAACTATTTAAAAGTATCCCACATTTAATTCTGGGGGAAAAGCCGTTAGACACAATTAGTGTGCATCCCTGCAACACAGAACCATCACTATGATGAGACATGCCCGGTACGACATAATCCCCAGATTGCCAGCCAACTTCAACAGACTTGTCATGACTCAACTGCAGCCTCTCAGCAGAGAGGCAGGAAGAAAAGGAAAGGGAACTCGATACAGCTTCAAGGCCAGCCTGATATAGACACACACACACACCACTACATTCAAAGCTAAGTTAGATAATGTACGTCCCCAAACTCCCAGCAGCTTCACCCCATGTCCACATTTTGGACATAATGTTTGTTTGGTGTCTATTCCTGCCATTTCAGTGTAGTAAAAATAAACATTTGTAGCCGGAGTTTGACCTGAGAGACTGCTGTTCGCTGTACACAGCGACAGAACAGACACGCTGTCCTTCATTGGAGGATAATCCAAGTAGGCTAGTAGACTAGTCATCAAGAGTGCGAGGATACAAAAGAACATTTTCTAATAGGACGAGCCTACATGTAAATCTGCATTAGGTGAGCAAGGTACCATCATGTTCAAAGTGTTTGCGACCAGACTGTTACTGTGCCAGTGTGTCCCTGTTCATTTTAACTGCAGTCTATAAAACAGAAACTATAAACTTCCAACACAAACTGCCGAACTTTATGGGTCACTTTTCCAAATGTGCACAGCATTTAAGGTGTGCAATTAAAACAAGGCAAACTACCATTAAGTTTATAAAATGTCTGCTTTAGCTCTCACAATGACCAAGTCATATCAAAACAACAGGGGTCCAGCAGAGAGTACAGGATGATGCCACACACAATGGCCAGTTTAAAGTGACAGCCTGCACCTTCATTAAATTAAACGCTTAAGGTGCCTGGGTGGGGGTTGCAAGGGTCACACACCTACAAAAACTTAAGTCAGTTACATGTGATATTCAGTAGAAACAGTGGCAGTGTTGTGATCGGCACACAAAGTTTAAAAGTTATTTGCACAGGCTCCTGCTATTTAATCACCAAGTAAATCTCATGAAAACTGTCTCTAAAGTCAAAGCACTTTTATATCAGTTGCAATTTTTTTACTGTAGAAACACTGCATTATTATTAAATACTTGTATCAGCAAGTACTTGTACTCTGATAAAGAAGTGGTATTGGTGCATCCCCTAGTGAGCACTGTGACATTATGCACTGCATGTAGTACTTAACGTTCCTGTTGCACAATCATGTGTTTATTTTACACATGTAATATTTAGTTAGTGAAGACTAGCTCAGCCTGTAAACCCTGCCTGACGGTCTGACTGCATCTGCTTCAATTGGGGGGGGGGAGCAAAAACGCTGCTACACAGACGATCCAAAATAACCATACGATGTAAACACTTTCATTCTAGTTGTAGATTATGGGAACACGTTCTCAATATATGTAATATTTCTAGCCTCTAATGAAGCTTGTTTCAATAAATTGTAAAAAATAAAAAAATACAATAAAACAAAATTGTCATTGGCTGTTTCCACCCTTTAAGACAAACATTTTACGCGTCTCTCTGGACATATCCCACCATTTTCTCATATTTAGTGAACTAACCAACTTAGCTATAAAATGACCTTAATGAAGCGCAGGCTAAAGAGTGTTGTTTTACCATCATTAGATCGTTTTGAGAAACCCGGGCCACTTTGTGTAGTACTTTCATGTGAGGAGAAACTTCAAGTCTGCTTAACCACAAAAACAGAAGAACACGCGTCGTCGCGGCTTGCAGCTTGCTAACAGACTAAGCCAGGTGTCCAGGCCTACATGGAAAGTTGATAACGGGACCGGGGTTGTTGTGGCCAAGGTAGAGCTAAGTGGCTAGTTTACAGTGGCTGCAAACAGAAAGACAAGTAGCTGTCACTGAACGGGCCTAAGGTGAAAGCTATTACGGCAACAACAAAGGGTAGGTGGCTGCGTGGCTGAAAACACTCGTAAAGTGCATTTGCATGAAAACGGCTTAAACGCAAACGACGCACGACATAAAAGAGACACGGTAGGCTATTAAAAAAAACATTAACCATGTAACAAGGCCAAACTTCATTCCCGTTTGGATGCTACAGACCAAACAAAGTCGAGTGCTATCAGCTAGCACGCTCCTACAGCATGGCAGCATCACTGAAACAGGTCAACAAAACAAGCCTCCGCTCCGGGATTACACACACGCACAGGATGAGGCGTTAAAATTCACTGTTTCTGAGGTTAAAGTTACCTGGCATTATGCTCTCGGAGATGGTCTCAAAGTGTAACACCACACAAAGTTCATGCAACTATACCACGAAGAGTGCTTTTTCGTCGTTTGTCCAGTGGAGATGTCTCCGTGCTGCGATGCAACGTAGCTCAAGTTAGCTAAATTCTCTTAGCCACCGTGCTAACGTTAGAAGGCTGGCTCGGTCACGTGGTCTGATGCTGTATTCATAGGCTTTCGGGAATGTGGGAATTTTAATCTTAAATTAACGTAAACCAAGCGTACAAAAATGCCACCCATATCATCCGTTTAACCGCGAGGTTGCTTTTTCTAAATGTTATAATGGATTTTTAAAATCATTTTTCATACTGGTCGTGCATTTATCTTCTTGCAGGTCTTCGGATTTTATAAAAAAGCATCTGCAGTCCACGTTGAAAATTGATAAAACCAATTCTGACTATGCAGTTATTCCATGTTATTGTTTATTTACTTTAGGCAAAAATCATATTGTTATGATCTAATCTTATGGTTGTCGTTCTACATATTTCTGGTGCCCAAACAAACTATAACTGAAAATGAATGTAATTTGTATATTCAAGCTTTTGTTTTACAGAGAGCCTACATTCAAAAGCTTGGTCTCACAAAATCCCTAACAGTTGAATACAATTCACTGCTTCATTATCTATACTGATACTGGAAATACTTATTGCTAATACTAATACTTCTAAACTAAATACTTTTAAATATTGTGAATATAATTTCAAACATATCAACCAACCTCAGTTCAAATGTTTGGGATTCATATATTCTATATAATATTGGCTGATATGGGCTACTGACAATTTTCAGAACATACAGATTCTCATTTGAATAAGCAGCATTAAACTGCTGAACATTAGTATGTAGGTGTGGGGAGCAAATGACAAAAGTGCCAGAAATAACTGATGTTTTGTTTATCATGCAAAAAAATATTTATAGTGATACACAGAAACAGATGTGGTCAGGCTTTGCAAACAGCAACACTACAACATCTGGTTATATCCCATCACAGTATTTCCATATTTCCATTCCTATCTCCCCCCCCCCCAGGGGCTAACAGTGCATGATTGGATGATGGATCCCATGACTGAACAAGATCCAGCTCTGATGCACTCAGAGCAGGAAAAACACTATAAATCTCTGACCCTCTTTCCTCTGCAGTTCATTCTGATGGAAAAGACCCAGAATTTCTGCTGCTGAGAAAAATGAAGAATGTGGTGAGTATGTTTTTTTTTTCCACATCCTATTAAATCACCAATACCACAACAAAAACAACACCACCAGCTTGAAGTGTCACAGCCTGAATTAAACATAATGTGTTTCTTTTCTGGTGGGAGTTAATGTTGTTAGTTACGCTAACTGAGTGGCTGACAGTAGCTGACACTGTGGCTGCTGCAGCAAACAAGAGATGATCCTGGTGCTTTTGCCTCTAATCAGCTAGGCAAAGTGATCCTCCTGTTCTCAAACCAGCAAAGTGCATTCAGTGTGAGCCCCATACATACATCTTGAAGCACTGCACTGAAGAAACCTTGACTGAATACTCAGTCAGGAGTTTATTCATACTGAATGCAGGCCGGGAACAAAGTGTTTTTCCTCCTCAAATGAGCAAAGGGCTGCATTACTGATTAATAAGAAAATAATTTTTTTTACTTATCTGATTCACCGTTTTTGTCTATAAAATATCAAGAAACTGTGAAAAATGGTCATTGCAGTTTCCTAAAGCTCAAGGTTACATCCTCATGTTTTTTGTTTTGTCCAGTATATTCTTACATTTGACAACTGGTGCCATTTAGCATTTGGCAAGTTTGTCTAAGAAATGACAAACAAGATGTTGCAAATATATTTTCTACTAATCAACTAATCTAATGGTTCTCAACCAGGGATCGAACCTCAATACTGATTCAACTTTTAAAGTAAAGACTCATCTTTAATGGCCAAGTATGCTTAGCATATAAAAGAATATGACTCTGGTACAGAAGCTCTCAATGTGATTGTAAGGCAGGAGGTTATAGAAGATAACAATTCTAAAACATGCAAAATAAAAAAATAAACAACACTGAAGCTGTTGGCATATGCAACTAAGACAGGCTGACATGTATTAATGGGTCAAGTTTCAAAACCAGTGAAGTAATTTAATAATTGTTTAATATTTACTGCGCTACACGACCCAGTAATGTCGATAATAAAAAATCAAGACTGACACTGGGTACTTCCAAGTTTCAAAACCAGTGAATTAATTTAATAATTGTTTAATATTTACAGCACTACACAACCCAGTAATGTCGATAATAAAAAAATCAAGACTGACACTGGGTACTTGAATGCAGCATGCGAACAAACATCCCTCCTGCTCCGCCACTACACTCCTTACTCTCCTCCAAAACATGAATGCCTGCGTGGCTTCGACAATAAAAACACCCTGTCGATTAATTACAAACGCACACTTTAAATTACTTTTATCGGGAAGGCTAAATGATAAGGTTGATAAATGTTACTAAAGGAATACAACAATATCTAAAGAGTGCACATTTTTTGAAATTGACAGTGCATCAATATTGTAGTTTATCACACCGCAACTTTTTCTAATTAACGAAAAGACCTAAAACCCATTAGGTTTTTTAAATGTTTTCCATCTTGTCAGCCCCTTATCTGAGGGTTTATGTTGTGAAACACAGTAGGTAGTGTTAGCCTACTGTGAAATTTACGTTATCCAGAAACAAACTCTTACAAAGAAAATAACATAGCCTAAATTACTGGCATTTCTTCTTGCTTTCTAGCTGTTCTTTTTGTTTTGCTTTTTCTTTCAGTTAGCTTCTGCCTCTATTCCGCCAATAACAACAGACTCACCACACAACTTCAGAGAGTGCAAAGAGGGGGAATCCGCAAAACCAGCTGTCTGGGGGATGGATGGCGAACAGGCCCGGATGTCACAAGAAAACCCTACAGTAAAAAAATTATTTTACTAATATCCAGTACGCGAAACATAAACTTGACTCCTTTTATCAGTCTCTTCACGTCATTAGCTTAAAAAAAGGATCAATTCACTGTTTATCTGTCTAATCGCTGAGAGTGGAAAATCGCTATGTCGTGGCCGCATATGTACAGCTGTACACTTCACTCATTGGTTGCAGTTTACGTCAGTCAACGCATCCTAGCAATGCTACTGGCCCAGATGACCACAAGCCCCGCCCATCGTTTCATTCATGTAAGTAAACAAAGTGTAACCAAATTTTCTCGCCGCCAGTTTTGTAATTATTATGGCCAGTTAATATTTGAAAGCGTGGTGATATTAATTAGCTCTGACCTTTTCTTTAACCGTTATATGGTTGTTTAGGCTTTTTGGAATGAGAAACAGCAGAGAAGAGTAGAAGTGAATGCAAGAACTGAATGTATGATTGTGAGTAGTGCCCTGCACATGTGGGGTGTGGGGAAATTTCAAAGGTTATATAAGCTCAGTGTAAGAAGTCAGCTGACTCTATAGGATGCTGTACTACCTGTGCAGTGGAAGTGAATTTCAATCTTTCATGCACAACATTGCAAACAAATGTATCATTTTAGCATAATGTTAGTTTGATTGATTGCCAAGGAGTGTCTAACATTGTGTCCTTTTCAGGAAAACACTATTGTCCATCAGGATGTCAGCACAAATGATGAAGAGCAACAGCATGATAATGCTTATGCTCCGCTGTTGAACTGTTTGCACAGTCCCACAGACTTGAACTGACAGTGTAATTTATCCAAGCAGAGAAAATGATAAGTGAGCTGTGCCACTGTGGCATAGCCTATAAAAAGGGTGAATGTTGTATTTATTCTGTTTATACAAAGCAGACACATCATTTGCATCAAAGCTTTTTACAGCCTCAGTGACTGTTTTGTCTATTTTTGGTCAAAGCCAGAAGTCCATCTTCATCTGTTTTCACAGTGCAGTGGTGGAGAGCTGAGGATGGCTTTAGAAATGACAGTGTATCTGGGGCACAAACATTGTTTCCCTCAAGAACATGATGATGGTGATGTGTTTATATAGAAGGAGATTTAATGGTCCAACTGACTCTATTTCCTATAACCTTGGTGGAATCCTGTCACTCTACAACCTTGCTTGGAAAAAAGCAGTTTAGTGACAGTAAATTTAAATTTCCTTTCTCCATTTAGCCATTCTCAGGTATGGCTTCTGAAAAGGCCCATTTAGCTTTTGGCAGCATATAAAGCCATATCTCATTATCTTTTTTGCACTTTTACACTTTGAAGCTATGACTGAATTGCATAACCAATTTTAAAAATCCATGCCTCATTTTCCAAATCCTCATTTGGCCTCTTTCTCCTGCACCTGCACCTTCATCATCTTGACTGACGTGACATGAACCATACACAATTACAGCTTTCACCTGCATTAACCCAGCCATCCTCATATGTCCTCATGCACTTGTGAAAATGAGCAAAGGAGAACAGATGCATTCACTCTCAGCAAAAAAAAAAGAAAAAAAAAAAGAAGATGCATTACCCTCACCTTACAGTAGAGGGCGACAGTAACACACTGTGTGGTTGTTGGGCAATTTAGTGGGTCCTCTGGCGTCACTCTTGTATTGTTAAGTGTGAAGCCAAGGGTTGTAGCTGCAAGTTTGTCTGTAGATATTGGACCTTGATCCCTCTCCCACCCCCATAACACTTAGTGCAAGCTAATTAATAATTAATGTACAATAATGGAGTAGTGCAGGGACTGTTTTAACGCTAAACTCATATAGGCCACTGATAATATGTGACTATACTGCATATTATTGTGTCTGTTATGCATTATACTGTTGCTTGTTCTGTTGTGTAGTGAAATCAGAGATGCTACACGTTGCCATAAATCGCCACTGTTAAAGATTTACAGCTCGCTATAATATTTCTGCATTGTCCTAGTTGGATGCAATATGCATGGATGTGCATATGTGTTGCAAAGGAGATGGGGACATTAAATCAGCTTTCAAAAACACCAGATGTTCCTTGAGAGTGTCAACTTAAATGTGCGTGTGTGTATGCAGCTCATTTATCCACACTGACCTATGATACTTCTCTTTGGGAAACTTATAAAGGGCTGCAGGGATGCTTGTTTCCTTGTGACTGCACATAGAAAGACTGACATGAAAACACACACTGTATCCAAACAGCAGACAAAACTGGGACTTTAACTGGAGTTTCTCCTTGGTTCATGTGTGACAGAGGCATGATCACCAGTTAAAAAATAAATGCCTCTCTTGCAAAGATCTAAAACCATGCTGTGACCACAGCTAACAATGCCCTCGCCCACAGATATCATCATGGGCATATATGCAAGCACACAACTATTCTGACACTCACTACTTAGGAAAAAGGAGCTGTTTGACTCTTTTCATCTCTCCAGTGCTGTTACACGACATCCCCTTCCTGCTTCTCTTTCTCCCTTTGCTATAAATTTCACCCTCCGTCTTTGCTCTTGAGTCATAAATCATAAATTCCCTTCCTGTCGTCTTGCTCCCCCTCTCTTTATATCACACAATAGCCCGACCTTATGTTAGAGGGCATTCATGTTTCATATGTGTGCGTGTGTGAGTGTGTATCTTCTCACCCAGCCTTTCCTGTGGCCCTTGGTCCCCACTCCAGGTTGCACCAGTGAGTTTGTCCATAATGCTACTCACACCACACACACATTAATATAAATGTTCATGCACTTGACACGCCCTCACATGCGCATGAACAGGAAGTGGCGTGTTAACAGGCATGTTAACACACACATACCCACTCAGGTACAATGCTGCCTTTATTATTTTCTGCATAAACACATTCTTTTTGCACACACAAGAGCTGACAGTCGTCCGTCCTGTTAACACACCGCTGAGGTGCTGTTAACACTCAGCCTGCAATAAGCAACATGTGACTCGGCGAACATGGAAATATATCCCTACACTTTTGTTTTAATAAACCTTTAAGAAAACAGGAGGCCAGGCAGTAGATGTGTCTCCCCAACTGAGTTTAATACCATGGACCTCTTTTAATGTGTCATGCAAAACTTGTGCAAGGAGATTTATTGTAGAAGTTATATACTTCTCATCACTTAAGCAAACAATATTAATGCAGTTTAAGTGGATCTGGATTGCCATGGCCATTGATTAGACAAAGAAGTATAATATTTTTCCAAATGGCAAGTGATTGTATAGAATATCTGTCACTGTTGTATGGAAGGCCTTGAAAACTGAGCTTGAAATGTTATTCTTGACCTTACAAACAGCAGGTGACAAAAACTTTTTTTAAGGCCCATGTACTTTCTTATTATGGAGCTTTTGACCATATCAAACAGTCTTATTTGGTAGGAGGTTGTTCATTTCTATGGTATCGTAGCTGTTTAAACTTTCCATTATCCTGAGCAGCTCTGGGACCTCACATGAAATCTTCTCATCTAACTTTCTGCTTTCATATCTGAAGCTACATCAGAAGATGGTTAACTTAGGTTAGCACAAACTAGGGAAACAGCTAGCTTGAAAAGGAAAAGAAGAAATCTTTTACTAATTCACGGGCACGGGTAGAAATGGGCTAAATATAGACGAATGGAAGAAATTCATTGTGACTACGGACTGTGAGAACAGCGTTATCGGCAGAGTCGCTGCTTGTCAGAAGTGTTAGCATGTGTTAGCCGCAAGCTAGGTACTTCATAGGAAAATACAGCCGCGGTGCTGCACAAGTAGACAGATACTTTCCAAGAACACAACTCTCAAGCACTTTAAAGTAAGTGACTGTATAGCTTTAAGGCTGTTTTAATTGCGGATAACGGGTATCTATTTTGTCATCTTTCAGTATGAAAGCAAATAAAGTATTTACCAAAATGTATACTGCATTTTTTGGACATGCATTTACATAAATTTATGTTATGGGCAGTCAAATTGCTTTAGCAAAAATGAATAAATAAGTAAAAAATAATACACAAATAATAAATAAATAAATAAGTCACTTGCATCAACAGGGTGGCGTTTGATATCTGGACGGGAAGTAACAGGTTCTCATTCGGGCTGTGGTTGAGATGGACTATTTGGAGCTGGAGGAAAAACATGGGTGTGTGTGCACAATGCATGTGCATGTTATGGGTATGTGCGTGCGTGTGCACAATGCATGTGTATGTTATGGGTGTGTTTCCATTGCTCCAGGACTTCCAGGCTCCCAGAGATGGTCTGGAATTCATGAGATGAATGTTACATAAAGGTCTCTTCCTGTCACATGACTCCATCACTTCCTGTGTTGGGCTTCCTGCATCTGGCCCTCCAAGGAGAAGGGTAAAGCTGCACCTAGACAGTGACTCATGGGATCTCTTTCATAATTTGGTCTTTCTGAGCTTTACTGCAGCCCCCTCGGGGGGTTTAATCGGGAATGATGCAGACTGTAACTGATGGTTATATAGAGAGATGCCCGAAAAATTGCCTAGATTTGATGGTACCTGCCTGATAATGTAATTAAAAAATTACATTAGCAAATGAATGTAGGCAAGGGAGCAAATAAAATAGATTAAACAAAGGAACATGAAAGAGAAAAGAATGTCCTCTAAAAGAGGTACAAGATGTAGAAGAACAATACCCGAGGTACGGTAATACAGAGCAGAGAAAAATGGAGAAATGGAGAGGTGACGGCAGGATCTATATGGGGCCTCTTGGTTTTTGGGCAACGAGGGGAGACATGCCAGGTAATGGCTTCCAGACACACGTTTATACGTCTATTTTTGTGAGGACATTCTGGTCTCCACAAAGACAGCCTTACAATTACACACAGACAAGATCTAATTCAATTGGAAAGCTGACAAGGAGACTTGAGTGGATGTGGATGTGTGTATATATTTTACGTACTCAAGAGGTCCGACTTCCTTTGCCCATTGGGAGTGGGGCTGATTAGTCTCATGTTGTGTGTGTGTGTGTGTGTGTGTGTGTTAGCAAGTGCTGGGGGTTAATGTATGCTTTCAATCATAGCTTTAGTGGGGAGAAATCAGATCCCTGCATCGTTGATGTGGATTCCAAAATCCACACACCCAAACCACTTATAGAAACCAGGCAAGAGTGCAGCAAAAATGTTTGTCTAGAAGGGAATAGTTTGACATTTTGGGAAATATGCTTATTTACTTTTTTGCTAACATTTAGATGAGATGATTTTAACCGCTCTCATGTCTACAGGATAAATATAAGGCAGCCATCTACAGACATCAGCCAGTTTACTTGGCTTAAAGATGCATTATTTAAGATTTAACACATTGTCTAATAAATCAAAATGGGACAGGACGTGATGTCTCTCCGGTATACTGTCCCCCTTCATGACAGTCTGGTGTCTACTGTTGTTATTTCAGCTTCTCTACACTGAACGGTCAAAGTCCAGTCTGGAGCTTAGGCCCTCCTGCCACCCTATATATATAAGAAGTCTTTTTAGAGTTTCTAGCAGTCATTTGAAACAGCCAGTCATGGAGGACTGTTGGCGGAAAGTCCAAAGAGGCTGTGTTCTTCTCAGCTTTGATTCAGATGTGGCGCTCTTCCTTCTGGATATATTAGCATCTAAGCCAACAAGTTTGTTTTACTAACATTAGCGACCTGGCATGGTCATGATACTACCTTTGAATTAGCATGATTTTAATTTAAGAGTCATTTGACTGTTAAACCAGAGTGTTCTACTGATTTTCAGATGTGCTTGTTAGTCAGATAGCGCTAGCTTCAAGCTGGAGGCTGCATTATGTGGAGTTTGTCGCAACCAGGTAGCTTTAGTTTATTTCTCGCAAGGAAACAGGATGTGATGGGAGGGCAAAAAGTGGTTAGGAGCAACTTATGGTGTCAATTTGTTTCACTACTAGACCTTTTATTAGTCATTTAAGCTGACTAACACCTGGCAGCCTCCTACTTTTGCCTGCAATGTTAAAGTTGTACATAAATGCTATAAATATGTTGAGGCATCCATCCGAACAAATAAGTGGAAGGAGACAAAGAGAGGAATAAGCATTAAAATAACTAAAGCAAAGCATCGGTGAGTGAACAGGAATGGGAATGTGAGATTAAAAGAGAAGCAGCAAGGAAGATGGGAACTGCTAATTAAACAAGAAGGATAGCTAGGAGGGAAAGAGAGGGCAAGATGACTTAAGTGGGATACACCGCCTGCTCAAGATTACTCCACCCACTATACACGCAGTGATTTCCCGGCGAGGTAAACCCCCCAGCACTGCTCCCCTGTGTGTTATCACAGCCCTCCCACTCCTGCAACTGGTGCGTGTGTGCGCATGTGTGTCACCGCTTTTCTCTGACATTCCTGTGCAGAGCGAAGAGATGGTGAGCTCGGCTGCAGAAGCACAGAACTAGGAAAAACTGGGATTTTCGGAGAAGAAGTGAAAATAATCTTCTTCCTTGCAGCTGCAGCTCATCTGTCCCTCCGTCTCTTCGGTTTTGGGAAACCTGGCTGCATATCAGCTGGGACATTTGTAACAAGGGATTTCTAAAAAAGCATCTTCTTGTTTCCAGTTACAGTTTCCTCCTCTTTCTTTTAGTCTCCATCGCCTCACTGGAGGTGGATTACAAACATTGGACTAACGGATTCCAGAGTTTGGGAATTCATTTGGAGAAACACACAAACAGCATAAAAAGAGGTGAGTTTACATGATATGAAAAAAAAAACATGTATAATTTGTAGTTCTTGTTCCCTTTGAGGTTGAATGCACAGTTTTTAGGACAAAACCATCTGTCAAATGTAATATAAAAATGTTAAACTGGTGTTCTCTGCAGTCTTTTGAGTTTCCGTTTATCTTCTAAACTATAAATGTGCAAGTTTGTACATTTTGGCATCAGTGGCTCAGTTTTTAACTGTGTGAGACAAAGTTGCATGATAATGAGCTTTGTCAAGTCCGTCTTGCACATAAATCTATCAGTGATGTTTACAAAAGTTCTCTGTGGTCACAGGACAAGAGTTCTATTGTTATTGATGCTTAAGAGCGGAGTGTGTTGCACAGTCTTTCTCTAATATGAAATGTCAGAAACTGAATCAGCTTTATTGGTCAGGTGTATTGGTTTGACTCTGGTACGTGGCTCTTGGTGTGCATGAGTAAACAAGATAAGACTAAAAGAACAAGAAAAGAAAAATAAAGTGCATTTGAAAAATAAAAATAAAGTACTTACAGATAAAACATAAAAAAAGGGGTGGCAGTCATCCACTGCACATTAAACTTAAAGAGATGAGGGCATGACAGAGAAAAAGTAGAAGGAAAGAAAAAAAGCACAGTCTGTGAAAGAGAGATGTGGAGTTTCATTTTCTTTCTGGATTTGTCATCAAATAGCAAAGATAGTGTCTGGGGAGGAGAGCCAGGGGTGCACACACGCACGAGCACATGTTATATACAGGCACACGCATGAATAAATGCACACAGATGTTGCAATGCATGTGCACAGAGAAAAGATGTCAAACTAAGTTATGGTCTCCTTCTCTCTCTCTCTCTCTCTCTCAACACAGACGGGGCACTCACCAGAATGAGATTTAAACAAACACATCTTTGTTTGATTGCACTCTTTTGTTTAGTTTGCTCACGGCTCAAATCAAAGACTGATCCTATGATTCCCAGTGCTGCAATTCAATCCAGACAAACACACACACACTCAGTATACCATATGCATATAAACACACACTCAGACACAAAGGAGGTGCATTCAGGAGAAATACACAACTGACTGATGCAGGTTATGTAAGAGCAAATTAAATACACACACAGTATTTACATAGTCTTTAAACTAATTGTGTGTTATGTGGCAACACGTGTACACTGTTGTGTGTGTTTTGTTTGGGTTTTTTTTTCTTTTGTTATGGGATTTCTTTGGTATTTGGCAGACACTGATTCCTAACCTAACACCTGAGAGCTTCCCAGGACTGCCAGTTACAGTAGCTGGGAGACTCGTGCCGCTGTGAAAGATGGCTGGGGTGTGTCTTCTTGACTTTCTCCCTGTTGGTGCTGAAGCTCTTTGTAATTTACTGCTCGCTATAGAGTAAAGTACCGAGTGTGTGTTATGTAGGGAATAGGAGCAAGTGAATGAGGGAGTGATTTTGGATGCAGCGCTGGTTAAAACGATCTCTAACCACTGAACTATAATTGTCTCCATGTTATTGTGCTTCTCTGTGTACCATATAAGATGATTGTTATTGGCATCCATTTACCATTGGACACTCATTAAAATTAATTACTTAAAGACCCACTACTTAATGTTTTTTTTTTATCTTATCATTGTATCACTTAATTATGTGTAATGTGAAAGAGAGTGTTGATAATGATGAAGCTGCAGATCATTCTCACTTGACTCTGCAGCTCCACTCAACGCTATGGAGCATTTTGGTGTTTTTCAGCTCATTGTTTTGGTTTAATAGCTGGCAACCTTATTGTTCTGGCTCGCACTCAGCCGACAACTATTTTGGCAACATGGCTGTAATGAAACCACTGTGCACTACCTGCCCAGCATGCAGACAGGATTTTCTACTAACTGGTGAACATAGTGGAACAGTTATCAGCTAAAGAGCCAGATAGTTCCTTCAGGGGTTGATGGACACTAAAACAGAGCAAAAAGCGGGGTTAAGATTGGGCTTATGCTCTCCAGGTGGCCAGAAATACTGTTCTAAATAACTGTTAACATTGCTCTGTACCTACTAGATGTGGAAACCGGCACCTGCCTGAATTACGCAGAGCAACGTAGACAACTAGGGTGATATTAATTCAATATTGTTAACTCAGCTTAATTCTAAAATCAATAAGTATTGTAGTGTGAGCTCAGATTATTCCTCTCCATTCGACTGATTGTCAGGAATAAGCCATAATGTTTTCTACTTCAGTGATCCTCTATGCATCGTGATGGTGTGTTTCTCTGCAGACCCTGGCTCCTGTAAAGATGGCTGACATGGTGGATCCAGATCCAAACAGCCTGCAGATACCGGGTGAGGCACAGACTAAATTACTATGGCAACTTGGTGAAAATGACTTCACTTCTTTATCTTTATGGAGTGTGAGGAAGCTGACCTTTCCATGTCCCTCTCCCACTTGGGAATGAACATCAGATTCCAGTGACATTCCAGTCATTCCATTTGGTTACAGATATGCAATCTCACATCCAGAAGACCTCAATTCGAGTGTTTTTACACCTTAATTCACTAATCTCTATGCTGAAATGTACTGTAAAGTACTTCCTCCATGTGTACCTTTATATTGGTATCAGCATCCGATGACAGTCCAATAATGGCTCTTTCCTTGTGATAACAGAGTTTTCCCATGGCTGTATAGTTTTTTTTGGCTGTACTGTTCATTTTCCTCTGTACGTGTGGCCCTTTTCCAACCCTGAAACACATTTTTAATGAGATTTTAATTATTTTAATAGAGTTTTAATAGCTGCTCTTCCATCTTGTGTGGCACTTTAAGTTCCCTTCTCTCCTTCTACCTAATTAATTTTTAGGTGACAGTCCATCAGCCCCGTCATCACCTGCCACAGCTAGAAATGACTGCAGCATCACACCCCTTACACCCTCGCCCTCGCCGGTAACCACGCACACACACTTACCACAGACACTCCCACACACGCCCGCTTCCTCTTTCTGCTTATTTTGCTTTATATAAAGCTGTTAAACACACGCTGTAAACCCACATGCACTCTGCGGTGTTATTAGTGGTTTATAGTGACCCTTGCACTCACAGTTTGAAATGAAGCATCCAGTTGAAACAAGCACCCATAAATAAATAAATAAAGTAAATAAAGACAATCTGTGCTAGAGAAATATATACATATACTGGCACTGTTAGGGAAAGGGATCAGGAAAGTTAGAAGAGAGGAGAGATGAAGAGAAAAACATCTTTTGATTTCCAAGACAACCTCCTGTTTCTACTCATAGAAACTAGTTATTTGTGAAATGTAAAAATGCTGTAATACTTGGTAATTACATTAGACAACGGTTTAAATCCCACCCATGCTTCCTGTCCAGACAGAAGCCACAGTCCACATTAGCTCGGGTGGAAATCTGTGTTTTAATGTGTTTTCCTCAGTTTTACATAATATAAACTTGAAGGAGAAAGAGATAAATGAGCACAGGAGAGATTAGGAGGAGGAGGTCTGCTCCTGTTAGTACCAGCTACACCCTTATATTTCCCTCTCTCTGACTCCCTATCAGAGGGTGGAGGTCAGACCCAGGATGGCCTGTCCATTCTCAGTCGTTGTGGCGATAGACTTTGGGACAACCTCCAGCGGCTACGCGTTCAGCTTCACACAGGACTCAGAGGCTATACACATGATGAAGTAAGAGACTGTATTCTTGTATTCTCTTTGGCTGCATTATTGTAAATTCATTTTTGTCCTTGACAGGTTTTCTTTCTTTAACCCATGCAGGCGCTGGGAGGGCGGCGACCCTGGAGTGGCCAATCAGAAAAGCCCAACATGTCTGCTGCTAACTCCTGATTTACGGTTCCACAGTTTTGGGTTTGCAGCCCGGGATTTTTATCATGACTTGGACCCGGAGGAGGCCCGACACTGGCTCTACTTTGATAAATTTAAAATGAAGATCCACAGCACAAGTGTAAGAGAGCGAGAGATAAGGGGAAATTATATTAAAAAGGTGGTACAGATTTACACTATACATGTAGAATTAAAGCTTTAAAGAATAAATTAATACCAGGCTGAGGTTTTTCTTGTCTTCTCTGTGTGAAAGAGTGGGTGCCCAAGAGTACATGTCTGCATCACTGCATCAAAGTGACAAGTAAAACCGCTGTAGCTAAAAAAAGCACAGCAGCACTAAACTCCTGTCAGGTTACTCCTTAAGCACTTCTTGCAGCTGTGGCTGTTTATGCTGTAGGATCTGACCATGGAGACGGAGCTGGAGGCGGTCAACGGTCGGAGGGTCAGGGCCATCGAGGTGTTTGCCCACGCCCTGCGCTTCTTCAGGGAACATGCCCTAAAGGTGCAGCCCCTTGCAGTATTGTACCCTACAGGGTGCACATTGAAACTTTAGTAGTAACTCAAAGTGCTTTTATGCACCTGAAACATATTTTGTAAGACGTTAAAAGTGCTTGAATGTATTGTATCATCAGGTTGAGGAAGTATTTGGCATTTACGTTTATATAGAGATTTATGAAATACAAGATGGGTGGTTTATTGTGGGGGGTTACGACTTTATATTTGAGGCTAGGAAAACTGTATCTTATTGGTTTTCAGTGTTACATTGAAAGCAGCCTTTCATGGATTATTTTCATGTATTAGGAGGTGAAGGACCAGTCCTCTTCAGTGCTGGAGGGAGAGGAGATAAGATGGGTGATCACTGTCCCTGCCGTGTGGAGACAACCGGCCAAACAGTTCATGAGAGAGGCCGCATACCTGGTAGGAACACCTGAAAACTGACATACAGTTTACCTGCTTCCAGGTTTAGAGAAATGTAGTTGGCATGAAAGAGGCTACAAATGTTTTCCTGATCTCTAAAAACTTTACCATGTTTAAATTATGTGGATGTAACTGGTTCAGCGGCCTAGACTCAGTCTTCAAGATACACACAGAGCATGAGTGTAGTCTCACTGTGTGTGTGAATTTTTAGATTCAACTTTATTGTCATTACCCATCTACAAGTACAAGGCAACGAAATCTGTGTGTGTGTGTGTCAGAGAGGAACATGAGACAAAGGCTCTCTAATTAATATTCCTGTCGAAGATCACTTACCACACACACACAAAAATTATAATGCACTTTTGCCCCTTTTTCTCCTAGCATATCTTCCCATGAACACACACCCCCCCTCCTCTGTGTACTGTATATGTAACTTGTAGGAAGTGTGTGTACACGGAGAGAAATGAAGGGGGTCCTATCACAGTGCACATCAATGTGGTTGTGAGTCCATCTGTGCAGTGCATATACAGTACGTAGCCTTTTGGTTTAATCTCATATGTTCCTTATTTTTTGCATGAATAGTATAATGTATGCACACTTTCACATGCACACTGACATGCACTGGGCCCTGGCGTGAAGCCATCAGGGTGTGTGTGTTTCCTGCTGCTGATGATGTCATCAGGAGTGAACAATGAGGGAGACCGGCATACAAACACAGGAAGCCAAGTCCAGACCCCCGCCCTGCATACACACACGCATCGTTCCAGCCACTCAACATCACTCCTCATACATCAGGACTAACGCTTGTATACCTCCTCTATCTCTGAAATCTGCCTTTTATCCATTAACTTGTGTGTGATCGTGTTGATTCTCTTCCATATGTTTATGTTGCACAGCTGGTCTTCCGGGCGTGTGTGTGTTTTACTCCATGAATCCTCTTCTGCCCTTTTCTTTCCCTCCTCCTCCTCCATGACTTGTTCTGCTCTCCATTCTCACCATAAGGTATTTTATCAGTTAAGTGTTATATCAGTTTGTTTTGTAAGCTGTAAACAATAAACAATTGTAACATTTGAGCTCAATAATTAACTCCTCCTTTAATTTCCTTTTTTGACTTTGTCCTTTATTCTACTTTTTCTGTTTCTGTGAAGTTGGAGTGTTTGCAGGTGGTGCTTTTTTCTTTATTTTTAACTTTATTTTGAATCCTTTCTTTGATTTTTGTCTTCATATTACATCTCTAGCCTTGGTACTTGAGATCTGGACTTGTGTCAGATGTAACTCATAAAATAGACCCCAGACTTGCTTTGGATTTGACCGCTGAGTCTTGATTGCCTGCAGATTTGAACTTGGCAAAAACATTTGACCTGGTAAAGTCAGAACTTGATCTGACCAGAGACCTGAAAGCAGTTTTCACTGTCTGCATACAGGAATGCGAAAAACTTTGCGGATTGCTTTTGAAAACCTGTGACTTAAATAGAATCTTTTCTGAATGACTTGATACTTGCCCCAGAAGATTTAAAAACAACTGTAACACAAAAACAGCAAAAATGCAAAAAGGACATTTGAGAATTGTCATTTCAGTATTAGTGCATCTCTTTTTATCTTTATAAAATTAAATTCTGTGGAGATTCTCATTCATCCAGGTCAGTGATCTGGATAAACCATGACCTGAGGTTATGGTAAGGTCAAGTGCTAAAACTACTTGAATTTCTTGAAGACATTTCCTGGGTATTTAAGTTCTGTGGAGTTGTTAACACCATAACACCAGGTAAAACCAGGTGTTAAGTTAAATACCTGGGATTCCCCACGAATTAGTTGAAATGGACAAGAGGTGAAACGTCTTAAAGAAACTCAAGCAGGTCCAGCTGACTACTTTAGCACTTGGCATTATTACAGGATAACAAAATTCTTTCTGTGTGTGTCTCTCTTGGCCTTTCCAGGCTGGTCTAGTCTCTCCTGACTGTCCTGAGCAGCTCCTCATCGCTCTAGAACCAGAAGCTGCATCCATCTACTGCCGCAAGCTCCGCCTGCACCAGGTGCTGGACCTGAGCTTGCAGCCTATCACAAATGGCTTCGATCTAGACGGGTCCAAGCCCTTTGACTCCAGCTTCAGACAAGGTACTGAAGAGAGAGAGAGAGGGTGTGTGTGTGTGTGTGTGTGTGCGCGCCTTCTTGTAGACTTTGTCATGAGCATGAAACCGCACTGTGTTCCTGGAAATGTTGTTGTTTGATTTCACTTGGGGATTGTGATTTTTGCCAAGGACGAATATGTGTGTGTTTGAGAGAGGGAAAGGGAGAGCGCTGAGAGTAAAGATCCGCCTTCAGATACTGCTCATGGTTTTGCTTCAGATGCCTTCGCAGTCATGTATGTGCGTGTGGTTGTACACAGACACATATGACGTTGGATGGGACATATGTGTTGTTTAGAGTAGACAGGGAAACAGGAGAGAGGGAAACATGAACAGTAGGGGAAAGAGGAGGAGAGCTGTGCTGAAACAGACCGCAGAATTCACATTAAGAGGGAGACATTCTGCTAAACCAGGCATTGAGGGTCCAGCTGTGTAGTAAAGGAATGCCTCTCTCTTCACTGTTTATTTACAGTAGGCTTCAGAGGCGAGATGGGAAGGTATCGCTCCTGCAAACACACAAAACGAGGTTCAGCCATGCAAACACAACTCAAGTCATTATCAGCATAAAATAAGCTGCAATAGAGTTCAGTTATTTTCGCAAGCACCTCATAGCAGTTAAGAAGTTACATCTAAAATATTAGCAAATGATTGAACTCATGTTTGTACCAGTACAATTCATTGCTACTTTAATGCATGATTTAAAGCAAACTTATGTTGTAAAGAATTCTGTGTGCTACGTATTTTGTGGCAGTATGGGAATGCATCTGATTTCCACCGCTTGCTTTTCTATACCAAAAGCAACAGAGACTCATGGCATAGTACGTACTGACATGCAAAAATGATGGGAAAACACATAATAATACTTGCATTTTGTGGTGAACAGGTATAGTGTACTGTCGATTTAACTGAGATTTTTTTTAAATCTCAAAACCAAAGTGAAAATGATGAGAGCAGCGAGATTGAATCAAAACAGTGAAGTTGGGGACTGTGACTTTAAAACTCTGAGGGAATCTGTGGGCAGCAATTCCTTGTGGGTCTGTTACTACAAATGAATTCTTTCACATTACACAGTTATTGGATCTGTTGTTAATGTAAAAATTTTGAGAAGTCCAGCTTTAAAAGAAAAACCTCAAACAGGAATTTATTGAGAGTAAATACCTCCAGAACCAGCAACTCCTTTCGTTCAATCAATCAAAAAGTCTGTCTACCAAGAGTAAGTGTATAACAGTTTAAAATTAAAGGGTCAAAGTGAGCACTTCTAAGAAGTTATCACTATTGCCTGAAAGGAAAGCATGTTCCTCAGATGTACTGTCATAAATATAAAGTAAAGCTGCACAGAAATGAAACAGTTCAGCACCAGGAAAATGCCATTAAAATGCTACAATGGCACAAAGAGCATTTTCAGGTTGGGAAAAAGGAGACTGATGCATAATTCATTAAGCAAACATGCCGTTCAAAATCCCCTGTGCAGGCCCACTCATATATAGGCACTCAGTGACCTACACAAGGAACGTTCACACACAAAAACCCACACTAAACACAGGATACTGTAATTGGACCAAGGTGCAGTGAGACCATGATCTCACCCCCTCCTGGCCTGTCATTCTCCCTCTCCTCCACTCACTTTCATTTTTCCTTTTTTTCACTCCATCTTTTTTACCATTTGCTCTCACTCTCTCAGACTTTCTTTTGTAAGGTTGTACTCTTTGCAGCAAGCCTGCAAACACAAACCGCACACACATGCAGATATGTTTGCCTTCACACAAACTTGGCATCACAGTCATGGTTTTTTGCTATCTTTAGCATTTCGTCCGCATCATTTCATCTCCAAAGATAGCAACGGGGAGCCATTAACACACGCACATATTTTCTTTTCTGCTGTTTCATGTAAATGGTTTCCAGACTCGCGTTCCATTTATCACCCTCTTGCAAACACACACGGATGAAATCAAGGCCTGTATGATTGTGGTGTTCTTTGTTCAGCTTCATGCACTATGTACACACGCACATACTGCACATTACGTCCTGCATCATCCAGGGTCTTAACACAACTGTTAGTGTGCTTGCTTTCAAGATGGTGTAGCTCTTTGTTGTGTAATATCCTTACAGTCAGTGTACTCCTCCCCTCCTCTCCTCTTCTGTTCTTATCCTCTCATTTTTGTGGTGTGTGGGGCTCATAGGGTATGGGGGAACCAAATAAAAAACACTTTTACCTAAATTATAGGACCACAGCTTCCCTCAGAGCCTCGTCTAAAGACACAGAGAGAAAGGTTTTGTATTCCAACTTCCTCCTGTCACTTGTATGATCCACAGTTATTTCTCCTCATAAAGCCAATATGTCTCATGTGTTCACTTGCATGCGTGGAGGCGTATAAGTGTATCTACTCTGTCAAACAGGCTGTCAGGTATGTTTTAGTGTGCTCTGTTTTCGTTGGCCTCAGTCCATATTGTTAACCTGCCACTCAGGCAGTGTGCCTGTTAAAAAGGAAGAGAAAGGTGAAATGTGATAACATTTTCAAGACATTTCCCCCGTCATGCAAAAACATTATGACTCTCGTTTTGTTTTACATGTTGTACTTGGACTGAAAGATTTGATGTTGTAGGTTAGGTAAATGTGGTTATAAAACCTGTTTAAACCTCGTTATATGGAGTACAAATTAAAAACATTAATCTTCATTAGGTTTAAACTGAAGATGTTTCTGTCTTTGTTTGAGACGATTTGTTTTAAACACCAGCTTAAGTATCTGACTTTGTTTATACAAAATGAAGTGCAGCCAATGCAGCACAAGGTGGTGAAAGGTGGGGATGACTCTAAGCGCCCACAGCTGGAGAGAGTTAAAAAAAAAAAAACATTGCTGAATTAATTTTTTTTAGAAAAGGGGGGCCCAGAGCAGTATTTCAGGGAGCTAGGAATCCCTGCTTGTGCCCCTGAGGCCCTGAAATCCTCTCTATGCCCCTGAAGCAATCTATGAAAAATGGAAATAAAAAAAAACTAAATAAACCTTATCTGCAATTCACAGAGTTTTTGAACAGCTTTAATGACATATGGTTTCATACAAGTGCATGTGCAACAGAGATCATATCCAAATATCAGCGGTATAAAAAGTCATTATGTTCTGTATCAGTGTGTATTTACCTGTCCACATGTGTGCTTCAGCGCGGGAGCAGCTGAGACGATCCAGACACAGCAGGACCTTCCTGGTGGAGAGTGGAACTGGAGAGCTGTGGTCAGAGCTGCAGACTGGTAAGGCCGTGTGTGTGTGTGTGTGTGTGTGTGTGTGTGTGTGTGTGTGTGTGTGTGTGTGTGTGGCCGAGAGAGAGAAAGAAAAGACTACACATGTCTGAGGTATTGATGATTTGGACCTTTTAACCCCAGCAGGCTGTGAGGAACGGGCACACCTACTTTAACATTTCTAATGAAACTACAATGACTTTTCCTTCCTGTGTGCCTTCTCGATTTCCCCCACAGGGATCCCGTCGAGTGTGAAAGTTCATTCTTGATATTAGAAGTAGGTAGTAGTTTAATGGATTCAAATCAACTACATGGGCCACCAACCAACTTTTTCCAGAGTTTTAATCCTCCTTGACCAGTGAGAAAACTGAAGACAGTGAGATTTGGTTGAAAGCTCTGAACAAAGATAGTAGGTTTTCCTGGAGTTAAGATGCTTTTCCAAGCATTTCTGGTGCTCTTACTCCGTGGCACACTTGAATGTCCATCTACAGTATTAGGGCCAGTATTTTGGGGGCAAAAAAAAGTGTGATTTTGATAATAAATTCATATTGTTTAGGAAGAAATGATGATCAGAATATTGTCATAATATTTCCAAAAGCCAGTTTTATACTACCAAACATACACATGTTGTTCACAGCCACAGATTTTGCTAAGAAATGATGAAATCCTAACTTGTGATGACCAAACCCATCTGCTTTAAGCTTTTTCTTTCTGTAGAACTATTACAAAAATCTGTGGGGCCATACGCCCCTGCTAACTCTTCCTGCACCTTTTCCTATACATACACACACACACATATACAGGAAGGACCCAGCCCATGGGACTCACTGCCCCTCCACTGTAAATAAACCCAAGAAGAAGAAGACACCCTGTTTTATCTTTTACCTGCATTTTCTTTTCTCATTCTAATGTGGTATTTTCACTCTCGTATCTAGGGCGTGGTCAGCTTATTGCTGATTATATCACAGGCACAAACACACACTCAAAGTGAACCACAGAGCAATCACAAATGCCCAGAGGTGGTTTATGTTTGAGAGCCCTCTGGTTAAAGAGTTTCAGGGGGAACACTCACACACTGGAAACATGACATTTAGACATTCCACAAAAATGAAGACAAATGATCATCCTCTGCTTCTTCCACTAAATGTAGGAGAAGTACTGGGTTCGCAGGTGACAGGTATATTGTTGCAGACTGTGGAGGAGGAACAGTTGACCTGACAGTCCATCAGATCGAACAGCCACAGGGAACACTTAAAGAGCTCTACAAGGCTTCCGGTAGAGTGTTTCACAACGTGCAAATACACCAAACACAGCCAGTTTGCAATAGTCTCCAAAGCTGTTGTTTCTGTCCCAGGTGGTCCATACGGCGCTGTCGGGGTAGACCTGGCCTTCGAAGCCATGCTGTGCCAGATCTTTGGTGAGGACTTCATCCAGAGCTTCAAAGCCAAGCGTCCAGCAGCCTGGGTGGACCTAACTATTGCCTTTGAGGCAAGGAAAAGGACGGCGGCGCCAGGCAGGGCTAATGCCCTCAACATCTCTCTGCCCTTCTCATTCATCGACTTCTACAAGACGCACAGAGGGCAGAGTGTGGAAGCTGCCCTGAGGAGGAGCAAGTGAGTGTGTGTGTGAGGGGCGTAACAGTGCATGAGTGTGTGAGCAGTGTCATGGATAGAGTGATTATGTGTAACAGCACTCTCTCTCTTCTGTGTATGTGTGTGTCAGTGTGAATATAGTGAAGTGGTCGTCCCAGGGGATGCTGCGGCTGACACAGGAAGCTATGAACGAGCTCTTCCAACCCACCATCACCAATATTGTCAAACACATTGGTGAGAAATGTTTTCTAGCATTTAGTTTTGCTGACATTCAGTGGAAAACAGGACAAAGCTGGAGAAGCAAAGAAAGGGCTTTGTTTTAAATGTTAAAATACATGTGTTTCTCTTCCAGCACGTTCCACATGAACAGAAAAACTCTATCCAGTCCAAAGTAAACTGCTTTTAAAGATCTTGCTTCTTTCCCTTCCCTGACAGAGGATCTGATGGCGAAGCCAGAGGTGCGGGGTGTGCGTTTCCTCTTCCTGGTTGGAGGTTTTGCAGAGTCTTCCATGCTGCAGAAGGCAGTACAGAAGGCACTGGGGCGGGTGTGTCGCATCATCATCCCCCATGACGTTGGTCTGACCATATTGAAGGGCGCTGTGCTCTTTGGGCTGGATCCCACTGTGGTGAGGGCTCAGGGACACAAGTCAGTGTGGGAGAAGCTCTTTACCCCACAACCTAACAACCTCTCTCCCACAGGTCCGAGTGCGTCGATGTCCCCTGACCTATGGAGTTGGCGTCTTGAACCGGTTCATTGAAGGACGCCACCCACGTGACAAACTCCTCATCAAGGATGGCCGCGAGTGGTGCACCGACATCCTCGACCGCTTCGTCTCTGTCGACCAGTCGGTGGCACTGGGCGAGGTTGTGAGGCGGAGCTACACACCTGCTCGTCTGGGTCAACGGAAAATCATCATCAACATCTACTGCAGCACTACAGACGACGTCACATACATTGATGACCCCGGTGTCAGGAAGTGCGGGACAATAACTTTAGATTTACCTGAACCTTTGCCAATACCGGGAGCGGTGGGAGGAGCAGGAGGAGGAGTCCCAGAAAGAAGGGAGATCAGGGCGGCCATGCAGTTTGGAGACACAGAGATCAAAGTCACAGCTGTTGACATCATGTCCAACCGCTCTGTCCGTGCTTCCATAGACTTCCTGTCTAACTGAGGAGGAGCGGGAAGTGGAGGATTTGAAAACAGAAATAAAAAAATATCTGATCCCAGTGATGGTAATTTTAACAAAAGCGGTACTTTGGGAGTGGGCCCCAAATTTTTGGGAAGGACAGGAACTTTGCATTCTAAGAAGAAACTCATGTCTCATAATTAGACATTACATTTACTCATCAGAGCAGAAGAAGATCAAGATCATCCCCATCATTTTAAAGGATTTCACTGAAGAGAAGGTGGCCACTGGACGGAAAAGAAGAAACATTTGTCTGCTTCTGGCTTCAGTGAAGTTTGTCATTTCACACCGTATATTCCTGTCCCAGGTATTTTCTGCCCAGAAATAGTTGTGAGGAACATTTGTGTAAACCCAAAGGCAGGCTGGAGGCTGAATACTTCTGAGGACTACTTCAGCATCAGTAGACTCTTAGAAGTTACCTGGAGAGACCTAATGCAGCATACTACCTAGAGTGTGACTCACTCATGTTCAGTGCTTAATAACCAGTTTTCCCTCAAATAATAGTGGTACCTCGTTTCACCATCCATATGAGATAATGATGTTACTACCTGTACTGCAGCTTTGTTTCTGTAATGTGATTAGAATTTTGCAACACCCAGTGGCAAAAGACTGAACTACATGCTGAAAAGCATTTACACTCTAGGTGCATCAAAACGCCTTATAATAGGAAGAAGGACTGTGACATTATTACATGATTTCAATGACTCTTAAAGACTTAAGTCATTTTATCCACATCCGTGTCTAATATGTGTCTCAGCACTTCTTACCACGAGAAGCTAAACTTAACAAGCTTTTTTTAAAATGTTTTTATTGGTTAAAAACATTAAAGCTGTATTAATTTAAATTTTTTGACCATTCAGAGGCAACAGCTGTAAACACAAGACCCATTATAACATATTTACACATGGTTGGTGATAATTCTGTGTAGGTTCATCATAAAGAGCGACACCTTCCACATAACAATTTGATAATTATGAGTTAGTGCAAATTTAAAGTGAGTTCCTGCAGAAAGAAAAGCTGGTGGGTGCGTGGTGTTGGCACTAAGCAACACAAACATCTTTCAAAACAATGAGAGTTTTGTTTTCCACCTTGTCACACCTAACCCTGTGAGGTCTTTTTTGTGTATGCTGTAATAGCCTGTAGCTATATTTATCTATAAATAACAAGAAGCATAATGAGCCACTGTTTCATGTCTGACATGCTGCCTTAAACCTGTTTGGATCTCATCTAATCTGTCTTTAAAACTGTGCAGATTGTAAAAACATAAAACAAAGCCTCATTCTCAGCCTTATTTTTGAATACATACCAATAATAAATACACTACCTGGACCATTTTTAACACTTCTATTTTAACAATGATACATCACTTTATGCATTTACAGTCCTATCACAGTATTGACACACCATCAGGAAACTTAAAACTGTGTCTGTTTTGTCCACACACAAATAAGAGCCAACAGTCTGATGATTTCAACTGTGAATTTATTGATAAGAATGGGCCAATAAATAGATTCACACAGTGTAACCAATGAACGGTTCAGAACTGCTCAACATCCCACCAGTGCTTGACTTTCCATCTTACACATTGTGCCAGTAAACACAGGTTAGACAGAATCAGGCAGCAACTTCAGGTCAGAGAGGAGGAGCTGGACAGAAGGACTAACCTCATTCTGCTTGTATTTCAATATCATTTGTTGTTAAAATGGCTACAGGTGGAAAGATGCAGTACTTGAAATGTTACAAACATAACCGTCAAGCTTTTGGGAAGAAAAAGCTACAGGTGGAAAAAAAAGAGCCATTTTTACAAAGTACAAAGAATCTGTCTTGAAACTGCGAGACCAACGCCTGCTGTCCCCCTTTTGTTTTACTACACCTGTCTTTTGCAATGTGTGCATGACTGACTACACCTCATTTTATGTAGAAATCAAATCTAAATGCAGTCAAACATCCCAAGTTACATTCAACACGATCTACAATTGTAACCTGACACCATCTTCTATCTGCATTTGGATTTTAATGCCAGTTTAAAATGAGGGTTTGTTCCTGCTTCCTCTTAGTGTGCGTGTGGTCTCCCACGGCCTCTGCCCCTGCCACCTGGCGGTCCATCCACTGAACTGCGGGGGTTCTTGATCGTCTCGTCGACTGACAGGATGAGGCAGGCTGCCTCTGACGCTGCTGTCAGAGCATTGATCCGCACAATAGATGGCTCCCAGACACAGGCAGCGAAGTTGTCTGCGATGTCCTCATTGTTGATGTCCACACCGTACCACATACCACCCTGCAGCGGGACAGGAGAGATGAGCAAGAGCTCAAGACACTTATAAAAGCCCTTTTATGCTACGTGTGCTGTTGAGGATTAAGGAGTTTCATGTCCTACCTGTGCATGTTTGGCACGCAGTTTGTTCAGGATGTTTGTGGCATCAAAACCGGCGTTGTCACACAGCTGTCTAGGGATGATCTCCAGAGCCTTGGCGTACGCGCCAATCAACAGCTGCTGTTTTCCAGGGATGGTCCTGGAATAATCCCTTAAGTACTTCGACAGCTCCATCTCTATGGCTCCTCCACCAGCCACAATGGAGTCATTCTGAAAATGGTTTCATTACAGTCAGCTGTTTGCTGTCAAGGTGCACAGATGGGCCGACAAATTAAGTTACTGTGGATGTAAAGATTTCAATAGCTACATAAGAGTCAGGAGATACAGCTACATTGATCCAAAACTGCAAATGTTTTTTAAAAAAAAGTGCTTAAAAAAAAAGTGGTACTACAACAGCACATAGCTTGGTACATTCATAGCACGTCAACTGACCTTAATGGCTCTGCGCACAATCATGATGGCATCATGCAGCGATCGCTCTGTCTCCTCTGTGAACTGTTCTGCTCCGCCCCTCAGGATGATGGTGCAGGTCTTTGCCTTGGGACAGCCCTTAAAGAAGTTATACCTGCAGGCACAGACATAAAAAGCAGGAATCAGAAGGCAGGCTTTTCCAGGGAAGAGGGTAGGGTGGGAAAAAACAAAACAAACTGTCCTTGTTACCTTTCTCCTCCGACCTGGATCTCCTCAAAGACTTCACACTGTCCCAGGACATCGTCTGTCAGCGCTCCTACTGAGGTCTGGATGGAGCCTCCGCAGGCCTGCAGGTCACATTACACACAGTTCACGCCAGGCCTGGCTGAGTTTATAACACACAAACTGTGCTAATCTATAACTTTCTCCAGGACACTTACAGCTGAAACCTGTATTCAAGTGCACAATCTGATGTAATGCTTTATCATTTAGGACATAACTGTCATTCAGTAAAAGTTGCCTCTTCAAAACAAAAAATGAACTAAAAACAATGAGCTAAAATTAAAAGGCACAGCAGCTGGCTTTCCTGTTTGCTGGCCACTCACAGCCCTGGCTATTTGACTTATTCTGGTCTTAACACATGAACATCTGGATGTCAGAACTGTGTGACACAGTGCCTGTTTGTGCACTTCTCCTACCATCATAGTCCTCTTCAGGTCCTCCTCCTGCACCCTGCCAGCACAGAACAGGTCTCTGTCGGCGAAATACTGGGTGGCAACATCACCGATGGGCAACTTGGACAACACCACCTTAGCTCCTGACTGATAGATCTTCTCCAGTTTGTCATACAGGATGTTCCACTCAGCGTCCACGATGGCCTGGTATTCCTGTAGAAAAATGGACAGGAAAACAATAACAAAACAAAAAAAAACACAATTAACATGGAATAAGGAAAGAGACTTGTGTGCCCTGGTCCTGTGTTATGTTTTCTCCATACCTCCACAGATTTCACGCGGACTTCAGCATTATCTTTTTCAGCCTTTAGCTCCAGCTCCACGTTGAGCAAAGCAATCTTCGGATTCTCATAGCATTTAGGCTGCATCTCAAACCCAGCGTAGGAGAAGGTCTTCTTGAATGCGACCCCAGAGATCAAATGGGAATCCTGTAAAAGTTAAGTACAGGAAATTTGAAAAGAACGAATTTGGAGAAACAAAATGAAGAGAAGACTGTCTACAATTTCTGTTCACTAGTTTAACATGGTATTTAAATTTTCTCATCAAGAATCATATTTTCAACGGCAGAACTCAAGACACTGACCTCAAGAGCTCCTCCGTGGACCTTCTTGATACCGATCATCTTCAGGGACAGCAGTTCGTCCAGAGACGCCACAGCATCCACCACCATTTTGGAGAAGAACTCCTTCTGACCAGCAATTAGCTTGGAGTTCAGGGCTGTGGCCGCACACTTCTCCAACAGCTGCCTCTGCTCTCTGACAGGATTGAGAGGGGAGCAGCACATTGAAAAACATACAACTATTTAACTACTACCTAAGCATACAATATTAGTATAATGCTCAGACATACTGAGCCACACAAATTAACGGTGACAGTGAGAACTCACTGCTTGTCGTCTTTCTTCACAGAGACAGCAATCTCCCTGATCTTGTTGACAGCGAGGTTGGTGGCAATGCGAAATGCTCTGATGATGGTCTGAGGGTGGAGACCCTCCTCCACATATGGCTTCAGCTGCTTCAAGAACTCAGCAGCCAGGAGGGTGACAGAGGTGGTGCCGTCCCCAACCTGAGGATGGTAGAAGGGAAGGATGGCGTCTGCTTAAAATTTCATTCTGAAATGTTGTAGTCTGTGATGTCCACTCCTTCGAATAAAATGAAATTTGCCATAAAACTTAAACACACCTCTGCATCCTGGGAGTTAGCAATGTCCACCAGGGTTTTGGCTGCAGGGTGAACCACATCCAGAAGTTTCAGGATGGTGGCTCCATCATTGGAGATTGTGGCCTTACCTGGAAAACAGAAAACCATTCACACATTTTTGATAAAGGAGTTGCAGACCTGTGAATCTTGTCCTCGTTCAACCCAGTCTCCTCACCTCTGCTGTCCACCATCAGTTTGTCCATCCCTCTAGGCCCCAGGGTGGTTCTGACAGCCTCAGATATTACCTGGAAAAAACAGAGTTAAAAACATGCCACAAACACAAAATAAATATAAAAAAACAACCAGAGAGAGAAGGGCTAGTTTTCTGACCTGACAGGCATTGATGTTACTGATGAGCTGGGGAATGCCCTGAGATGTATCTGTCCCCTCCTTCAGCAGAATTACCGATGCGGGCTGGAGGGGAGGAAGGAGGGTTTGACAGAAAAGGAAGAGAAAAATGTACAAAGTGAAAAAATTAAGTAAGATGAAGCCAAACCAATGTGTTAACAATAAGTCGGGTGTAATCAAGTACTATGTCCTGGTCATGATAAAGTCTGAATACTGCTTATGCACATGTGTTTCCAACCTCATCATTTAGCTTCAGTTAGAGATACAGTTTTAAAGCTGTAACGTTAACCCAAAGGGGAAAACGCACAGACTGTGGGGCTGGTACTGTAGCTGTGATGGTTTATTTACCCATCAGACATGCACCTGCATGACACTGTCAAAATACGAACAGTAGTGACCAGTTTATCAATCAGCATGTCAAACACCTTCTCACACCCTCAAATAACACGGACCTCCCAGTTTATTCAATGTTGTATTGTCAGGGTCTTTGTTTGTACCTCTGCATCATACCAGGTTTAGCCATAGGTGCTCAGTCTGGAGACAAACGTGTGATCAACAACCTCAGCAATACAATAAGGTTAAATGGCTATTCAGGTCGTTTACAGTGCAAAATAAATGTTGCCAGTTCAGTTAATGTTATTCTATTCACGCAGAGTTCAACCACACTACAGCTACCTCACAACAATAACAGACGCTTTACAGGCTTATAACATTAATATATACTAAAATGACCCTCTAAAATAACGGTTCAACCACCTGAAAGCACTTTGTCTGTTACAATGTTACACTGTAATTGCTAACTTGTTAGCTAGCATCACCGTTAGCACCATATACGCCCATTGATGCCGGGTCATCCTACAATGCTAACATTAAAACCATTTAACAAATCATTTTCACAAAATATTTGCTTCCCAAGACTTCCAGCGGACAGTCCGCTAAACTGAGGGTAGTTTAGATGCAAATGCTTGCTGACAAAATGAAGGATGGATGTAGATTGTAAGCATGAACATTAGCGTACTTACCATCATCTTTGCAGTTCCTTCGAGAAGCTTTCTATCGGCACCCTGTCCCACAATGCATTTCGAAAGTCATAGCTGTTGAGGGTATGTTCAAGCACCTGCTGCAAGATTTTTATCAACTATTAGCACTGGCTTTGTCACAAATTTTCTAGATTTAAACATAAACTTACTGCTTTCAAAATTACAGTCACATTACCAACCCTCTTGTTCACGTGTTTGTCTTTATCTTAAGTTAAGAAGATAAATTGTAATAAATATTAACATCTTTCCTTCAGCTTTTGACTCTTACTGCCATCAAAACATTTTAAAAGTAATTTTATTGCATTTGGAATTTTACTGGATTATTTTTAGTATCTTAAGTGTTTTGTGACACCATAAACTGCCTAGTGTGTGTGCAGGTTAATATGGAAATCTTTTTAAACCCCTAAAGCTACAGCGCCCCCAGCTCACCCAACCATCCCCGTTATTGAACGCAGCATGTGTTACGTCTCGTCACGCTTCTGAAAGCAGTCCTTTGATTGGCTTACAGCTTTGTGAGTAACACTCTGCAGTGTATTCGATGTATTTATCAGAACGTACCGTATGAGCGGCGTTCTCGTTTGCTGTGTATTCCACAGTGAAGACTCCATCTGTGGATATACCCTTAATAACAAAACACGCGCACACAGGGACAAAAGTCGCGCGGAGTTTAGAAACTACATGCAACGGCGGCGGGAGATATACGGACTTAGAAACAATACCCTTTATTTGAAATTGTTTCAAATAAAGTGGGACAGAAACTGCTTTGACAGAAATTGCTCTTGTTGGACGGAGACGCAGAGATGGATGATTTCGGAGTTTATGCGGTATTCGGGGTAAACGGCCCCCCTCAAAGGCTGCTCGGGTAAGTTAAACATTGAAGGTTTTAAGTTTTTCTGTAAGCGGTGGTGACTATAGCCACAAAACCTTTAACGATATCTATGGCTTCTCTTTGGCGCTTCTTTAAACTAGCTGTGTTTATAGAGAAGGATACATTGGTTAACTTCTCGTTGACAGTGTAATACCTGCCACTTTATCCTGAATAGCAAGAGGCCAATAATATTCAGTTATTTCTTTATTTTTTCGTGTCAGTGCCGACGGGTCGTGCAGGGTATGCGTTGCCATTCCTCCAACTGTCCAGCAGGTGGTGCTGTTCAGCAGCGGGCCGTGGGGGAAGAGGCTCTGCGTCAACGCGGAGCTCAACGATGCTGATCGGGTCCCAATTACCATCGGCAAACTGACTCCTTATAACAGGTGGGTTCAAGCTGTCGCGGAAAAGAGGAAATTGAAAAACCAAACTGACATCTATTTATAAAAACGATCATTGTGCCACCCTCTTTGTAGGTGCTGCCTTGTGTAACTACTGACTATTGACTAAGATGAATTGATGGCCTTTGACTGTGCTGCCTGTTGTCCCCTCTAGGTGTCTGTCATGGGAGCAGTGGGAGGAGGAGACGTGGACAGACAGCGTCACACTGAATGTCATTCTGGAGGGAGGAAACCTGGTACATATGAAACAGACCCTTCAGCTTCAGGATTAAACTATTGCAAATAGCCAAACAACCAGTCAAGACAAGTGGTAGCTATAATAATATAGCTACCACCATTCTCTGTATTTGTCCAGCTGACAGCCAAATCATTGGATTGTTAATATAGAAATATACAATTAAGCACACATGGGGCAGTAATTCAGTATATCTTTTATTTAGTTTCATCAATACAATTTTGGGGTAAAATTACATATAAAAGTAGAGTTTTGGTGTCATCATTCATAAAATTACCAAGACATAGAGGTCTGTTTCCATTCAAAGGCTTGACTTATGAACTGAATAACAGGCAAATGTTTATTCTGTATATTTTTGTTTGTGTTGTTTTTTCAGGTGAAAGAAGATTTGTCAGAACCAGAGCTCATCCTGGCTGTGAAAGAATACACGCCAAAGGTAATCTGAAAAGGATACACTGTTAATAACAGAGGGGTTTTCCAAGAGCCATTATCAGCCAGATACATGCACAGGAGTGGGGTAGAAAATGGCCAAAAATGAATGAGAGCTTTTGAGAAAATCAACACGACACGTTGTTTATGGGATTAAAGCTGCATGGATCGCAAAATAAGTGAGTCGGAAGTGTTCGGTAGAGTATCTCAGGAGGGAAACCTGCCTGTTAGCCCACAGTGCTAAATTAGCTGTTAGCTCTAGTGATCTGGTCAGAAGTGTGGATTTAATGAAGGCTGTGTATGGTTTTACACTGAAACTGCAGGAATAAATGTCAGTCTTAAGGTAAAACAGCATACAGTGCTACTATGTGACAGCTTTCCTGTGAAGATTTCCCTTTTAAAATGTTTCAGACAATACAAAATATTAGCTAAATGATAAATAAAAGCAACCACTCAGGCCTCCTGTCCTTTGCACTGTCTCAGGATACTGTGGCTCCCCTCACAGCGCGTGAGCTCAATGGCAAGAGGAAGAGAGAACAAATGGCAGAGGAGGTTACAAAGAGAGGAGAAGAAGAGAATGTGTGTCCAAATGGTACCACGGAGAAGACCACACCTGTGCGAAAAGCCAGAGGGCAATCCAAAGGGGGCCAGAAGCTGTTCACCAGTGGGGGAGATGCCACCAGGATGAAGGGAACTGGTGAGAGAGGCTGTTGTCATTTATTGTCATCATGTCAAGTCCATTACTTCTTATAACCATCTGCTAGGGCAGTAAAAACCAGTCTTTATTTATAGAAGAGTTTTATTTTTGTAATGGAATGTGACCAAAAAGCTACCTTAATGCCATGTGTGTGTGTTTGCTAGAGGTGGTAAAAGTTTCTGCCTGTGTGAATGTGTAAGTCCGAGTGATAATGCTAATGACAATTAGTGCTTAAGACATCCTTGTGGCTCAGCGTGGAGTAAAGCATTTCTTTGTGTACTGCTTCTTTGATCGAGTCTTCATCCCTTTTTTCCTTTCTACAGCTCATGGAGCAGGAGAGGCGCATGGGATTGTGGGAAGAACACCTCCTCAGAGTGCAGTAAGGGCAAAGAGTAGGCAGGCCAAGTCTCCCACGCAAACCAGTGAGTGTCTGCATACACATTACATATCATTTTTGATCATAACTTTCCAGTCCCATAACTGGTGCGCTGATGCTGATCGCCCACCTGAGATCACAGAATGAGATTCTCTGATTGACACTCTCTGGTAGTGAGCAGTGTTCAGTGCAGGAAGGTAACATAAACTTAGTGTGACTCATACACAGGCTGTGGTCCATTCAGGTATTTCTAGGTTACAGCTACTTGAGTACCATTATTGGAATTGTAAGGCCTGAAGATGGTTAGTCGAGCTTAGCCAAGTAAATGAGAGCAGTATGGATCTTCTCCTCCAACTCTTTGCAAGAATACACATAAGCAGTTTTTCAAATGTCAAACTATTCCTTTATGATAACATTATATACTGTAACTATATGTAGTTTTTGCATTTGTCAGTAGCAGGATATGTCATTACACAGTCAGAAGATAAGTTATCAGGGCAGTTCAGCTGAATTTCTGGAGTGTTTTTGACTTGTCTGTTTTAGAGGGCAGGTATGTTTCCATTTTCACAAACTTATCGATCCATGCCAACTCTTAAGAGACGGGCACCAAGATGCAACCCCCCCCCCCCCTTTTTTTTTTTCTCTGCAACACCCACTGATATATCCAGCATCAACACACTTCAGCTCTCCAGTATAGAAGCCGTTTTAACCACATTCTCTCCTCAGATCAGCAAATCTCTATAGTGATTATTCAAGGACCTCAGTTTCATTGTGGGAAGCTTCATTAGACAATCAAATGAAATCAGACCTTCACCTGTAATCTGGTATGAATTGGGTTTAGAGAGCAAGGTCGTATGCAAGATATTTTTGAGACATTTAACCTTTGAACTAAATCTGTGGTCATCCTGCAGCCCGGCTGGTGACCCCGTCAGGTCGCTGGGGTCAGACACTATGTCCCATTGATGCTCAGACAGCAATTCTTATTGGAGGACAGGGAGCCAGGATGCAGTTCTGCAAAGATCCCATGTGGAAGCTCTGTACAGGTCAGTCAGTCAAACAACATTTTTAAATCTATTTCATATCTGAGGCTCCAGTGGGAACCCTGTTCCATTATGTTCATGACAGAGTGAGTGCTCTTGTTTCTGTCCTGTAGAGGACATGTCCTGGATGCCTGCAGAGACTCTGGCAGAGGGTCCAACCCCTGAGGCCAGGATTGGTCACACAGCCGTCTACGACCCTGACTCAAAGCGTATCTTTGTGTTTGGAGGCTCTAAGAACAAGAAATGGTTCAATGATGTTCACATCCTGGACACACAGAGCTGGAAGTGGACCATGGTAGAGGTGTGTGTGTGTGTGTGTGTGTGTGTTGAGCTTGTTTTAACTGAGCAGCCTTTAAGGATTCCTTTTGCTTTTGTCCCTGATCTTCATGTCCTCCTCCCATCTTGTGTTCTTCAGGCTCAAGGTAAGGTGCCTCCTCTGGCCTACCACAGCTGCAGCATGTTTCGTGGTGAACTCTTTGTCCTGGGAGGTGTGTTTCCGCGTCCAAACCCGGAGCCAGATGGCTGCAGTGACTCACTGTATATCTTTGATCCCCACCTCTCCATCTGGTATGAGCCCATTGTCACAGGAGACAAACCCTCCCCCCGCTCAGGGTAAGATGATTTGAACATCATCTCAGCATATCTGGCTCTCACGACACATGGATGCATTCAGACACATTGTTTTCCCATGATCCTGTTCTCCCTCTGCATTTCTCTTTCAGTCACTCTGCATGTGTGATGCAAGAGAGGAAGATCTATGTATTTGGTGGATGGGACACTCCTGTCTGCTACAATGACATGTACATGTTGGACCTTGGTAAGACATACACACATGCACATATCTATCTGTACACACACAAGCATGTAGTCTGGATAAAAGGGTAAGTATGTAGCCCTGCAGGCCTAACTGAAATGAATGTTTTTGTGTTTCTAAGGTCTGATGGAGTTTTGTGTGGTCAAAACAACTGGGAAAGTCCCCTCTCCTCGAAGGTACAGGGTTTGGCTTTTTTTAAAACCTTATATTGTTCAAAATAAAGTATCAAATTTAGTTTTGTTATCAGTGCCAAAACTCGGGTTTGCACTTGCATCTAGAAATGTTGAGCACTGCCCAGTCTTATCTGCAGTATTTCTCATTTTATATCATTTTATATAAGTTACGTGTCTCAATGTGTGCTCCAGCTGGCATGGCAGTGCTGTGCTCTCAGACACAAAGTTCCTGATCCATGGGGGTTACAATGGAAACAATGCTCTCAGTGACACCTTCGTCTTTGATACAGGTGAGAGGCAGCTCACTATTACAAAGACAATTACACATCCTAGGAAGAAGCCTTCCAGGAGCTAACAGTGAATTTACCCAGGGCACTTCAAGCTGTCCTCCTGAAAAGTACCTAAACTCAGTTTGGCGTTTTTTTTTTTTTTCTCTCTCTCTACTATATTGCTGCATCTGCGCTGCTTAAAGTGCCTTAGATTTTGTGTTATTTATTTATATTTAACTTGAACTTGAACTTGAACAAACCACAGTGGTGAGACCAGAATGGCCCCTACCACTAGGGGGGATGTTTGCTGTGGTTTTGTGGCTCATGTTTTGGCGCTAAACAGTGGAATAGCTTGTGTTCATATTTACTAAGGAGCCACAGTAGGAATTTGTGCTGGAGAAACAGAAGACGGCACCGCAGGACTTTGCATTGTGGGTCTCGTGCAACATGTATTTTAAGGCGTTTCCATTCAGGGACGCAAAAAACAAGGAAATGTATACACGTATCCTCAGCCCCTGGTTTACCACTGCTGTGACACAGAGAACTGCAGCTGCAATTTAATGTCAGCAGAAAGCAAGTGTAAAATTTGCGGCCCTGTTCTCAGTGTGGCCGGGGGGCGACATTACAGTGTCTGCTGCAGGATGCTAAATTAGCTTGATATGTGTCGTCCCCACAGTTATGCCCAGAGTGAGGACGAGGAAAACTAATAGAGACAGGAAAGAGTCGCAAACCTTTCCTTTGAACAGCTGAGGAGATTAAAGGGGGCGTTTAGTGAGGGTAGCGTTGGGAAATTATAACTTATAATGTCAAAAATGTAAAATGTCCATCAGTTTTCCAGTTGAGAAGCTTGAACCAGAGAATGTTTTTTCCCTCCCCCCCCCCCCCCTTAACAGTTAATTGCTTATCCACCTAGTCATTATTTTTTTGGTGATCGAGTTGTTGCAGATCTCATAACAACCAGAAATTACATTATTACCAGGATGACATCTTGTTTTGTTGTTTCAGACACCAACAGCTGGACAGAGGTGGCGCTCCCACAGCTCTCTGTCCCCAGGGCGGGGCACTCCATCATCACCATGGAGATATCTGGTCTCCGCCATTTCTCAAGGGAGGATGAGGACATGGACATGGACACTGGCTCTGTCAGCAAAACTCTGCTTGTGTTCGGAGGCGGAGACAATGAGGGGAACTTCTACTCTGACCTGATGACCGTCGCTGTGGAGAAGCTGCTCGGTGCTATTTAAAGAGAGTCAGAGGTGGCTCCTCGCTCCCTGACTGGATGTGAAGCTGTAATTATTTATATTCCTATAAGTTGTCTATTTTCCTTTTGCTGAGTGAGCCTTTCCTTTCAGTTGTGTTTTTAGAAGGTTTGTTCAAATGTAGTTTTGGAAAATAAGGTGTATTTTAGGCATTTTCATGGATATAAATCTCAAAATTTCAGCCCCGTTTCCCATTTACTGCACAACATGTTTAAGAGACTTTAGGTACTTTTTTTTAAGACAAATTTTAAAGGAAAGAGAATTTTTTATAATAGAAATAATATTTGTTTGTCATAAGCATCAGTGAGGCATCAAGGAAAGTAATTCAGTTATTGTGTACATAGGTTAAAATGTTCTCAGGTGAAATATATATATTTTTATTCAGGTACATTAAATATGTGCCTTTTGTGTTTATTATGAGTAATAACTGGCTTTCAGTAGCCCTGATAATTTGGAATATGTTGCCTCTGGGTAGCTACGTGTGCTTTACCTGTGTTATTGCGTTCAAAATCATAGCATTTTATTTGAAATTATCTTCACAAACTTGCATGCGATTTATCATATAAATCTTGATTCATGTTGCTGTGCATTTCCATTTTGCTCTTGTCTTTATTTAATAAACATAAAATATCCACACTGTCTTTGACTTGCACAGTAACCTTGAGTTGACATTTTGGCATGCTATTCTGGACTTAAAGGAAGCCACATGCACAAAGACACAGGGTAGTTTAAATCCAATCAATTTGCTGAATAACTACCTAACATTTTAAGTCTGACTCTAAAGTGTAACGTAAATTAAATAACGTTTGACAGTTGAAACAGAAGGGTCCATTAATAACATCCTTGTTGGCCTAGTAACTAGACATTAACGTGAGCTAATGTCAGACCTGCAGTGTAAAACTGATATTATCTCTAAAGAGCCAGAGCTAAATGGATGTTTTAATAAAAGATTAGTAGAGCTGGAGAGGGATTATCTTCATTTCCACTGAACTGCTGATAATGGTGCCATGACTGGTGATTTATAATATTTTCACTGGGCCATACAGCTAAGTGTCTTTGGTAACATGAGGTAGACACAAATCAGCCCACTTATTTAATGTGTGAGCCAACATTAAAGGCTCTGTTATTAACCGTCCTCCTCCTCAGGGCCATGGCTGACACTTAGGTAGTGCCCCTAATGTTTTTTCTGGTTATCAGGGTTTTATGCACCCTTGTGATGAGACTACGGCCTGAGATGTTTTCATGTCTGTCCATCCTTCAGAACAGAAAAAAAAGTGACATTCAGTCAAACGCTGACCATATAATGTCGCTTGGTTGGTTTGCTGCTCCACCGCTTTGGTCTGGACTGAAGTACTTCAACAACTATCATGGTCCCCAGATACTTTGTCATTCCCATCAGCCTCAGCTGTACTGAGTTAAGTGCTAGTTTGCTAATATTATCTTATTAATATGCAAATTTGTGATGGTGAACATGGGAAACATCAACATGTTAGCATTTCGCTCAAACAACCACTGTGCCTCTACAACCTCACAGGGCTGCTAGCTTGGCTGTAGACTCTTGTTTTAGACTGAATCCTGTATTTGTACACCCAGTATGACTAAATTTATTGTAAAAGACAGTGTTTCTCCTCCAAAATTTCCTGGCAGCAAGGAGCAGTAAAACAGGTTTTAGGCTGTTGGGAAATTAAACAGATCACTAACAACAACAGATTAATGTTTAACACAAGGATGTGTAATTTCCTAATAATTTTCCTGGATGTTTCCTGGCAAAAAGTATGGAATTGCGGGAAAAAGGTGCATTTTTAGGTAGAGTTTAGTTGGTGGTTTTTGGTTTAGTTAGCAGGTAGCTAGTTAATTGAGAGATTTCCATGAATGTGCTCCAAATAAAGATAAAAAATCCAATTTTTTACTGTATAGCTAGATGGTACCGTGCTGTATTCTGTAATATATTCCTGCATCCTGCAGATGGCAATGCTTCAGCATATTTTCTCCAGTAACAAACAAGCCTACTCAAAACAGTTAATCTTAAGTCACTGAATTCAAGTGATACTTTGTCAAACTTTAAACAATAGTGCTTGTTCTATTTTATGTCAGTTTTTACAAAGGGTTGTTCATAGTGCAGGTGACATCTGCCTTCCTGTGATCCACCATCAAACTGCACGTTACAGTACACTGAAACATATTCAGCCGAGTCTTTTGGATTAGTTTAAGTGGTTACTGATAGGCAAGTCACAAGAAATGCCCTGTGATTCTAATTAAGCTATTAATGGTATGAAAACATTGTTGTGCACTGAAAACATAGGTGTTTGTCACCTGGAACAGTGGATGTCACCTGGAGTAAACTCCCTCCATCATTAGGGATGTGATGTTTCCCTTGATTCACAGGGAAATTCTCAATGCTCTCTGTCGTTACTAGCAAGCCCCTCATACATGTCCTGATTTTCTTTTTTTATTTTCTTTATGACATCCTGACATTGTGTAAACTGTGATTATTCAATATTGTGGCTAGTCTCTGCAGTCCTGCTGACTGACAGAGTTCAGGCATCACTACTTCCATCAGCAGCCATATTATCTTCGTCAGTCCATGGCAGTTGCTAAGTAACTTGAAAATGTCTGTACCAGCTGTCAGCATGTCACAGTCGCACTTATGGATAGAATGGGTATATATGACACTTTATTTTTACAGCTGTGGTGGCAAAGCATGATTCAGCCAAATCAGAGTATAGTCCTATAGTTGGCCATGGCCTTGGATAAATTATATAATACAATGGGAATAAAGTTTTCCACTTAAATTCTCTCAAGAGAAGGGGGCATTTTATGGCATATAATGATTAAACTACCCTTCAACCAAAGGATTACCATTGTCAGCAAGGATTGATCCTGTTGATACAGGTGATATATCAGTATGAGCTCAGAGATTAGAAAAGATGAGCCTTTATTAGTCCCACAGTGGGAAAATTCACAAATGTGAAGCACAGATGTGTTGCTGTATTATACAGATTACAAATTAAAGTAAAAACCTGAATAAGTGAGTGGTCTCTTCCACTCACAATGCCCCCATCCACAGGGCATGAGGGGTCACTGAATGATTTCACAAGTATGAACATGATATGAATCATATGCTGTGGCCTTTACAGTCACCAGATCTCAACCCTATGGGAGATTTTGGAATGGCGTGTTAGAAAGTCTCTACCATTGTCATCACAATGCCAAGTTGGGAACATCTTTTGGGAGAAAGGTGTCCATCCCTCCAGTAGAGTTGTGTGTGTAGCAGTTGTTGACTCAGTTTTTCTTGAAAAAATAAAAAATGTGAACCTTTCATTTTTATTTTTGGGTTTAGACTCAATTTTAGTTATTACATACCAGATAAATTGAAAACTGAAATATGCACTTGATGATAGAGCAGTATATCACTGCAACCTTTAGGCTTCAGCCGTATTCTCTGTATTGTCCTGAAATTTCATGCTGTGGATGAATGAATAGGGAAAATTATGAAGTGGGTGCTCCCTGGTTATGTTGCCTAGATTGTTTACCATGAGACTGAGATTGTGTTAAGAACTGGATCCTTTGAGACATTAGAGTAAAGGTATAAGTATGACAGGTGAAAGGAAATAAGGATATGACGCCACTGTAAAAATATCTAGTCCTGGAGCTCATGTGAATATGAGCCACTGAACTGGTGTTTCCAAAACCACAAACAGCAAAAAG
>NW_018127984.1:203135-216132 GCF_001952655.1 Monopterus albus
ATATATATATATATTTGCAAAACCTAAATAAAAACTGCAGTTTTGTGGGGTTTGTCAGATATTCTAGCTGCCCTAAGACACCGGGAGCCTTTACTGATCTTACTGGAGTGTAGATTTTATCCAAGATGAAGGCCCCTGGAATCCTTAACATTTTCACTCCACTACCAACAGCAGTGCTACACAAAATAAACCACATAGGCTATGTATAACTTCAATGAGCATTGCCTTTTTGGTTATTTGTATGAGCCTGCCAAATGTAGGCTATGCCTACAGTACTACTTTTTAAAGCAATTACCAAAGAAATCAACTCTGGGAGGTTTATCTTCAGTATGGTAACTACATCTGGCAAAAATGTCACGAGGATATGTTGTCAGGAAGTGTTGTAGGACAGAAATAATGCTGGACTTTTCCCGGGAAACGGGATCCCTGGTAACGCTGCACCTGCCTTTTACCAGCCTGGAAGAACCGCGGCCACCATTCAGGGGTCGAAAAAAACCGAGTAGATCCGAACACCGAACGAGTCATCTCCCTCCCCTATACTCTTCTTTCAGTCGTCGTGCAAGCAGCCATGTTGCCGCGAGCTTGTTCCGGTATCAGGACAGGATCGTGCGCATAGCCTGCATTCGGGCGCAGCTCCTCGCATTTCTCTCCCCTTGTCGCTCGTGGCTCGCACCTCCGAACAAGAAAAGCCCAGTTTACCTATAATGGATTATACAACTTGATGATTCCTCATTCCCTCGGCTGGTCACGGGAATAATAGCAGTCGGTGTACAGATAGGACGAACTGGTATATCGCTACACTGCAGTGCAGCAGTGGTGAACGACCTTATTCCTATCACGCAACACAAGGAAGAGCGCCGGCGATTTCCGTGGATTTTGAGTTTTGTGGGCTGCTCTGTGGCACTTACCGCCGTTGTGGCCGCTGGGGGAGAAGCTAACAGGCTAGCTCTGCTTCGACATAAACACTGAATTGGCTACCTACATGGGCTAACGGCGACCAGCCAGTTAGCTAGCGCAACAGATTAATTCGTGTTTCTCACCTGCCATGTGAGCATTTTACATGGTGCTGCTTATATTTTTGGATACCCTACTTTGGATATCACCCTGGCAATATTTTGAGTCATTTTGTGTGAGTTGGGAGGATCAAGACCTCGCCGGGAATAACTTTGGCCTCAAAGTTTTAGACCTCAGACCTGGTTTGAACCTGAAAGGAAACTGCTCTACGACAAAAGAGAAATATAAGCGACGACACTGCGTCATGAGAACGACGTTGGATAAATCTCTATTGTAGATTTCGGTGACAGTGGGGCTTCCTCGGAAGTTAGTGAGCAGCTTGTGCTAGCCACCCAATTGAACCTTGTCTGGATCAGTGCAACCGTTGCCCAACTTTTCTACAAGCTAGCCCCTGTAGCTATCTGGCCAAAACGTCACAGCCTAGAGGTTGTTGGTCGCCATCGACTCTGATAAATGGTAATTGGAAAGTGAATGTTTTTACACCCACATAGAAACTAAGGAAGACATTTGCTTTTTCCTGTTTTGTGCTTGTTGACAAACATGGGACGTACTGTTGCTGCTAACTCGGCTAGCCGCTGATGTGGGATTCAACTTGTTGATTCACGGGCTATCTGTCGTTCTGCTAGCTGGCTAGCACTGGAAATCAGTTTGACAATTCCCTCAGCCATCAGCTACCTAAGTTTTAATGTACAATAGACACTGAAGAGTCGTTCCTGTTTCACTGTTCCTTTACCCTTTTTGACAACTCCAAGTCTTTCAAAAATGTCAACAAGGACCCCACTGGTACAAGTAATAGAAAATTCGGCTGGGCAGGTAAGATTGACCTCCAAGACAATTCTCCAAAACAATGTTGCAGTTAACCTAAGTATCTGCTTTATTTGGAAAGTCTTTTCTGCTGTGGAGAGAGGCTCTGTTTGGCCTTCCACGGTCTCAGGTTGTCTTTGGTATACAGCAGTGATTCACCAGCGTGCCTACGCACTCACACTGGATTTCCCACTCTTTGTAGAACACAAGAACAAAATTAGGTTTCTGTTTAGTCTGTGTGTTAGGGCATGTCCTCCAACTTGACTTTTTACCACTGACCTGTTGCAACAGAGACAGCCCTGTTGGCCACCTCCATGTTAACCTTACATAGCTCACAGAAGAAGAAGAAGCAACTCAGTGTCCTCATATTTGCACCATTATCTCACTATAGTGCAGTAGTATGACAGGTGTTTTTTTTTTATGTACCTTTGGCCATCGGAAACATTCATAATCCGTTGTAAAGTGTGAAGAACAATCTAGTGGTGTTTGAGAAATTGTCTAAGAGAAAAGAAGGTTGGCTTTTGCTGGAGATGTCATACATTATGCAAAGTTTTATGCATGATATTTGCACCTTGATTAGGACAAGAATGGCTTTAAAATCCCCACATAGATGGTCTAGTGGAAGAGAAAATTGATGTTCTAAAAAGACCACAAACTTATAAGCAAAGCGGTGACTGTGTGATAATAGGAAATGTGCTTTTGTTGTTTTAGGTGTAAATACAAACTTGTTAAAATTGTGCATACAGAGATTCAGGGCACTTCTGGAGCAGCAGATGCAGACTTGAATTCAGAAGTACTGTTAAAGTGTGCTCCCAGATTTGGAGTTGGTCACTTTTGGGTTATTGAGGGCACTTTATAAACATATCTAATCTACGAGCTCCTATACAAACTAACATTTTGTGTCAGAATGGTAAAGGATTTTGTAATCTGAAGATGTAAAAAAAAATAAATAAAAAACCTCTTTAATGTTTCCATTCGGTTGACTAGAGAAATGTATTTGTTGGTGTGTTTAAAATGTGAAAAGACAAAGCAACACAGTGACTGTGCTCTGTAAATCAGTATTAGAAGGCCCGAACAAAGCCCCTGCTTCTCGGACTATGATAGCTGTTTTAATCTTATAAACAGTTTTTTTCACCTGTAGATTCGTCGTAATTACGAAAAGCCACATATGCTCACATGAACACTTTGACTTTGACTTGAAAACCATTATCGTTTCCAAAATAGACCTTGAATTGCATTGCTAGGCCAACTGCTGACATGTCGTATGCCTCTCTTCAAATGAGAAATCTCTCATTGGTGTTTGATGGAAAGATTTACATGTCTGCATGTTGACAGTGTAGCCAGTGCACAAAGCTAAATCAGTTTCTATATTTGTGTTTATTGAGCATCTATAGGTGTAATAGTGTAGCTGCTGAGATAGATTATCTTAGCAGTTGAGTATAGCAACACAAATAGAGAAAACACATACACACACACAGTGTTGGGTTAAAGCCTTTGGAAAATAAACTGTCATGATTGCTGACAGTGGCTATTAAAGAAATACAAAATGATAAATAGGGAGAGCATAACAAAAGGTACTTTTTAAAAATCTTCCATAACGGCTTCTGTCAAACCGTTTTCTACCTGAAACACTGAAAGCCCAACCCAGGTGTGTAAACAGCAGCTGTACAACCAACCATATCTGCTCTAAGCACCCATTAGGAAGTACTCTTGGTGGTTGCAACTTAAAGTTTCAAAGATTTTGTTTGTCCTTACTTCAATACAAATAAGATACTGATAGAACTTGTCTGTTGAAGCCATGATCTCACCGACACTGTGTCATTATGTATGTGTTGACTTGTCTCATACATCACTGTTGATTAAAGTGTACAGGAACAGGGACGCAGATTAACAGTTAAACTGGTATGTAGGTAGGTGTAGGCAAATAAATACACACACTAAGTGACACATACATATTCTTAAATGGCTACACCCTTACCTGGAACATAGGACAGAATCATTACAGTTGTGTTATTGACTGTAGTCGCCACACACAGATATTGGTGTCGGCCTGTCAACAGATATTCAGGGTTCAAGGAGTTTATTGTCAATTCACCATATGTGCAGGACATACAGAAAATCAAAATACAGATATTCTTAATTCAATTGTATATTTTGTTTAAACAAAGATATTTGATTTTGACAAATATTTTTAATATAAGAAAGCAGCGCTATGGCAGCTGCCAGCCTCGAGGGTTCTCGTGCGGGCCTGGACCACTGCAGTGATCACACTGCCTGGAGAACAGGAGGCAAACGGCATCACTTTCATTGATTGAAAATAAAATGTAGGTCAATCGAAAATGAGCAAATAATTCACCAACAGCTGTGTTGTAAAGATGGCAGAAAGTTTACAACCCAGCTCCACTGCAGAGAAAGTGATTTGCTGTCCAAGCAATTTAAAATGCCCCTTTCTTATTTCGGTTTGGTCAGTAGATAGCAAAACTGTGGAACCTCAAATAAACTTGAAAGCAAGCTATGTAAGCTGTAAGAAGTATAAAACTAGTGTATTATCTTGATGAATAATAACCCTCCAACTGAACTTCCTATTAAACCCTGTTTGTGTACCCTTTAGCAATGGGCCTGCACGAACACAGCCCTTTGTGTTGTTAGTGTGACAACAGCTAATGAGGATTTAGGGGTGGAAGAAAATAGTTTGGGGTCCTGGCATGTCCTTTATTGGGTTTTTAGGCAAAAGGTCATGGACGTATACTCACACAAACACAGTGTGTTTCAGAGGCTTTCTGTAGAAAGCTTTTGATGTTGGGTCTCAAGATACAGGACAAAATGGCAGTGGACGTGAGGATAGAATGAGTGTTGACATGACTGTCTGTTTTTGTTGGAGACTTGAGTGTATATTTTGACTTGTTGAGTTGTGTGCCCTTCAGAAACGGCAGACATTCTGTTTCTCAGCTTGTTACTGCAGGAACCTGACTGGAACAGACAACCTGTGTGTTTTAATATTTTACATTGAGTTAGCTGAATGGTGATTTACTTGACTCGGATGGAAAGTTTTCAAGATCTTTTTGCACATGGGAGGAGTGGGGGGCGGCTACCATGTTGGCACCATAAATACTTACTGGGAATGTATCATAAGAGAGCTGTCTGATGTGTGACAGCCTTCTGGCAGTGTGAAATGGCAGATATGTCCAGAGGTTTTGATCAGACATGTTGCCATGTTAAGGCTTTGTGCTGTCAGTTAGTTTGAGGAACTTATTTGAATATGATTAGATACTATCGGTGTGACACCACTTTGACTTTGCATACCTAGAACTTATACACAATACAGCAATAAAGCAGGTTTATTAAATATACAAAGCAAAATATATATTTTTTTCTGTCATTGTTTTATATCAAATCTTTGCAGCATACTTGCTCAGAGCAGAGTTCCCTATTACTTATGCTGTTGAAATGTTTGCTGGAGGTTTGTACTATGTGTACTTCCCCACACATGATCACTTGATTGTCTGATTTCCAGTTTTACAGTGTTCTCTCTCTATTCATTGAGCCACATCTTCTGAAAAGACTGATTTAATTCAGCTGGAAAAACTGGTTTCCTGCTTCAGATGTTAATTCATTCTCCATTTCATTGTTTGGGTTGTTGCTTGTTGCGTTTGCTTGCTAGCGGTCCTCTTCACTGCCTTCATTGCCATATTAACTGCTCAGTGGAGTAGTGTAAAACTCACTAGGACAACTGCATGCTCATACTCATTCATGTGTAGTTTTGTGCACTTGGATGTTTTAAACAAAATAGGGGGCTCACTCAACATTACTCTATAGCACTACTAGTGGTCCAAACTCTGCAGGGTATCTTTAAAGGGCTGCTCATGGTTTGCATGTTCGCACGTCTGCTGTGGTTAAGTGACATGATTTTCATCACCTTTCCAGGTCTGTGAAGGTCCGTGCAGACCGTGCGGACACTGTGCGGATGGTCCACACAACAAAAGGCTTTACTGCACATGTACCATAATGCTTAGGAATCTTTGGTGTATGCGGACAGCTGGCAGACCTTTGATTTGAAGTATGAATAGGAAGGCATGTGCATCCCTTGTCCATTTCCGGGTATGCATGAGGGTTGGCACAAAGTATTTCTAGCCTTTATGGTTGAAGTCTGTTTGAGCTAGTCAGTGGGAAAAGGGATGGCTGTGGGCTTTACAGAAATGGCAGCAAAAGAGTCAGAGGATGAAGTAGCAAAGAAGTGGGGCCACACAAAGAAGAATGGAAGGAATATTTCTAACTAATCTTTACTTTATTGTATGTTTTTGGAATATGAGTATGATTATATGTCTGCAGAGAAGCCAGGGATGGTACCCATGTAATTATTCATTGAGCCAAAATCACACTGTAAAAATCTTTGTCGTTGCTCAGCCCAGGTTTTCAGTTTATTCCAGTTTGGCCTTTTGTAATCTGCACCACAATGGTGACAGTTGCATATTTTAAACACTCTCAAGCGCCACAGCAACAAAAGTCAAAGCAAACAGACTTTTGGAAATATGAGTGTAGCTGAGCACAGTTTGGTGTATTTCACCTGACACCCTGGGAGTGTGAAAGCCTGGCAAAGGTCCTCCCAGCAAGCTGCCGAGCTGGAATTCAGTAGAGATGAAAGAGAAGCACTGTATGTGTGAGCGCACTGACACAGGTATGTTGGTGAAGGCTTGTGTCTTAATATTCCAGCATTCACCTTTTCCCCCCTGCCTTCATTCATGCTCCCATTGAGTGAGTCATTGCATAAGCAATCTATAGCACAGGCGCTCTTACACACACGTACGTGATGATGTTACGCCCAGGAAACCATAAATTATGCCTCTCTTCTTACTAGACCAGTCACTAGGCAGATGAACAGAAAGACAAAGCTAGCCAGGGCCCTAGCAACAGACAACCTGCCTCAAACACACACTCAGGCTCATTCAATCCACTGCATTTGTTCATATTTGTACACACACACACACTACTGGTCCCTCTTTTTCCCCTCACGCTCAGATATCCTCACTGTTGTTAATTGGATTGAAATTTCATTTTGGATTTAACAAGTTTTGCTTATTTATATGTAGAGTTCCAGAACACAGAAATGTAGGACAAGCAAGTGTTACCCAACAATGCAGTGACGTTCAGAGCTTTGTGTGAGTGTGTGTTCGATTGTCAATGAGAGCAGGGTGGAACAGGCCTTTCCAGTTGAGCTGAGTGGTAGGTGTGGCAGCTAACTGTAGTCCTGAGATTTGAAGGGCTTGACGTCATTCAGGAGAAGGAGTGTTTAGTCCTTTGCTGTCAGTCCACGTCAATACTTGGATTTCTTCCTGTGCTCTAATGTGTATATTTTGATGGTTGGGAAGAGGAAAAATAAATACATTTTGGAATTGATTGAATATATAGACAGATTAACAGATAGAGGAGATTACGTTCAAACCAAAATGTTTTTTAAGTTGTTTTTATTCTTATATAGAGAAAAGGGGTTATTAGAATAAAGACAAAATTATAGATAAACCTAAGAACAATACTGGTTATTATATAAATAATTGTTAAACTCTAATATATACACAGAGATAAAACATTCAGGCTGCCAATGTTTGTGCATTCAGTGCTGCAACCCAGGAAGTATTAATGCTGCTTATTATTCAAAACATATTTTCCAAAGCTTCTACCATCTATGTCAGAGCTCTTTGTTGTGGTGTGACTTGAACTGCAACATGATTTACCTACTTAAGTCTTGGGGAAAAAAATGATTTAAAATGCTTTTTTAATAGCCCCAGCTGGTGTCCAGTTTCACTCTGAGGCTTCTGTCTGTTCTTTTACCACTGTTTGCTGTGTTCTTAATTAAGTGTATCCCCAACACAGACTTTGCTTTTGACGCTCTTTCTCTGACATTGCTTTATATTCCTTGAGTGAAATAGATGTTGTGTTACTTGCTAAGTCTTTCTAGTGTTGTTGGTGTGGTTTAAATTGTGCAAACAGCAGTTCAGTTCAGTTCAGGGTTCCCACAGCTCAGATGGTAAGCTGCTGATGCCAGTGCATGTCAGACTAGGATGTGATCTGTGTGTCAGGTGAGGTGGCCTGGTTTCACTCATACACTCAGAGAAAACCTGTATTCCACCAGTCCATACATGCATGCAGTAGCTCTTTATGGTAGCCACCATGCAAAAGCTTCATAGACCTGTTTACACCAATGACTCACATGCACTGCTCACACACACATGCACACAGAGCTGCATAGCAGCAGAATGAGGGCACTCAAGGAAGTGCTGTGCCGTGTGTCCCAACTGTGACTGCAATACAGCAAACAGGAGCTCTGAATTAATTTGACACACATATACACATTCACAAGCCTTGGGAGTTAGAGAACCCACATACACGACACTACATTCACAGCAAACTGAGACCCAGTGTGTCACCACCTTGCTAAAATAAAGGGCCTCTCACAAATGTACGTGGCCTTGTGTGTAAGGTGTAGAGTTCGTATAGCCAGTACAGCTTAATATTAGGTATTTCTCTGCAGAGTTTTAGTAGAGGCAATGAAGGAGCATGTGATGAAGACATGGACTAAATTATGATTTGAAACACTGTGCAGTTCACTGATCGTAAATGACTTTGTCCTGCAGTGCAGTGACACTGGAGCCAGTCAACCTGGAGGCACACACCTGCACTGCAGCTGGAAAGTTGTTCAGCGTCAGGAAGACGCACTATAGTGTAATAGTTAGGGATGGACTGGGCCTTTAATCAGCTGGCAGTATTTTAGCTCATAATGGATTTAACAATACTAGATGTTAAAATAACTTTAGATGTTGAAATCTTTGCACAGTGACCCCTCCTAGTGTGTTACTTAATTTATCACAGATTACTTCATTGCGCCTGTTTTTCAGTAATGTTCTTTGTCACTAAAAGACATTTACAGGTTACAGACAACATTTTAGCTGAGCTTCAAAGTTAAAAATGGGCCTAATGATGGCCTCTTCCTTGTACAAATCATCCTCTAATGTGCGTATATATTAGTATGGTACACAGTCTATATTAAGAAACTTGAACCCTGGGCTCTTTTTAAGTTTAGCTAAGATAAAAGAAGCTCATAGAGGGTTGCAGAATTTCCTGTTTTGATACAGTGGAAATGAGCAATGTAAGGCTAATATGTTAAGTACTGCAAAGCGTTTTAGGCTCCTAAGAGTTTCAGATTAAACAGGTTTGAGTCCTGGGGAATTTGAATCCCTATAGAAGAGCCTGCACATGTATTCACATTTTCTTTCTTTACACTGTATGTGACTATAGTGTAAAAAGTGCTCCATCCATTTATTTTTATTTCTATTCTTGTGCTAAAAATATTTTTGTGTGAAGCTCTGTACACCCTGTGGTATGAAAAGACCTGTTGAGCAGGTGCAGTAACATTTCTACCACACATCTGGCAGGTGTTTAACTTGTCCTTTCAATTATCCTCTTCATTATAAAAAGTGATTCTGTTGTTATTAGCTAGTGGCTGCAGCTAGTAGCAGTTCTTGCAGGCTTGCTTTGATTTTTTATATCAGAGTTACTGTAAATCAAGCACAATATGGTGCTTAACAAGACTTCCATCTTCAGATAATCCACTCTGTGGTAATATTTGGATACTGCATGCTACATGAGCTTGTGTAAGTAGAACAAACTGTCACATATATTTTTTTCTCAGGAAACCCATCTTGTCATTAAAGAAGACTATAAATAGAAACATAAACATATGAATAGCGGGTAGGGAAGAAGAACGATGGCAGGAGGAACCAAAAGAATATGAAGGATGAAAGAGAGAGAGAGCAGGATTCAGCAAGCGACAAATCTCCATGGCAACACAGCAATCACGACCCAGACTTAGGTGTGTGTGTGTGTGCGTGCATGCATGTGCCTGTGCGAGTCCTCCCACCCACAAATTTCAGTATAAAGCAGCAGCTTTTGTGTGTGATTATCCATCTAGTAAATACCATGTTTGTTCTGAGCTTGTTTGTTTCACGTCTAGTTTTGGTTGATAAGTAGAAATGGACTACGTTAAACTGAGTGGCGACTGAATATTTGTGTTGTTTAACTAATGGAGTTCCTTTAAATTTTATATATTTCAAGGCAAAAACCCCCCACATTTATTGTACATAATTTTAAAAAAAAGTTTTTTTCCCCATTATAAAACCTTTACAATAAATAGTACACAAGTGGAATAGCACTACTGCTATCAGAAATGTTTGTGAAGTGTGATAAGGCAGAAAAGTGGAGCTTAAGTAATTTTTTTTTTAACCAGCGTTGTTATCCTTAATGTAAATACTTTAAGCCATTTGATTGGGCTTAATTAATGAGATTAAGTACGAGACTTGTACTTTTCATTAGCGACAGTAATCTTTTCAGCAAACTACAGCAGGCAGTTGGTTACAGACGGTGCATTCCCCAGCTTGTTACGTGTCAGATCAGCTGTATGAAAGGCAGCTACAGGCTCAGTATGAAGCTTGTGTAGCTGACGTTACAGCAGCTCTTGTAGGGACTTCACAGGGTCTCGCTGACCTTATACATGTTTCTCATGTCAGTGTAAATAGTTTCTTATCCATCAGGTCAGCAAGAACTTTTCCAGTTCAACCATTAGCTCCCCTACAAAATGTGCACAGGTTGTCTGTGTTTTTGATATGTTGTTGTAATTTGGAAGAGGGAGACCTTTAGTTTAAGATAACAAATTGGATTGCAGCTCGCTGTGCTTAATTTTAATTATGTTTGATACGATTTTCACCTAAGGTCATAATCGTCTCATTACAGCCATTACTTCCCTCTTCATTATGAAATGTGCAGTGCAGTGCACAGGCATCTGCGCTTCTCAGTGGTCAGTCGAGCTTTTCCTCTGAGCCTGCAGTGACAAACTGAAGTTGTCCATGCGCAGGAACGGACAGAGTAGTTAATTATTTCAAATGACAGGGAACGGTGTGATTACATGTAATTATTAACAGCAGGATGTGAGGCAGAATTTAAAAAACGAGATCTCCATAAACAGCTTTCAATACTAGCTGCCAGTGAGCCATCAGTTGCCAAAGTTGGCAGAAAAGTCACTATGCTTTAATTGTGTATAATTGGAGTAATAGTAGGTCTGTGTAATTATACCCCATATTTCAGGAATTAAAAGCACATACAAAAAAAGGCTTGACATATTTTACACAACACAGATTTTAGTTTTTAGCTTCCTTCTTCCCTCACTGCCACACTCACCTCTAAAAACAAGCAGCTCTGTTTCTCTACCAAGGACAAACAGAGTAAACATTGACTAAAACAAATGTAATTTTCAGTTGTGCCTGCAGAATAAGGTGGTTTGTAGAGTTTCTTTTCCGAAAAGTTCCACCTCAGCCTCCATGTTTAAAGGGAGAGGCGTCTTGGGGCATTGTGGGTGGAGGTGTGTGAAGTTTTGATGAAGTGTTGTTTCTGCAACATGCCAGTGGGGATTTAAATTTTAGCGCTGCTCACAAGAAACAGAATCTGTGACCATAATCATTAACAACTATTTGAGACCAAATCATGTCGTAAATGTGCAGGACAAGCAAAAGCACATCTCTACTCTGTTCATCAACCACTGGTGATTTGACAGTAACAGCCTTACCAGTATGCTCTGTATTTCCAGTGTGGGTGTTGTATGCATGGTTACATGTCAGGTTAAACATCACTTTGTAAAAACGGGATGCTGGTATTTCTGTGTAAAAGGAGCATGGGTAGGTTTTTTTTTTTTCTCAGTGTAAATAAACAAAGCCACAATAAAGACAGGCCAGTGTAACACAAATATGTAGAGTCTGATGATATGAGACAGAAGAGACTTACTTTGTTTTTTACAGTGTTGTAATGGTTTGTCATGCTCATTTTCCAAAGCGTATATTACAGAACTCATTCTTTTTGTTACCCCTGTTCAACCTGTCTGCTGTTGATGATGTTTTTGCTTAGCCTGCGGAGCACTCACCCCATGTGTGACTCTCATTTTAAGGTTAGTTTCTAACCAAGCTGTGTAAAACTCCACCTGGTGGTATCACAGTTGAGTACCCCCAAAACTCAGATTTGTGAAGGTCAGCAATGAAAAGACTTGAGTGAAAACACAACCAGTAGTGCCTTGGATTAACATTGCAGCTGTGTGTGTGCGCGTGTGTTCTGGTCATGTGGATATAATTGTATTTGCAGTGTGGCAGTAAATGGCTCTCAGCTGCAAACGTCTTGTCAGTGAGTATTCACTTCGTGTGGTTTGGAGGGGGTCTGAATTGTTGGGCCTGATATAAACACTATACTAATGGCCTCTCTAGACGGTATGCAACAAACCAAAAAGATCTGCTCCACACAACAGGCCTTACACACGTTAGCTGCTGAACTCCAGTTCAGAGAAAATTGTGTTTTGCCCTATTGCACCTGATGGTTATTATAGAAACTGACCACATATCAGTTTTTAAAACTGGAAGAATAACAGTGGCAGGGCAAATTCTGCAAAGAATTCATAAAATTTAAAGTGTTAGTGTGTTTAGAGATTCAATTGCCACTCGGTGGTCAACAATATCATATGATTGATCATTTATGTGCCTTTTGGGCCTTGTGTTTCCAATTTTCTGCCTCTTTTTCCGCAAGAAATCTCTTCATCAGGCATGAATGTTATTAACAAATACTGAGTTTTAGTGAGTTTACATTCAGCTGAAGTTCTGCAGCCACTGTGATCATGTAATATTAATATCAGACTTTACTGAAGCCTTAAGTTGTTTGTCTTTATTAAGCTGTAGTTATTAGCAGTCTAAGTTAGCATTCATGAGCCGCACACAGCATCAGAGAGTAATGTTTGAACAAAACAATGATGTCATTTATTGTCATCTGAAACATCTATAATTATAACTGAGGGGAGAGGTGGGTATATGTGTGTTTTATTGGGGGGAGGGCACAGGGCTTTGCTTAGCCTGCAGCTGCCCAAAAATGAAGGAAGAATCGCAAGACAAAAATAGTCAGAGATGAAAGAGGATAGGAGAGAAGGAAGAATGAAGAGTTGAGTGTGGAAGAAGGAAAGAAGTCAGGGGAAACACACTTGAATTTTAACTGGCTCTACTTTGTACACTGCTCCAAAATTAAAATTAGTTGATAATTTACTAGAATGTGTGATTGTTGAACTACTTTTGGAAAAAAAGAAGAATGTTGTAATAAGCTGTAT
>NW_018127984.1:216329-250481 GCF_001952655.1 Monopterus albus
CGTGAATCCACTGTGTTGAAATTTTTAACTCCCCATAACGCTAAATCAATGGGAGCCCTGAACTTGTTTCTCTGCAACGAGACGGTCCCATCTGGGGGTAATAGGAGACAATGACACCCAAAGTGTGTTGCTTATGTTCAGTCTACTCCGTTGTTTTGTTTGCTTCACACAGATAGGATGTCGGAAATGGCAACAGGGTTTTCAGTGCTGTGGTGGCGATCTCAGGGTATTCTGTCATGACTTTAATCCAGAACACCGACAGAGTTGTTGTCTCGAACATACTTTTAAGGCCGCCGTCATTTGCGATCTCCAGCAGTTGATCTTCTTCTTGCACAGACCTGCTGGATTCACCTGGTTTGTTGACAAATGGGTTGCGGATCCCTTCCTTGGCAGTTCGTGGGTCCTTTGTGGTTGGGAAGTAGCGCTCGAACTCTTTTAAAAGCAAAGACATGTGATCGTGCACCAGCTGGGAGAATGAAGACTCAGGCTCAGTCTCACCCAAAGTCTCATGTTTGAAACATGTCCAAAATGCCTCTGTTGACGCGTCGTCCCCACAAATCCAGTTTGGCTTTAAATGCAGCTACTTTATCTGCCAACTTGAAGACAGTTGTCATTTTCCCCTGAAGTGACAGATTGAGTTCATTGAGCAGGCTGAATATGTCGCACAAGTAAGCCAGTTTTGGCGCTCAAGTGACCGAGATGTAACCGAGAGAATGCGGTCATTTTTCAAAATAAAAGATCGTTCATACTCAGATAATAAATAAAACGGAAATAATTAATAATTTCTTGTACGGCCCGGTACCAATTGATCCACGGACCGGTACCGGTCCGCGGCCCGGGGGTTGGGGACCACTGCTTTAAATGGTTGATACATCAGCTGATTAACCCGAGTCGGCTTGGTCATTCGACTCATTGAGGTAAACCTCAGAGACAGGGTCTTGTCTTAAGATGACTGAACCACAAAAGTAACTGTGATGGGAACAGACACTCCATAGTCCCATCCACCTGTGCTGTTGCTTCCCTTCATACTTTTCCTGTGGATATTCTTGTGGCGTGCAACAAATTGTTCACAACCTTTTTAGGTGTATGTGGAAGAAATATGGCTGAGAAAATCAAAGTTTTTATAATGGCTGTAGCAAAGCATCTTTAGAGTCAGGCCTGCATGAAATTATGTAAATGTTAATTATTAATTAAAACATACACTCCAGCAATATCAGTACAAAGCTCAGTGAGTGTTGGATTACTCAGACCTTTGTGAGAACTGCCCTGTTTATCTTTACCTTTGTATGGTCAAATTGAGTCTCTTAATAAAAATCATTTGCTTCCCCCTCACACAAGGCCATTCCCCTGTCCACTGTTTAATGGCTCATTTGTTTGTAATCCCAGTTCCCCCGCTTGTATTCAAGCTTAATCTGGCCTATTACACTTAATGCAGGTTTGCACTTCAGCAAGAGGATGTGGGGGTGGGTGGGTGGTGTGGATGCAGACGTTAGATCATACCATCTGGAGCAAAAAGCACAAACACAATGAAGCAATCATGGGTATCCTTGTTTCCCATGGCTCAACAGATGTAAAGGAGGGAGGAAGATGTTAATAAAAAAGTGGCTTGTTGGTCACAGACTGAACCTCTAATTTGTTTAAGATAGAAAGAGATCATTAGGTGACTAAAATGACTTGGCGTTGGAGGGAGAGGACGAGAAACTTCACTTCTCCATACCAACAGTGTGAATTTCACTGGAGTGGTCTCTCACTGGTGTCAGACCTCTGAGAGGTGTGCATGATATGTGCCCCTGCAAAGAGGCCTGCGTACTGGCACCTTTGTGTGCACCAGTGTGTATTCTTGTATGTGTGTCCTGCTGTTTGTGTCACAGCTCATGTGTGTTTGCGTCTCGTCACTCTGGAGCCAGTCGTCCTCTCCTCTGACCCTGATCCCCGTCACCTGTCCCCTTAGATCACACACACACACACACACACACACACGCACACACACGCACACGCTGATGGGCATAGACACACACACAATTGCTCTGACCCTTTCCCGGAGTTGAAACCCAATCGCAGTTGCCAACCCTACAAAACTTGCCAGCACAGCAAGGTTTTGTTTTCTTTTTGTGGGTATAAGTCAGAAGACCTGCTGTCTGTTGTAACATGAACCAAAGCCATTTTACTCCATACCACCATATAAAGAGACTATTAAAAATATCTATAAATTACTGTCCTTGGCTGGAGCCATGCAAAGGACCACTCCAGTGATGTGTATTCACTAGTGGATTCAAATTAAAGTCACACAAAGAAGCAGGAGTAAAACATGAAACCCAACATGAATGCCTTTAAAAAGAAATGTGTGTGGGTTATGACTGGCTACAGTGTGAAACATTAACCAAAGTAAAACAGTGACAGTAGGAAAATCAAGACGAACCTCACTGTGCTTACTTCTCCATCTGTACTTTGACAGTACAAAAGAGAGCCTGTGCTATCAGTCTGTCTGCACAGATTCAGTTTTTGGTAGTGGCTCTTATTGGCATGTGGACATGTGCACATACTCAAATATTAAGGAGCAAATAAAAGATACTTTTTTTGGATGTTGCAAGGAGTTATTAAAACACTGGAACAAATCCATCCAAATGCAAGTTTAATTAAAAAAAAACTGAGAAGAAAATGTCTCGTTTTCCACACACCTCCACTAAAACAGTTTGCTTTCTCCAAAATGCTGTCAGATGATCTTACTGGGCAACCAGCAGTAATTGCTTTAGATTCATTTTCAAAAGCTTTATTTTAAGTCTATCGAGTTCATGTTTTTCTAACATACCGTAATCCTGTCCACTTGTGTTTCATTCACCTGTTTAAATCTCTCCAGAAACCGGGGAGCATCCTGATCAGTATCAGTTGTCTGTTGTTTCTTCATCTTGCCACCAGATTATAATGCAGATTGTTCCTACCAGCCGTGTGGAAGTGCAGCAGTAGCTCTGTATACCAAATCTGTGCTGACAGTGTCTGTTTAATAAAAAGTGAAGCAGTGAACCAGTATGACCTGGACACCTCAGAGTCTAAGGTGTCCCGGAACTGACCTGGGTGCTTGGGAGATTCACTGACACAGCATCTGATGCTAAAACCAGAGTCTGAATGAGATTATGCATGTTACTGTAAGATCATTATTCTCAGCTTTTTCTGACTTGTATCACTTATGTGGTTGAATGAAACACCACTGAACTCCTGAAACATAGAAGTGGGACAGAGATGAAATGAAAGTCTTTGTTAAAACCATATCATTCTTATTGGATGTCCCATACATACAAAATGAACAGGACAGTTGGAATAACAGCACTTCATTTTTGCTCCATCACATTTTTCTTGCCACTTTCTATTGCCCCATGTCTTCTGCTTACACACTGCATTTTCTCTTCCCCAGGACTCAAAGCCATCTGGCCGCTCCAGCATGCCGCGATGTCGGAACTCGGTCGCCACAACCACATCAGACGACCAGCCGCACATTGGTAACTATCGGTTGCTGAAAACCATCGGCAAAGGCAACTTCGCCAAGGTCAAACTGGCACGACATGTCCTTACCGGAAAAGAGGTAGGCGCGCGCACACTCCCGCTCGCACACACTGGACTGAAAGCTTTAATCTTTTCCTTTGATTCCTCTTACAGAGTCACCCTGACTTTCTGAGCTTTAGTTCTTTATTTTTAGCCTCTTTAGTCACATTCTGGAGAAATTCCTTTTTATTGGCTCTTAACTAGAGACTGGCTTCTCGAATACCAAATGCCAGCAATGCTGAGAAAACCTTTTTAAGGAAGAAGAGAGATGGCAAAGTAAGTAAATCTAACTCCTAACTACCTTGACTGTTTGGCTTAAAACAAAGTGACAAACTCAATTTGTTAGGTCTGATTTAAGAGACAAGTGGACTACATTTTCAGTAGGTGACCATTTAATCACCAAAACTATTTAGAATACAAAAGAAGCTTCAGATGTTTTTAATTAGCCAAGATGGCAAGAAGTAGAGAAACACTGTAAATGTTTATCTGATGTCTAAATGTTAATCTTCCTTCTTGGCTACTGAGGATAGGGAGGGTTCGTGCTGTGATCCACAGTGGGTCTGGTCTGGTTTGAGGCTCGCATGCTTTGGAGACGGCGCATCTGCTGCAGGAGATTAGCTCACCATTGTCAGATTGAATAGAGCTGGCTAAATGTCGACCAGCTTACTGTGAATTCCAGATGTGATGTAACATAACGGTGTGTCCCTTTAAGGGAAAAGCTGTGTCTGCATTGAGCCCATGCTGAGCTCTGTCTGAGGCCCAGTCAAGTCAACTCTGTCTGTGTGAGAGAGAAGGCGATGGGTGCGTGGGCGGGCTCTGTCAATGTGTGGCAGCTCTGTGCCTGGCACCCTGATAACAGTCCATGTGACTCGCTGGCACACACACACGCACACATACACACAAAAACAAGGCAGAGTCAAGAGGGCATAAAGAGTCAGACAGACAAGCATAACCAGAAAGAGGAGTGGAGGAAAGGAGTGAGCTGACAGTGAATGACAGAAATGGGAGAGAGAAGTAGACCTCCCTTTGGTGTGTGTGTGTGATTATTCTTTGTTTTATCACCTTTTCTCTATATGTCCTCTTTCCTCTTGCTCTGTTTTATTCATTCTTTCTCCATTTCTCACTTTGTATCTCTCCCATCTGTCTAGTTCTGCATTTTTATTTTCTCTGCATCTCTTATCTCTCTCTGTTTCCATTGCTCTCTTTTGACCTTGTTGGTGACTTCTGTTGGATTATGAACTATAGACCTCATCGTGGCCTGTGTACAAGCTATACTTCAGCTCTTCAAGTGTCTGTATTCTGCACTATTATGCAACTGTCTCCTGCTGTGATTGTGTTTATCACTTAATACTTAGAGATTGTATCACTGTATGTGTGTGATCCATCCACAGAGATGGCAGTGTCTGTGTGTGTTTGTGCTGTGCTCACAGGCTGTGACTATGCAGGTTTGCGTGAGCGAGATGCGTCAAACCCACTGTAACAAGTGTAATAACTGAGTGAATGTGTAATAATAAATTAACCTGTTCTTGTTTTGCTTCTAGGTGGCTGTAAAGATCATTGATAAGACACAGCTCAACTCCTCCAGTTTGCAGAAGGTGGGTCTCTCTCTCTCTCTCTCAGGAACAAGTTTCAAGCCTCAGTCCTTCTCCTTTTTCTCAGATGTTACTCTGTGTCTTTCTCATTTGTCTGTTTCTCTTTTTCTGTCTCTTCCTTCTGAAGTGGTTTAGTTTTCAGAGAGTTTTAATTACAGGAAACAAGCTGCAATTATTTCCTTTGAGCGTGACAGGGTGGGGTCTGTCCGCTTACACACACACTCTCTCTCTCTCTCTCTAACCATGTGCCTGCACACTGAACACATACACCAAACACTTGAGCATCCACAGGGCAAAGACACTGACAGGGCCAACACATACAGTCATGGTCAAAAATATTGGCACCCATGCATTTCTGTCAGATTAGCATTTTTTCCTCAGCTTTTTTTGTGTTGTTCCAATGCAAACAAAAGAAATAAACATGAGACTACCAAAGAATTTGTGAGCAATTGCCTGGGAAAAGTGGTGTGTCATCCAAAAGAAATGCAGGGGTGCCCAGAATTTTGACCATGACTATAAATCCAGTGATGAATGCTAACACTCACACATCCTTACGTCCCACATCAGGAAGCATCCAAATGTAAGCCACGGACGCTATGACCAGAATTAGCAGAGACTCTTGATGTTATATCTGATCAGGTCTTAAACTTTTTTTTTTTTCTTGCTGTCAACAAATCCAGCATAAAGACCAAAACCACCCAGGTGTTAGTCCAGTGCCTACACAGGAAATCAGTGGAGGTCACCAAGCGAAATGTATTATTTGTTTAGTACTTGTTATAGACGTTTTCTTCTTTAAGGGTAGCAAGAAAAATGAAGAACGTCACTGGTCCTATCTTTTTATCCAGGCTTGTAGCTGTACAAAAATAAGTTTTGCACTTTGGGTTGTTTCTAAATTTAATAGTTGTGAACTGGCAAGTTTCTATAGCTACAGTATTTTCACATTTCCTACTGAAGTGATTACAAAAATGTCCCCTCTCCCAGTGACTTAGATTGATTTTTTTTTTTTCATGGATGTGTGAACAGCCCTAGTCCGATTTATTTGTTTATTTTTTTTAAAGTTTGATCTGGGCCACTTCAGTATGTGGTCCTAGAGCCGATTCATATCTAACTATACGACACCGCTGTCAGAACGGAATTCACTTGGGGGTTTTCAGTGTTTCACTACTCTGTGCATGTGCTTGTCGTCACCCCATAGCATTAGTATCTCAGAGACTGGCAAAAATGTATATTATTAACAATAGCAACAGGGTTCAGAGGAGAGATGAGGCAATTTCACTTTTGTTGAACATTAATGGAGAAACTTTTGTTGCTGGAGGGTACGTGTCTTAACTTGTCTCACAAATGATATTATTTTTGTACAATCATGGCTCATATTTTATTTAAATCTGTGCACAGCTTAGGACTTCAACAGTGCTCGCATTAGTGCTGGATACATGTCACAAACAAACATGAATGTGAACCATTGACACAAAAATGTCAGATCTGACAAAAAAAATCAGAACTGAGCATTAAGGCCTGTAATGTGAATGTAGCCTGTCTGTCTGCAGTGTGATTTTGGTAAATTGACACCAAAAACATCCCATTTAGTTTGATCTTATCTGCTTATTGAGCAGAAATAAATTCCTTATGAATGAAAAGGGTCTCATCAAGCTTTTACCACAGACCTAGTATGGCTGGCATTGGGGAAGACTTTGGTTCAGTTTGTACTTTGTACCCAGTACTGTAAAATTTACCAGCAGCTGAAGGCAAAACAAACTTTTCATTGTTTGTTTTACTGTGACATCCTAAATTGCAGCAGACCATGGATTTATATGGGCACTGCCTGCATATCTGCCATGATGTCATCAGTAGCCATGTTTGTTTCTGCTTTTCCTCCTAGTAATTTGACCTTCATGCTCATAAACAGGAAGTCAAAACTGCCAGTGGAGAAGTGTGCCAGTCTCATTAAGAGCTACAATACGCACTTGATTGCACTGATTGCCTCAGAACAGTGTTTTATAGGGTTTCAAGTTGTTCTAGAGAAAACTTTTTTTTTTAAACCAGCATTTTTAGCCGTGCGTGTAACTGCCAACACCTGCACCTTGTGTCTGATAGTGTATTTGACACAGCACCCTGTGTGTCTTGTTTCCTGCAGCTCTTCCGGGAGGTGAGAATCATGAAGATGTTGAATCACCCCAACATAGGTGAGTCATGCTTAAAGTACTGGTCTCCACTCTGTCATCACTCACTGAGAACCAGACCTCATTGATTATTTAAGGTCATGGATTATAGTCAAAAGTTAATAATCCTTTTGGAATAATCCTCATCTTTTTGTTATTCATCTCCCCCCCCCACTGCTCCTCCCTTTATATTTTATCTCTCTTGCACCCGCTGCTTTACCTGTCCCTCCCCCTCCACTCCTCTGCCTTTGCCTTTCACTCTCCACCTCCAGTCAAGCTCTTTGAGGTGATAGAGACAGAGAAGACTTTGTACCTGGTAATGGAGTACGCTAGTGGAGGTAAGTGCGTGCAACTGGGAAATCATTCCCTCTGAGGTTAGCACACAGTATGTTAGCATCAAATGGTTCCCAGCAAACCTCTCCTTTTGAATGTACAGCCTCTCCAGTCTTTTGAAAATAATTTGTTCATGGAGTTGTTTTCAAAAATATCCTGTATTTTATTATTTTATTATGCTTATTGCCCAGCTCCATCCTGTTTACATGGAAAATTGTTGATATTTTAGGTCATTACAAATCTTAGCATACCTCACTATCGGCCCCTTTTCAGTCTTTTGCACTTAATACCTGATCTAGATGCAGATGAAAAGTGAAATTACAGGACACTAAGTCTGTTACACTGTTAGTACTTTAACAGTTCAGTACTTGTTTAGCCTCAGAGCTTAGGAGTGTGGAAAAACAACAATGACCATTTTGGAGTATTTTTAGTTTAATTAAACCAGTAAAACTGACCAGCTTTAGCTCTCTTTGCCCATACTTCTGTTATTGAAGGACAGTACTTTGTTCAGTGTCCCACTGAGCCAGTCCTTTTGCTTTATGGAGACAAGTATCAAGGTCCAGCCCTAAATTGGCTCTCCTCTTCCTTTTCTCGTCTCTCAGGAGAGGTCTTTGATTATTTGGTGGCTCATGGCAGGATGAAAGAGAAAGAAGCCCGCGCCAAATTCAGACAGGTATGTATATGCTTGAGAAATGTATGCAAGTTAAGCAAATACTCCATGTACTGTCAGTGGGTTTTAAATGTCACTGAGATTAGGTGTACTGTCTGTGCACATTACATAGAGATAGTCCACTGTCTTTGAGTAGTGACAGGTAGGATTGTTTGTGCTGTTTAATTTATAATTCAAAAAATGTACTGTTTACCTCATATAAAGCATTAATAGTGACAACTTTATAACGTATATTTTATGTTTTTAATAACTGATTATTGATCATTAAAAAGTAAGGAGTTAAGGGAAATGCACAGATTTTTCATCCCTCGTACTTGTTGTAATTGCTTCCTGGTAAAATCCTAACGAAGAGCTCGGAGTGTCTCCTCCTTCGTTGTCTAGTCGTGTCAGCCCTGTCCATCTTGTCATCTGTGCTCTCCCTCTCTCTCTAACCCACTTTCTCACTCTCCAGATTGTGTCAGCAGTGCAGTATTGCCATCAGAAGTGTATAGTACACAGAGACCTCAAGGTGAGAACACACACATTATTGAATTAAAATGAGTGTCAGCATGCTCTTTCATCTGCTCTTTCATTTTGTTTTTTTGCCACTTCTCTACATTAATCATCGTATGATTAGAATTTTTTTTGAGGTGACCCCCCGATGGCCAGACAACACTCCCTCTTCTATTGCTGAGGCTTTAGCATGTATACCCATGCGTCCATACACCCACACTTGTTGTGCCTGTATTTCTTTGCTGTTCTCCTATTGGGTCCTTCCCTCCCTCTGACTTTTCATTTATTCTGTGTCCAGTCTTTGATTCACTCTTTACTGTTGTGATAAATTTAATACTGCCCACAGTTACAAATCTAATGCTTCATTGTTTTATGCAGAATTGTAAATCCTCTTATTGTGTCAACAGGCAGACCTGTACACAAGACATTATCATGATTACTGTTACAGTAAACATACAGGAACTTCTCATCTCAAAGTTGTTTTCCCATAACTTGTTATTTTTGGCTTTTTTAATAAAACATTTTCATTTTCAAAGTCATGAATGCTTTCTTTCCTTTCAGAAGGTAACGTAGGTGGTTACAAAAAAGGCAACATGGGAAATCAGAGATTTCTGGAGGACACACAGTTCTCATTATTGTAATGCGCACCATCCTGCATATTATCCTAATCACTCCTGATCTGGTGATTACAATGTGAAATCCAACACAAGCAGGTCCTTCACTGCAGGAACAAATTTTATGAGCCTGCATTTCACAGCAAGACAAATTATTCTGTTTGGGTCCCAGAGTTGCAACAGTAAGATTTATAGTGTTGTAAATACTACAGTTGTGGCTCATTTTCTTAAAAAAAAAGCCACATTAAAGATTTCAATTTTGTTAAGTATTAATGTTAAGTTATATCTGTCAATAAAAAATAAGAAGCCAGTGTTTATTTCTTAGATCAGAGCCTACAGATGATGTCAGTGTTGTATTTAATGTGCGCTCACATTCATATACACACACAGAAGTGGCAGAGTATTCAGAGCTAGTGAAAAGGAGAGCGCACCTGTTGCTAAGCAACCCCAGCCTCATTGCTCACAGGCTCACTTTAGACTTACAGATACACTTGCACACACACCGGAATAAACTGTGGTAGCTCACTTTGCCCATTGTGTGCTACTCGTAGGCCTCAGGTCATTACTCTGAAAACCGCCTCTCTCACCCAGAGAGAGGTTTTTCACACAGCTGTCTAGTACAAGGTGGTATGTGTCATCTTCAAACTCATTAGCATGTCAGAGAAAGTCTTTGTTACGCTGACAGTGGATGAGAGGGCGGCCTCTTTGCTAAAAGCTCTTTTCAGTCGTACAAGCACCGACCCTTCCTATGGAAGGAGGAACTTTTCTGTATGTTCGGAATATCATGTTACCACGTTACAAAAATTAGTATTTTATGTCATGGTACATTTAGTATTAAGAAAATAATACTGCCATGTGTAATACTCTTCTTTTTCTCCAGAAATATTATCATGTTTTAGGTTTGTTTTCCCTCTGTGTCCTCTACATACATGATCATTATGTCTTTCCATCTGTTGCTGTCCTCCCTCTCCCACACTGTCCACCTGCAGGCAGAGAACCTGCTGCTGGATGCCGACATGAACATTAAGATAGCTGACTTTGGCTTCAGTAATGAATTCACTTTGGGGAACAAGCTGGACACGTTCTGTGGCTCCCCGCCCTATGCAGCCCCGGAGCTCTTCCAGGGCAAGAAGTACGACGGCCCAGAGGTGGACGTCTGGAGCCTGGGGGTGATCCTCTACACACTGGTCAGCGGCTCGCTGCCCTTCGATGGCCAGAACCTCAAGGTCAGGAAGAGGAGATAGTGTGTTTATGTGCATTACATAAGCAGATGTCGGTATTCCGTGTGTATTTGTAGTATTTGTTATGATGGTTTCATTCCCTCTGTCTTACAGAATGCAGGAGCTAAATTAGAGAGTGAATGTGTAAATTATTATGTTGGAAGTACTTTGTTTTCCAATGAGGTTTTGGTGGTGAGATGCGCTAAAGCCTGGTACTTTGTTCCGTTTTCAAACAAAAGAAATTTAATGCTTTCAGAGAACTAGAACTATTCACACTACCTATGACACTGAGCATTCAGTCACTACCCACATGACTCATTCTGGAAGTGCAGACACATTTTGGGTGGGCGATATGACATTGAATATGATGATATTGATAATAACATGCTTGTGAACAGTCATCTAGGCTTACTGAATATGCTCCTGCCGTGTGGTGTTTTTTTAAAGACCTATATTGCTGGTTTTACTTTTTCATAAATAGGACTTTCACTGTCTTTTTCTCCGCTGTGCTGTGCTGGGTTGTAGATGTAATGAAATGCGTTTCCTTTTTAAATATGACAAACTGATGCGCTGACAAAGTGCCCAGTGTACAATAAAGATTTGTGAATGTTGCAGCACTTCAAAAGATTAATCTGACACTTTGATTCACAGTTTGATCAATTAACAATTTTTTTTTTTAAATGCTAATTCAACACCTGATGGTATATGAGCCATGAAAGCCTGTTTTCTTCCGCAACACAGCTCAGCAGTTCCGGTTTCATTCAGCTCTCTATAGAGATGGTGCGAAAGATATCAACATCAAAACTGTGAAAGAAACCATGTGTTCAGAGGTGGATATTTTGGCTCTGCTGCTGACTTTTCATGCCCTTTTCCTTCTCCAGGAACTGAGGGAGCGTGTGTTGCGTGGTAAATACAGAATTCCCTTCTACATGTCCACTGACTGTGAGAACTTGCTCAAGAAATTCCTCATCCTGAACCCCTCCAAAAGAGGCAGCCTTGAGGTACACTACACTTCATTGACTTGTTAACATAAAAAACAAAGTAAAGACAAGTGCTAAAAATGTTTATATTTGTTTGTCTGTCTATATCCATTTATGTATGCAGTTGAACAGTACTTTCAGTCCCTTTAATTTTATAAAACATGTAGACATCTTAAATGTACCGTGTCGTTAGTCTGACAATCTCTCTCTTTGCTAATATAATGGTGTGTGTAGCACACACAGTACTGTACTGTTTACATCAACTTGTTTCACCATCTATATGTGAGTTTGTTGCTGAGGTGTAAAGTAATTTTTAAAGGCATAGTAAATACTTGTTACCTTGGGATTTACAGTCTGAGTTGCAAAATTTGGTTGCAGTAAAGGCAGATGAATAACACCAGGAAAACAAAAACCAAGGTGTTACTGATAAAATCCCGTGTAATCTTTTCTTCTTAATCTGTCTTTATTTGCTTGACCTGATAAATGTTAAAGCAGCACAGCAAAGAAGACTCAAGCGTTTGTTAGAATTCAGTCATGTGACTGGTTCATTTACACCTGCTGCAGAATTTCTGACAGTGTTTAAAACACAAGCATGTCACTCTGAGACTGAATCAGTTTGCATCAGAAGAAACAATAAACAGGTTAATCTTCTTGAAACAGCCTATGGATCAATACAATGCACTGTCATTTAACACCGCATTCATCATCTGTGTTTTTCTGACTGAGAACACACTTGAATAAAAGATGGCCTATCTTGAAGGTGAGGACACACTGCTGCGCTGATGATGAATGGTATTTGGACACAACTGATCGGACCCAGTTGGATCAGTTGTTGACAGTTGGCAGATAGAAAAAGACAAGAAAAAGTAATGGCACTCTTTGCAGTTTTCTGCATAAATTGGTCATGAAATGTGATCTGATCTTCACCAAAAGTCACAAACATCAACAAAATATTTCCAGGCTGATAAAACAAACTGTCATGATCATTTATGTCTTTATTGAACACACCCATTAAACATGCAAAGTGATGGTGAAAAAGTGATGGCAACACAAGGCTTCTTATGTCGCTAAAGTTCAGCTGGAGTCAGGTGTTAGCAAACCTGGAGTCCAATCAATGAAATGAGAATGGAGGTGTGGTTTAGAACTGCCTGGACTTATAAAAACACTCAAACAGCATCCGTGTGCTATTCACAAGCAGCATCAGCTGATGTGAGCCATCCCTCACACAACAGAGATCGCACAAGACCTACGATCAAGGGATGCTGATTTGCATGTAGCTGGAAAGGGCTAGAGTCATTTCAAAGACTGTAGATACCACCGGTCCACAGTTTGACATATTGTCCGTAAATGGAGATGATTCACCAGAGCCTGTGAGCATATGAACTCTTTAATTAGACCCATTAATTTGTTTAATTTTATTATTTTTGTGTTATATTCCTTGTTACATAGGCCTCACTGTAATTTGAAAAAAAAAAAATTTTTTTTTGGGGAAAAAAGTAGTCATTGTTCTTTGGGATGTAAGGCTACGGTTTAAGCTAAAAGTGAAATGCATGCAGATATTATTTTTTCCCTTTTGTGGAGTGAGTGGGTGCGATTTGAGTTGAACACTGAGCGGTAATGAGCGGAGTGGGGCCTGGTGCGGCTTTGAGCAGGGGAGCGTAGCAGGCGCACAGCTCTAAGTGAGGAACGGAAATTCTCACCGCTCCACTCTGCTCATTTGAGCTCTCTATAGAAGTGGGCGCCCAGCCAAGATCACTCCGAAGACACAACGCAGAATGGTCAATGAGGTAAAACAGAGCCCTAGAGTAACAGCTAAAGATTTGAAGGATTCATTGGAGTTGGTTAACCATACGCAAAATATTGAACAGGCATAGTATCCATGGCAGGACACCACAGAGGAAGCCATTGCTCTCCAAAACCAACACTGCAGCATGCCTGAAGTTTGCCAAAGACCATCTTGACACTCCACAGCACTACTGGGAGAATGTCCTGTGGACAGATGGAACGAAGATGTAAAAAGAGAACTGTGTACTGACATGAAAACATCATCCCAACAGTGAAGTACGGTGGTGGGAGCATCATGATGTGGGGCTGCTTTGCTGCCTCTGGACCTGGACCACTTGCCTTGGTGGAAAGGAAAATGAGTTCCCAAGTTTGTCCAGGTATCCTACAGGATGATGTCAGGGTGGCTGAAGCTCAGAACAAGCTGGTTGATGCAGCAGGTCAATTACCCTAAGCATTGATGTAAATCTACTACAGAATGGCTAGATAATGGATGGGTGCATGAGAGTTCGATCAGTCCTTAAGTGTGCGCTACTTACTGACTGTCTAGGACTAAAATCTGCTTAAGTTGCTGGAAACAGTAATCAAGTGTGGCTTGTCCAGTGTTAGAAGGTTTTAGCCTGTCATCAAGTGTGTGCCCAGCTTAAGGGGTTTATCCCAAAAGTTTGAAATAAATTCAGTGTTGAAAATGGATACACCTGGCTACTGTGAAGTAGAAAATCCTAATGGAGCCATAAATAAAATAATAGTGTAAACAGTAACCTGCCCCCCCTGCTATATGTCTTTTTATCCTCTGGCATCTCATGTCTCTTGGCATCTGTCTGTTTGGCTTGCTCTCCCAGCAGCAGATAATGAGGGACCGGTGGATGAATGTGGGCTATGAGGAGGACGAGCTCAAACCTTACATCGAACCCCAGCCAGATTACAAGGACCCCAGGAGGACAGGTAGGCACAGAAAGGATACATTTGTTCCTCTCTTTTTCTGCACACTTGAGTACAGATCTTTTTCTTTTTCCTCTACTCGCGCATGAGGATGATTTATCTTCTGTAGAATTATGGACCTAGAGTAAGCTCAGCAGTCTAAATAAAGTGTTTTTTTGCCATATGTGTACAGACATCATGCTACAGATGGGATTCTCTCAAGAGGAGATCCAGGACTCGCTGGTGAACCAGAAGTACAATGATGTGATGGCTGCATATTTGCTACTGGACTATAGGAACTCTGAGGTGCACTGCTTCTCATACCTTTAACCACTTCATTTTAGATAGTTTTACTGGTTTATTAGAGGTCTCTCTACGCTGATGTTACACACTAACCAGTCAAACTAACCAACTTTATTACTGTTATATGGAAGAAAATGTTGGGCTTCATTTGTCTTGCATTTAAGCCATCAGAACACACAAGTTGCATTCTGAAGCTGATCATACTTTATGTTCAAAACACTTCAGCATTCATATGCAAAGTACCTTTTATGTAAAAGCACTATTTTTAGTCCTATGTTGTTGCTACACTTGTATTAAGAGATGTTTTTTTTTTCTTTTTCTCCCTCAGCTGGATGAAGGCTGCATCAGGCCCCGACCAGGAAGTGATGTAAGCAACATAAACGCTCCCTCCCCGCCTCATAAGGTACAATGAGAACACAGACTTTTATGCTGACATGTAATAAGGTGTCCCAAGTCCTGAAAAGAACATGAGTACACTTGGTCCTGACTGAAACACACTGTTGGAAACTGCTTTGATATCGTGACTTTTGAGGCTTTGGGTTTTAGACTAACAATTGTGAGAACAAATCCCCCAGTGTTACAGCCTCTCTGCTAGCCTACTTACACCCCAGTGTGATTGATTACATTCTGGGACACGTGCAAAGCCACACTGACCTGTGTCCATGTTCCCATCTCCAAGGTACAGCGCAGCGTGTCATCCAACCAGAAGCCTCAGAACCGCAGGACCACCGACCAGGGTGAGCTTGGTGTGTGCCGGAGGGGAAGTGGGTGAAGCTGTGTGGCAGAGAGGGAAACCTGGAAGAAGCAGGCAGCGATTAGATTATGATGACTGTGTGCCTGGAGCTCAGGGACAGAACCACAGTGCCAGCAGATCTAAAACATGAAGAAAACCCCTTATTATTGCTTATTCTAGCTTAAAAATTAACAGATATAATTTTACTCCTGGTGTAGGCTAGGATGGTCTCTAGTGCTGCCACAGTGAAGCATGTGGAAAAAAATTAATAAAAAATGAAAAGGCCCTAATAGGGAAGAAATGACTTTTAAAATAGGTTTTGAAAGTATTGCCTTATTTTTTCCAATAAGCCTTGCATTTAGTTTGTGGCCAGCTGTAGCCATGTTGTGAAAAAAGGAGAGGACAGAAAAGAGAGAGATGTAGAGCACCTTAGGAGAAGGTGATTTCTGTTAGAACAGAATGATGAGCAGCAGCAGTGTGGCAGAGCAGGAGATGACAGGGATGTCACAGGTTTGAACACAGCAAATGATGGGTTTTTTGATGTACTTCCTCTTGTCTTCCCCCCCCCCCAGGCTCCTCCTACTCGAAGAGAGGGGGTCAAGCAGACAACCGGACTGCAGTGGAGGATTCTGGGAGGAAGGGTTCAGGCAGCTCCACTACCAAGGTGCCGGCCAGCCCTCTGGTCTCCTCTGACCGCAAGAAGAGCGCCACACCCTCCACTGTGAGACCAAACAGCCGAACTGCTTGCACAACATTTTTTTAAACACTGAAGTTCAAAAATAAATCAGAATGACTTAATCAGTACATTCTGCTATACGTTTCACTTCATCACACAGACCTTGACATAGACAAACGAATAGTGGTTTTGGTGAATGAACAGATTTCCCTTTGTGTTAGTTGCAAAAAATATGTTTTAAAGTTTTACAGAAATTCAAAAGCACATGGAAAGTCATTGTGGCTTTGCAGAGTAAGCTAGCATCAGCCATATTTTATTTTATACTATGGTCCAAAGACCAGAGCAGATGCTAGTTACTAATTAAGCTTATTAACAGAAATGACCATGAAGGTCTTCTTATCTGCTATAAGAAAGGGAACGTGTACATCCTGTTATCTAGGTGCTCGTTTGCCATCTGTTTGCAGTGTTTGGCCTTTGTGTGTCTTTTTGTGTTAAAGCTGCATTATAGTGAAATAATACCATTTTCTGAACTTATTAGATTTGTCGTTCTAAAGTGCATTAGTAGTAAATACCCAAAACATTGTCAGCATTGTTTTTATCTTGGGTTTTGAAGCAAAGCTATAGGCATTTTCCACAGCAGAGATATTGACCTGTCATAGTAAGAAGAGCTTAGCTGTTACTAGTATAAACAGTGTGCCACTTCCATTTAAATGTCAGGAATCCATGACAGTCTGACACCATGTCCAATACTAGGGCCCTGAAAAACGGAAGTTATTGATCTTTTTTTTAAAACACCTGTGCTTTTCCTATTGTGACATGTCAAAGTGTCAGCTAGATTTATTGTCTGCTCTGTCAGCACCAGGAGAAGCCCCCAAGGCTGCAGCATTGACATACTCATTCAACAAATGCTTGTCCAACAAAGTAATACGAAATAGTTGAAAATACAAGGTTTACCGTGTGTCATACCAGTCTTGATTTTGTTTAGCATTTCAATGTTTGCACCAGTGTCCTTCTAACACATCAGATGTGACACCTACCAACAAATGTTTTACAATATAAAGATTCACCTTTGATGTTTAGAATGGGTATTTGTTTTGAGCTGAAATGGTCCCATAATTTTGGGGAGAATGCATGAATATGTGCACTGTGATTTATTTATTTTTTTGGCTTAAGGTTCCTGATTACACCTTTCTGTGGGTGTGTACAGACTGTGGTTGTTTGACCTTTTTCTCACTCTCCTGTTAGTGTTGTTGCACCTGTTAGGGCAGGACAACTTAGACTATTATTAATTCTGTTAGTATGTAAACCTTGGTGGCATCATGTTAAATCCCTTTAAAGCTGCCCCACCTCAGCCTGAACAGAGGGCTGATCTGTCAGGGTAATGGAAAACACCCATGTGGGTGTGCATGGGCTTTAAATGATAGTTCAAGAATAATAAGATAAAAATTAAAGCCTTTTGTATTTGTATGATTGTGCAGGTAATTCTGACAAGAAATGGGTTTATTACAGCAAATACTCTTGAGGCATAATTCGGTGAAGATGTAATTAAAGTCACTCACCCTTGCTGATCGCTCAGTACTCTTTCAGGAATTTTTGTTCACATTTAATGATGTTTGTTCACCTCTTTTGACTGGTCTGCTCTGACACTGTCATGTCTCTGTCCTGATCTCTGTTTTGTGAAACTTCTTCTCTCCCTTCAGAATAGCATTCTGTCCACTGGTACCGGCCGCAGTCGGAACTCTCCACTGACTGAGAGAGCAACACTTGGCCAAGGCATCCAGAATGGCAAGGACAGGTACATATACACAAGCACACGCAAACACATCATGTAAAAAGATAGATATAATCAGAAGACAAGGGCAAGTATACCCACTTAAAATCGTTCTCACTTATACGCTTTGTGTCGTCATTGGCAACCATCTAGTTGCTGTGAGGAAGCACCGCTTCCTCCCTAACATACACTTAATACAAACACACTCACTCGTGAATGCTTGTGAATGAAGCAGCCCCACAGCTGTCTCAGTGACTGAATCCCAGGCCTTGGCCGGTTCTCTCCAGAGCTGTGCCAGCTGGCTCAGGAAGGCCCACAGGGTGGGTGAAGCCCTCCTGATCAAGGAAGTCAGACCCTCTTGGGAATTTAGGCCAAACCTCCAGCAGATTACAGATTACCCGAGACGGTCTGATGGAGGCCTGCCAGTCATAGCAGAGCAGGCTTCGATGGACATGCATACCTACATTCACACATGTAGAGTATGACACACGACGGCCCAAATTTGTTCTTCAAACTCTAGCCATCTTTCTATTTTTTTATGTTAATGAAATGTACTGCTTTCCATTCTCATAAAAATGAACTTTACATCCCCTGATGTTGCCGTTAATTAAACAGGAGGTTTTTTATTGAGAATCAAATTAGGGTCAGGGCTTTAGCAAAAAAAGCAAAAATCTGAATCTCTCTCTCTCTCTTTCTCTTTTGGAGTAAATACAACGTGAGCTCCCTCCCATTCTCATTATATCTTAAATCATTCCAGCTCTGCTTTCTTCTTCAAACACATGAAACCATTTCGAGATTGACAAAACTACTGTGTGATTTGTTCCTGTTGCTTGATGTGAATTTTATACGTGAATTATAAGGCCATGAAAATGGGAATTTTAACTGTCCGTTAACGTCGAGCGTTACTTTCTGGCGTTGAATCCACCTCGTACGCATTCACACATACAACAACGCACACATCGCTCATGCTTAACCAGCCATATGCTTTGTGGGCCTTTTCTTAAGCATTAAACATTAAGCCAGACCATAATCCTAACTAAAATGTTTGTTGTCATTACTGCTTTATTACTTGTTCATGTATCAGTCTCACATGACCCCCTTGTTCCCAAAATAGCATCCTGCCTAAAACATAGTAAAATAATTGAATTGAATCTCTGTAAAGTCTGATACATGATTCCTAAGCTCTGCATGGTAATGAAGGGGTCATTTGAGACGGTGATGCCTATTGTTTTACTACTGTGGGTCTGTAGGCTCCACTAGTGGTTGTCATCTGCTTTGATTTTCAAGGTTGTTCATTATTAATGCTTTGAAGTTGGTGCTTTTATATTTGTTACACCCTCCCCCTCCCCAATTATTCTTTTGTTCTATTTCTTTCCTAATTTTTTCTTTTATTTGAGCTCATGTCCTTATGGATCCTGTTCACTCACTTTTTCTTGGTACCTCCTTTTTTTTGTTTGTTTTTATATTAATCTTTCTTCTCTCTCTTTCTCTCTAAGGAGATTGGGAAGACTTGTGATGGAATATTAACTCCTAGTGGCGCTATATGGCCTGTCTGCCTCCTAATAGGCTTACACATACACACACTCACACTGAGCCTCTAAACATTCAAACTCACACACAAGCTCAAAAACATTTCATACACTAGGCTGTCCAGCGAATGTAGTTATTTTTCCATCACTAGCCAGACTAATCCCTGTCAGAAAGAGTGAACGTCTCTTTCAACAGCATGTTGATTTTCTGTATAATTAGAAGCAGTTTTGTTGGCCTCTCTCTCTCTCCCTCTCTCTCTTTCTCTCTCTCTCTCATGGCTCATTCCTCTGCTGCCTGTTTCTAATTGTGGACAAAGTTAGAGGTGTCAGTAACGTGTAGAGGTTTGCAGATTAAGAGAGAGTTCAGGAATTAGCCAGTAATGTTTTGTATAAGTCAATAAAATCTTCTTTGTTCCTGTTACAGTTTAAAGTGTGCACAGTGGACAGGAAGGTTAGTGAGATGAAGTCAGGCACTGAGACGAGTCAAACCTGTAATGCAAGCTCAGAGGTCAGAGTCATCATCTCATATCAGGGCAGTGACGTTGTATGTCGTGCCAAACATCTACGTGTCTAAATAGAACAATTGTAGCGCCTGACCTGTGCAGGCCTACCTGAAAAAGAGCACAAATTATAGATTCAGACTCTCTCTCTCTTTTGGAGCTGCATCTGACATTGAATTTTACTGTTGATTAATCTGCAGATTAATGTATAAAATGTCTGAAAATGGTGAACAATGGCCCTCAAGTTCCCATAGCCAAGTGTGATCCATTCAGTTTGCTTATTTTATCTGATCAGATCAAAATCTTTACTCAATTTACTGTCATACAAAACAAAGACAAAGAAATATTTGCATTATAAAAGGTCAAATCATTGATTTGTATGTCATTTCTACTAAAATAAAAACAACAACAAATGATTGATTAGCAGAATTGGTGCAGAATATTTTTGTTTGTTTATTCATTTAATCGTCATAGTTCAAGTACCTTGTCCTTCTAGATACTGTTTTAGTTGAAAAGAAAATCACTGTTTCCGTGAAGTGAGCTTGTAGGAGATCAGATGTGTTGACTGCAGATTCAGGTCAACATGAGTTCAGAAGACATCACGCAGGCCCTGCCATTATGAGAAAAATGAAAGTTATAATAAACATTTCTGTGTGTGTTGAAGTTGGTCTTTGTGTCCGGTAGTTTTTACATCACAGGTGAAGGCACCACAACACAGTCCTCCTTTGAAAGAGTTTTGTTTTTAAGCACGATGAAACGGTGACAGCAGCAGGAAAGACCATCTCTTCTTTGTTCAAGTGCAACTGCTCAGTGTGTTTCCTGTCTCTGTGTCAGCTTCCTCTGTTCTTCCTCTGGTGTTCCTGTTCTCTCTGCTCTTCTCTTTCCTCCCCACCTGCCCCCCTCCCCCAATGTGTTTAATAATTGCTACTTCTAACCATGCTCCACCTCCTCGCCCGCCCACACACAAACCCCGCCCGGTGTGTTTGTTTTTCTGTATGTATGTTGTGCTCGTGTGTATTTTTGTGATTGTGTCATTGTTGCTCATGTTTGTGGGCGTGTTTGTTTGTCTGTACGTATGTGTGTGTCGGGCGGGTTATTCCTTCTCTTCCTCCCCTCCTCCCCCTCAGCCTAAACACTCCGGGCTCCCGCGCCTCCACCGCCTCGGCCGCTGCCGTCCTCTCCTCCTCCTCCTCCTCCTCCTCTTCCTCGCGTCCCCGCCACCACAAGTCCCTGTCCTCCTCCAATCATCCATGCCCCTCTGACCTGCACGCACCACGGCCCAGGCAAGTCTCTCACTCTCTCTCTCTTTCTCTCACCCACACACACTCAGGCAGACATGGCCTCACAGCTCCATCAGCTCCTTACAGCACCTTCAACTTTACTCAGCACAGATCATCATCCTTCCTGCAATAGACAAAGAGGAAAGAAGAGAGATGAATAATGGATAAAGTGATTTGTTGGCTCTAAAACAGTCCATCACTGCTAGATTAAAAAGAGAATGCCAGTTTTTAAACTTTATTTTTTTCACACTAATCCTAACAACTAGCAGGAAACCGTTTAGCCCCAGATTGTGTAACCAATCAAAGACATGGATCTTCTTCCCAGTGGGTGTTTTATTTTACACAAACTGCCCTGCTTGCCAACATCCACCTCACACACACTAACTTGAACAACGTCTGTATCTCATTTATTTTCAAATGTTTTATGCCGTTTGGTTTGCATTTGTCTTTTAATCAGCTTAAGTTAAAATTCAGCGAGAAAGTAAAAAGGACAACACATTCAACAGATTAATAAGTTTCCAAAGTTGACAATTTATTGAACCTGCCAAAATTTTGTTTTTAGTGATGGGTACACTGTGTACAGTTGTAGAAGCACAAGCAGTTCAAGTTGTTTGTTGTGGAACTGTGCACCTCACATTTGCCCAGCGGATTGTAACTGAACAGTCAGAACATGAGAACAAGATGAGCAGGTTTTTCAATGTTCTCTTCTTCTGATGGACCAGAGGTGTTTTTGTACTTGTTTTGTTTCCTAGCAGGGGGCGAAAAACATTCAGAGAAGAGACGTTATGAACCAGCAGGGATTAGGTTTCTATGCACAGCTTACAAACTGTGCTCTAGCCCTTTATATACAGGCTTTGTTATTGGCTGATTTGATAATGAGCTGCACTGTGTGCCTCCCTCTTACAGTAGGTCAGAGGACTAAAATAAGTGAAACAAGTTGAACGAGCTGGCGTTTCCTGGAGACTGTAGAGAAGTGCTGTATACTGTTGTTTTAGACATTTTCTTTCATTTAAGGCAGGACTCAGATTATATGATTGAAGGCTTTGACATATCAGTATCTCACCCCTGAATATTTATAGTTCATATTGTTTTATTGCTAAAAAGGAAAATAAATTATCTTTTGCTAAATATGCAGAAATGGCCCTGTAGTCTAGCTTCCAAGCTACTAGGTCGGGGCATAATATAAACAGACTTGATCTCTATCTGCTGTATAATTTTGGGGATTTAAAGTGTTATAATCATAAATTACATAAACCATAAAAATTCCCAAAAAAGTTGTGACGAAAAGTGATATTGAAGGAAAGAAAGCACTTTATTCAGCATCTGAAATGACCAACAAAAGGTCATATCTGTGGAGATATGTGAATTTAGTTAACGTGTTAACTTGCCTCTGAGTCGACCTGTGATGGTAAGCTGTGGCTAGAAACTGTTTAATGTCCTGTGTGTTTTAGGCCACTGAACAGCTGCTGCATGCCCTTCATAGATATTTTGCTCTGCATTTGGTTTTCTGCTATAATGTGATTGTTGACAACAGGGTTTTTCCTGGCTTGAAGTGAATTTCAGTGTGTGTACAGGAAGTAGGGTCTCTCTTAAGGTTTCCACAGCCTCTATTTTTGTTCCATTTCATTGACTCCCCAGTCTCCCATGTAAACCATGAAGCTGCCTAGGAAAACCCCTTCATCTCTTACATCTTACTAACAGTGTATTTGACCACTAGTATGTGCACTTGCAACTTTTTGTGTTTTGAGTGCACATCCTGAGTCCTGCTGCAGTCTTCCACGGTGATTTGCCCTTGTGTACTAATTACTTAATCTATTCCACTCATTTGCCTGTCTTGTCTTACACTGTGTGTGCCTTGTGTTTGTGCTTTTGCTATATCTGTTTGTTGTTTTTGCCATCTGCTGCAGGTGTACTGCTGCAACGCAGTGTCATGGAAGATAGACGTGCTTACAAAGCAAATGCAAGCTTTTAACTCCATAAATAATTACTGTGCAAATGTCCATGTGTCTTTGTCTTTGTGCGCGAGAAAGCGTGAGGGTTGCGATGCTTGGCCTTATGGCCTACACTAAGAGGATTAATTGTGTGTGTGTCACTGACCTGATGTGGCCCTAAACACTTTAGGGATTATATGAAACATCAGCGCAAGCAGACAGTGAACAGACATAGATTCATGTAGGATTTTACAGTGAGGTAAGTAGAACTTTAGAGGGAAGCAGATTTCTTCATCTGTTGATTGTCTAACTGTGTGTTTCTTTCTCACACCCTCCTCTTCACTCCCATCCCCTCTTAAACCCCATTTTGTTAATCTACCTCTTGTGGTCTTTCCCCTTTTCATCCTCCTGCTTTCTTATTTCTTGCTTTCTCTTGTCTCCGTCACCCTGAATTCTTCTTCATTTGCACCTTCTCTTTTATCACACTTTCCAACCTCTTATCCTTCAATCTTTTCACACCTCTTTCTTCTTCTCCACATCTACCTTCCCATCCTCTCACTGGTTCTTTACCATCCCTTCCTTCATTTCCCTCCACTGTCTTCCCAATCTTGTCCATAGCGCCCCACCTCAGCGGGCACCCGGTGCCTCCCCGTCTGCCCACAACATCAGCAGCGCTGCCGTGTCAGACCGTACCAACTTCTCCAGAGGGGTGGGAATTCGCAGCACGTTCCATGCAGGCCAGCAGCGGGTGGCCCGGGACCAGCAGGGCCCCGCATACCCTGGTGGGCCCGCTTCCCCTTCACTGTCACATGGCAACAGCCAGGCCCGGAGGACACACGGCGCCACAGGGATTTTCAGCAAGTTCACATCCAAGTTTGTACGCAGGTGAGTAATGGAATAGAGAAGCGGGAGGATATCGGGAAGGGCAGGTGAGGGCCAAAGAAGAAAGTTTGTAGCTTTATAAATGCAAAGCAGTCATGGTAGCATCTGTTCTATTTATTATCCACCTACTTTGTAGCTTAAGTACAGTTGGAAGCTTTTTCTGAGTATTGAGGTTTCACTTTGAACCAGAAAATGATTGGGTTTATGTTAGAAGGCATTTCATCTGCTGGTTTCTCCTCAGGAATGTGGTACTGTACGTCCATGGCATCTCTGGTTTTCAGAGTATTTTTTTAAAGGGACTGGTCTCATCTCATCCCTGTCACTAAACTCTGCTAAGAGTAGAACAGGAGAGGAAGGGAACAGCTGTGTCTTCTCTGTAATTTTGGAGGAGTAATTCTGGTTGTGGTTCCATGTCTGGCCTAGTTTCCATCTCAGCTCTGGTGGTGCAGGTTGTAGCAGTTCAGTCTACTCTCATGGATACCTGGTCATAATGAAAATTAAAGTTTATAGTTTTTTTTTTGTTTGTTTGTTTTTTTTTTGTAATTGAAGTCAATTTTCTAGTTTTGAACCTGCTGTTTTTGTAAATACAGTTAGCCAAAGAAGTATAAAAGTGTGTGACAAATAGTGATATTTCTTTCTTGCTGATTGTAACTTTTGACAGATATTGGCATTAGTTTGACTTGAAGTTGATACATGTCAGTATACCAACATGAAACATGTTAAATGCCGGTGATTAAAGGACAAAGTTAATGTTCTCCATGTTTTTCTCATTAAAAGAAAAATCATAATAAGGCCAAAATCAACTATGCATTCTTTAGTTTTCCCCACTCCTTCTGTGGTAGGCAGGTAGGTAGAACATCCATCAGCAGGGCACTGCAGTTTTTCACTGACGTTACTCAAATAGGATTAAACTGCATTTTTAGTCGAGAATGAATACGTTTGGTGCTTTGGTGATTGTTTAACACAGTAAAATTGCATATGTTGCAACAGTTGAACTCAGTGGCACAGAGGAATAGACAGATTATTACAAAATAAATAGTCAGTTTTGGTTTTTTTATGCGTTTTATTGACAACAATATAATAGAATAATTCACTCCCTTTAAATTTTGCTGCACTACAACTAAAGTTTAATTTATTACAGATGGACAAGTTGTAGGCAGATTCTTATGAAAGGAGATGAATTATGTCAAGTAACAAGGCCAGAGAAAATGAACTCATTTATTTATGATGTCATTCGTTTAGTCAGTTTTGACCTGAATCCTATGTGAAGTGTGATGAAGTTTGTAGGCGGCTGAGTCAGAATAAGAGAGGACAAGAGCACAGAGCAGACGAGAGGAGAAGCACTGAGGCTGACAGAGATGTGGAGGAGAGAACGTGGGGGTTTGAAGGTGGCAGGAACAAGACTGAAGAGGAAGCTCCAAGTAAGCAATGAAGGAATGAAAAGCTGAAAGAGCAGGTAAAGTCGAGACGTTTGTCCTGCTCGCCCCAGTTTCACCAATGAGCCCTGGAGGTTGCTTTTGAACACAAGTGCTAAACGGTGTAAGAGAAAAGGAGGCTGTGTTTCTGTTTATGTTGATTACTTAAAAAAAGACAGGAATTGAGAAAGTTAAATTAGCCAGACCCGACTGCTTGGGTGTTGGTGTAGAGCTGATAGTGTGTGTGTGTGTGTGTGTGTAAAGGCGGAGGTACAGGCACAGAGACTCTCCAGGCCTCCCACTCAGAGATACTGTAGCTCCGTGGCGACAGTATCCATGGTTACACCGGAGATATCACTTTTCCCTCAACTATAAATACCACTAGTGGGGACACCTTGAGATATATACACACACACACAACTTGGCATGCTAATAGGGAGTAGAGGTAGTGGAGACAGAGAGATTAAGTTGCATTTGTACAGTTTGACCAAGCACACACATCCACTCGCTGTGTTTTATTAACATATCAGATAACCTCACCACTGCACTTTGCTGCTTGCTCCGAAGAGTGATGTTTCTTTGTCCTTCAGATATGTGGATGTGTGTGCGCACGTGTGTATGTATGGAGGAGAATGTCTCTTAATGTGTGTTAAAGATTATGTTGTTGCATAACCTGTGTTTTCCCATTTGAAATGTGTCTGTGTGTGTAGGAGGTGGTTTTCTCTCTTTCTTGTTTGAATTTTTTTTTATCCCGTTTGAACTTCTCACTTCACAGGCGTTTCTTTTCAGGATCACCCAGGACTCGTCTGTAATTGGAGGAACACTTCATTTCCTGTTGGGCGAGAAGGGGTGGGGGTGACTGTTAAGACTTTAACCAGTAGAGCCCATTAAATCCCTCAAAGGTGTCGCTGGTGTGCATTTAATAATGTCTGATCACACCTAGAGTTCCCGCATTTAAAACACATTCGGGCTGAAAGTTGGTGGCAGGAACACTGGTTTTCTTTTTTGTTGTTCATTTTTATTGCTTTGTGCTTGCTGCTTCAGTCCAAAGTGAGTCTGGTTCATGTTGGACTTTTGTTTCTGAGAGTTTGCTTTAAAGTTTGCTACTCAAGGGGCAGCTTGTCTTATGCAAGAAAGTCATAAATATATGTTTTATACATGCGTTTTTTTCTCTTTCTTTATCCCTCTTTTGTTTTTGTAGAAATCTCTCGTTCAGGTTTCCAAGAAGGTAGGCAACATCCCCAACGTTAAATATAACCCCTTGATATATACACACACGTATATTCTCTTCTTTATATATATTTCAATATATATATATATATATATTTTCTCCCCCTTTGGTGTTTCATGCGGCTTTGTTGAAATCTTCCTTTTGTGCCTTGAGCCTTATCTTCTCTCCTGTTTTTTTTTTTTCCTCCTCTGGCTGACCCCTTTTTTGAGCCTTCTGGTTTTGAATGTCGTGTTTTGGCCCATTTTCAGTTTTTTATTTATTTATTTTTGTACTAACTTCCCTCTCACCCAGCCACCCACAGATTTAACTCACTCACATAATCATGTGGCATAATAACACCTCAACCCTCTTCGTCCCTCCACCGTCCTTCCCACTCACCTCTTCTTCATCCTCGCCCCCACATTTCTATTTATTTACCAGGTAGTGTGTGTGTGAGCTTGTATATTCCCCTGTAGCATCCAGGATTTAGGTCAAGTCTTAATGGTGCAATAAATCAAGCTACTTCCTTCCTGCTCTTAACCCTTTTGCTTTCTTAGCTTCAGTTGCAGGTAGCATTGTCCTTCTATTGAGCCTCTATATTTTTAAAAAGTGGTGATGTAATGGTAAAAAAAAGCTATTCAATTGACCAAAGTCATTTAAAGCTTAAAGAAGCACCACCATCAGAGATTTCAGTTTTTTAAGTTACGATCAGCCGTGTTCACCTTAGTCTAGCTGTGTTGCTAACCATTCATGCTAACCTACCAAACCCTCCACACTGTCACCCATCTCACCTTTCTGCTCTCATCAGTGTGGTCATTGTGGCTAAGGAAAGCTCAGTTACAGAGAGTGAGGTTGTATTTGTAGTTTTAGGTGTAAGTTTCTGTAGATCTCTTTGGGGAGCTAGCGTGTAAGAACAAGTCCCTTGCTGTAGTTGAGGACGGAGGTAGAGAGGAGGAGAGGACCCAGGAGGGACGAGGCTGCAGCGTTTCTCAGGCTGCACTCTTTTCCAGAGGCTGCACTCTTCCTTTCTTTCATCACTCTCTTCTCACTCTGGCACTGGCTGTCTAACAGCAGCAGCAACAGAACTGGATGGCTTTGACCCACTCTGCCTGGAAAAGACTTTTACACCGTCAACACACACACACAGAGAATGACACTCCATGCACACAGACACATATGTGCACTTATACACCCAGACATTTACATACATACATACATACATACACACACAGTTCGTCTCTATGCTCATGTAGATATTCCCACTATGTGAGGTTGCTAAACACATTTCACATTTATATATGTGCATGCTGAACACACATTTCACAGCCACGTTTGTGTCACACACACACTTGGTGTTGAGTCTGTTGACTGCTTTTTACCAGCTGGTCAGGCAATTTCCTTTAATCTGGAGCATTGCACCACCTGGTGGTGAGAAGCTGTAATGCTGACTTGATTCAGTTTATCAAGTAAAAATGCCATTAGGCTTTTTAAGGATTCTCATTAATCAATAAAGTTAAAATACTAGAGAGAGAAAAATATTCTGGGGCTAATAGGCTATTGTACCTTTAAGCAAAAAGGATCAATTGTAGTTGCACATGATTACAGTGCACCATATGTATAAGTGATATATATTTGGACTCCAGTAATCATCATATCAGTGTTTTGTTTTTCCTTGACATCATAGTGCTCCTCCTCTGCCATTTTTGCATGCTCAGTTGTGCTTTAGCGAAACACAAATGGATGCAAAATGGCAAAGGATTGTTCACAAATTTATCTCTGTTTGTATTATTTTTAAAAAAACTTGTGTAACCTCTCCATTTCTCTGACTTGTCATCTCCCATGTCCTATAATTTTTAACCATGTTTCTGTTGCAGGAGGCATTTTACATGATGTTTTTGGTTATTTTGTTTAATGGGGCAAATCAGGAATGATGTCTTTTCCCTCAACAGAATGAATTTAAGATCACAAATCTGTTGTGTGTGTCACTTTCCTCCCATTGTCTGCATGTGTTTTGCTGTTGTCGGTCTTTGTTTTTTATTGCTGTCTGCTTTTCTCCCTTCAGTTTGTTTTTCCATGTCATGTCTGTTGATATGTGAGAGAAAATGTCTTATACATACAGATGATAAAGTGTTGTTTTCAGGGAATGTGTGTGCATTATAAACAGCCTGTGTGTAGGTCCAGTGTTACTAATACAGGTTTTAATGCAGTGCTGGGATCATTAACCCTCCTAACCTCCTGTAGCCACAGGACTTGCCCTCATCATGCCGACCATTCTGTTCCAAACCATTCCATCCTGGCCCAAAACATTCCACATCATATTTTGTTCCTCATTTCATTCCAAGCCATTCCATTCTGCTCCACAGTGTTGGGCCTACTTTAATTTTGTCCTAAACTGAATATATTATATTGAGCTACCTAGTTTTTGTCCAAAGTTTGTTTAATTTGGACCAGCTCATTTTGCATAGTGCTCCAGACCAGCTCCATATCAATTCAGGCCATTCCATTTCACCCGTTATCTTTTTCTGATCCATACTGGAGCTGAATGCACCAGCTCTTTGCAAGTTCCAACTTGCCCTAGTTGCTAGTTGTGTGTTTGCTGTTGCTAGATCAAACATGTTTGTTTCACACATAGAGATGGCCTGATACAAAACAGGTTAACAGGCAGGTGTAGCTGTTGTGTAGCTTGCAGAACAAACTGACAGATCTAATTTATGACCTGTTTCGTTTATATTTTAAATTGCTTTTCACACAACAGAGTCGTGTCCTGTACCTTAAACTGCATAATCAGTTCCCCCTTCACTCTCAACAACCTTAATACTACTAACTACATTTGAAAGGAATAACAGTTGTTTATTCTTGAGCCCCATAAAACAGTTTTGGGAGGTATGGCTTGTGGTGCTGCAGCGTCTTCCTGATTACATAATTAACTTTTTGATTTGATGGCACTACATGTTTCCTTGTTAATGTTTAATACAGTAGTGCATGTTAGTTGACTTTTTAATAGCGCAACCCAATTTACAAAGTCATGAAGCTGAAATTCACTAAATCTGAAACCAGTCAAACTATCTGTCTGAATCTCGTCGCTAAGAAGAAAACGGTTTTAACATAAAAGTAGGAATGAGTTCATGAATAGCAGCTGCATCTTAGTCCTGTTCTTCACTTATCTTTCCAACTGACCAGTCAAGACGTCTGCTCAGTGGGAGAGCTCGGGTAACGTGGTTGCACAGAGCAAACTGGCTTTGGTATCTGGAGCACAGCAGTGCATTATGGGTTGTGAGGTCCTCGAGTGTCACTGGACTTTCAGCATTTAGAGTGGAATTATATATTTGCCAACAATGTTCAGTGTGGTTGGATTGGAGCATTCAGGCAGGCATGGCGAGTGTCACTGTGTTCAGCCAGTTGATTTGCTGTCTGTTTGAGTCATATGTTGGCCCTAGCCCTCAAAAAAAGACTAAACTTGTTGATTTTTTTCGAGGAGTCCGTATGAGGGAGAGGGTCGAGATGAGGGGAGCAGGTGAGATACAGAACAGCCTGAAAAACCCAAAAACCCTACAGACCCTGAGAGTTTACCAAATCTGCCTGCTGATCAATAGACTAGAGCCAATCAGTATTGGGGGGGTGAGCTGGGATGTAATTGGCTGGTGATGGTGGTAGCTGTTTAACCAATCAAGGGACGGGAGTTTAGCATGAATGGTAGCATCCCAGAGAGTGAGAGTGATGGTGTGGAGGTTGACCTGCATGGTGGTGTGTGTGTGTGAGCGGAAACCAGAATCCAAGTACCCAAATGTGTGTTTGCGTGCAAGTAAACATGAAACTCACAAACACAGCCTCAGATATAAACCCACACACCTTTGTGATCTGAGACGTGAACACACAAGCACTCACAGGGGTACTTAAAAAAATTTTATTCTTGTTTTGATTCATTTCCACAATCTCATCATCTCCCTCTTCCTCTCAATCCGTCCTCTCCTCTCCTCCCACCTTGTTTGTCTCTGCTTTTTAAAATAATTCTCACACTTCTCCTTTTTGTCTGTTCGTTCATTTCTCCCTCCCTCTCCTGTATCTCCCCACCTCTCCTCTCGCTCTCATTCTCTCTTCCTTCTTTCATCTGTTTCATCTGTCCTTTCTTCCTCTCCTCCTCCACCCTCCCATTCTTCCACCCAGGTCCATGCTGAGCAGTACAGTGGACAAGTCCGAGAAGACGTCAGGTGGTGTTCTCTCCTCCTCGTCCAACAACGACGAGAACAACTCCTCGCCAGGATCTGGTAACACTGGTAGGCCTCGTTTTGTTCTTGCTTTTTTACTTTTATAGAATAAATACAAGTCACTTGCAGTATTTCATTAACACTTTTTTACAACCAACAATGCCGACTTTATTCTATTTAAAAGTGTTTCTAATGAGACATTCAGGCTACGTGCTAAAATGTCTCTAATCCAGAAACACCGCCGCAAACCACAACCTCAGTAACAAACAGGAAAAGTCAGTAGTAGTAATGGTGTCAGTAAAGCCAAACAATTTTCTTTGTAAAGTTAGTGGCCACCGAGTTTTTAATAAAATCACTAAAGGACCATGACTAACAATAACATTGAAAAATAAAATAAAGAAACAAAAGGAAAAGGGGGCCAAGTACAGATCCTTGAGGCACTTCATCTTCCAGCTTAGTTGATTCACAAAGTAAATGAATACAAGCTAGTTGACAACAATTTTCTTGAGTTATTTAGTCTTTAATCAGCTCTAGATTACAAAGCAATTCCTGACTTCCAGATTTTAATGTGCAGATTTGCAGCTTGTCTGTTTAATGTCACAGTAAATTTATCATTTGGGGTTTTGAGCAGTTGGTAGAACAAAGCTTCAACTCCAGGAAATTATGATCAGCATTTTTTTACCATTTTATAGACTAAATTATTAATAGATCACTATTGACAACATGAAGCTTGTGTTACAGCCAGACTCCTGATCTCTGCTTTAGTTTTTTTTGTTTTGGTTTTTCTTCATTTTTTTAAAAGTCAATGTAAGCCTTCAAGGAGCGTTGTACTGAATCTTTAAATCAGTTTGATAATGACAACTTTAATTAGTTGCTGCCCCAGTGCCCTGAAATGTCACTGAGGGTTTCAGGGGATGCTAATCAGTTCTTATTCAGTGTTGTCTTAATGGGTTTTATATTTCAGAATATCGCAACTATTTCCTGTCTGCTTCATTTTTCATTCTGTTTGCTCCATTCTTCTGGTCTCCCTCTGCACTTCATACAGTTTTTCAACCCTCCCTCTTTTCTTCTTTGCCCTCCTCCAGGTGGCACTGGTACCCCTCCAGCCATCGCCAGCCAGAAGGACTCGGCCAAGCCGCGCTCACTGCGCTTCACCTGGTCCATGAAGACCACTTCGTCCATGGAGCCCATGGAGATGATGCGCGAGATCCGTAAAGTGCTTGATTCCAACAGCTGCGAGTATGAGTTGCGTGAGCGCTACATGCTACTGTGCGTGTCGGGAAACCCGGCACGTGACGACTTTGTTCAGTGGGAGATGGAGGTGTGCAAGCTGCCTCGGCTCTCCCTAAACGGCGTGCGCTTCAAGCGGATCTCGGGCACGTCCATCGCTTTCAAGAACATTGCCTCAAAGATTGCCAATGAGCTCAAACTCTGAGTGCAGAGATGCAGCGAGGAGAGTTGAGATTAAAGGTGGCAATGGGAGGGTGGAGGGTGGAGGGGGAGAAAGCAAGGATGAAAATGGCATTGTAGGCAGGGTGGGGGTGCTGTGGAGGTCAGAAGGTAAGCCAAAGGGTGGGATCATTTTAAAAAGAACATGATTGTTATCTGGACAAAGCAGGGCTACCACTTCTCTGTGACCAGAAAATGTTCCTTTTCTAGATGTTTGGTTTGCTAAGTTCTCGAGGCCCTGCGATTAGAAACTCTGAGCTGATTTCCTCTGAGTTGTGAAGTACTTACAGACCGAGGTCTCCTCTCTCCCGCCTGGGTTTCTTTTGTCATGTTCTGCTTAGACGTTCCACTCTTCTGCATGTCCAGTCTGCTCTCTGTTTTTTAACAAGTCACACTTCGATCACATTGACCACTCCTGTCACATCTTACTGCTATTTATTAGTTTCTCTGCACAGATCTGCTGCCAGGTATTTCTGGGTAAGGGGGGAACCAGGTGAAAATGGGAGCTGCCTGGAGGACTGACAGAGCAGAGGAATTGCTGAAACAAACATTCTGCTTTCTCTCTGAACATCTGAACGATTGACAGAAAATATGAAACCTTATTTTGCTGAAAAACTCAAAGGAGGTTGGCTTGAATTGGTTCAGATTGTGCTCCACAGCTGAACGGACTCCAACTGAGCCAGGACTTTGGCTGCTAAAGCCCACCGTCACACACAAACACACCTCCAGATGGATTTTGGATGGCTGAACTCGTACTGTCATTGGTGAAAGGACCCTGCCCACCCAAAGACCTCCCCTCTCGCCCTGAAACAAACTTCTAAAAATCCACTTGATCCATTCTCACTCACACAGTCACTCATCACTCCTCCCTCTTCCTCTAATGTCAAACTGAACTCAACACAAACACTTCCATCTTCTCACCTCTCCACTCCCATTATCTTCCTCAGTTTTGATTTCTCTTTCACCATCAAGCCTGAGGAGCCAGCTGATGTCGCCATCGATTTTACGGCCTGTGTCTTTAAGTCTGTACTTCTTATTTTATTTTTTAACTTAGTTTGTTTTATTGCTTTTACAAAGAGTTGTGCACTGGAAAAGTGGGGCATATTGGAACCTGGAGAGGGAAGGACAGTCTATGGACAAGGTAGTTGATGGATTTTATGTTGCCTTTGTTTGAAAATAAATTTAAAATTTGTTTTATTATATATGTCAGCACATAAATGCTCAAATGAGTCATTTGTAATAATGTTTTTGTAAGTTGGTATCCCCTCAGTTGGCACTGCACTTTCTTATCCAGAATGTCAGTGTTGTACCAACACATTTCTCCTCCACCTCTGATACACGTTCCCAAAGAGCAAACACACAACAAACGTGTGGTTTGAGTATGTTTGTGCGTGCGAGTGTATTATAAAAGATCACTGGGGGGGAGAGAATCAACGACACGACAAATGAATTCTTCTCTGCAGTGTTGTCGGTTTGTACAGATGTTTTTCAGAAACGGGGTGTGAAGGGTCATGTTGGGCCATATCATTGCTGCCTTTTCAGTGTACTGCACCTTTAATACATTTAACACCCCCCACACAGTTCTTAGTGTATCAGATGAAACACCCCACCCCCCTGCCCAAATACAGGAGTCACTGATGTATTTAATGATGTTGATGGTGGTGAGAACTACTGCTTATTTCTGGCCATTTTCCTTTTTTCATGTTTTTATTTTTTTATTTTTTTGTTTGTTTGTTTTGTTTTTCATTGGCCTTAGTGGTCCACAGTGGCTTGAAGCAGAGAGAGAAAGCAGGACAGACTTTTTATGGTGTTCTCAGATCAGAGCTCATGTTCAACACCACAAACCAGAAGAAGTTGCTTCTTTTTCTCTTTCTCTGCATTTGATGTTCCAGTGTCTTGAAGCTGAAGAAAAACACACACACACACACACACACACACACACACACACACACACACGGGGTGAGAGAA
>NW_018127984.1:250581-257731 GCF_001952655.1 Monopterus albus
TCCATTTTTTAATACGTCAAAATTTCCTTTAAAAGTTGATCAGTGTATTAAGGTGCTGGGTATTGGATTTTAATTATTATTCTGGCTGTTGCTGTTATATTCTCTTTCAGGGTTGATTTTATTTTACATTATTCTGTTTTACATTGCTGTAATTTACATTGATTTTAAATGTGTTTTAAGCAAACTGTAACAGTAGTGGTGGGTTCTAGGGTCGGGAGGGGTGACCAACTCCTGAAAAATTTATTATTTGTTGTTTTGTTTTTTGTTTTTTTTTTTGTTTTTTTGTGCAAACACAAAATGATGAAAAATTACAATAATAGTAATAAAAACAATGATATAATAATGATAGTACGACTCTGAAATCTATTATGTGAAAAGAAAGGAAGGAAGTTCTCAGTAGTTAAAATCTCCATTTTAAAGGTCCATTTAGCAGCTGTTAGGAATCTCTGTCAAATCACTCGATCTTCACCAGTCGATGGGCTTTTTAACTTGTTGGTAAAAGAAGTTTAACAGTTGCTGCACACCAGAATTTTTGACAGGTGTGTAGGAGGAGTGACCAGTCAGAACAAGCAACATAAGACTAATATATATTCATAACGAACGTTTCTTGATAGTAATCTTATGTTCAGTGTTGGGGTATGTTTCTTATGCTGCTTGTTCTAGGTTGTAACGGAAGCGTTCAGGTTTTTCTTTTCTTTGTTGCAAAGCTTTTTACCACAAGGTTCATCTTTCAGCACTTGAGCAGCGATTCATAAAACATCTCAACATCCATTTAGTCAAGCCTGTGGTGATTTTGTTGACCTCTTTTATTATTTTTTTTATTGTTCTAATCACTCCACTCCAGTAATGGTGTAATCTGCAGGTTTCAAGAGAGAGTGTTTTTTCTCAGCTTGTATAAATGATGCTTGTCTTTTAGATGTGGTATAAAAATTTAGGTTATAAAGTATAAAGTCAGTTTCAGGTTGTAGCATTTATGTCTTGCTGCTCCAGAAAAAGCGTGGTGGTCCTTTAACTGCCAGTTTCCAGTGCAGCTGTGGGGGCCTCCAGCTGTATGGACACGACAGTTTGGTCACTTTCAGGAGTGTCAGAGGTATGTTTGTGAATCGAATGCTTGGTGCAGTAATAGTAATTAAAAATATTAGTATATTTTGTATTTTCCAACTTCTCACATGTCTGACAGCAGCTCCTATCTAGGATATTTCAGTTACACAGCAGATAATGACCAAAATCATTTAGTCTTGTAGAGAAGCAAATTAATGATGATGCAGAAATTGTTAAAACGTCAAGTAGGATGTGCTGTTTGAGTTTACCCATTAGAGTTAGCGGCTTTGTTGGATAGGTCTATTTCATGCTGCTTGATCTTTATTGCGTTAAGTTTGCCACAGAGTTCTAATTTGTTTTCAGGGTGAGTTGGAGCCAATGTTTGTACACTTTAAACCTCAGAGCTGTGCTGTCTGTAGTTTCCTCATTGACTGTTACAGGCTTTTGCTAGTTCCCTCATTGGTACACAGGTGAAGCCCAGCATGCTTGTTTCCACACCCCTGCTCAGGAATGTGGGAGCTGCAGGTGGCCGAGCCTGTTGGGAGTTGTGTGCCCATGAAGCTCACACTACATTAGTGTGCAGTACACTGCTGCGGGTGTACATTAGGGTAATAATACATAGTCCAGGCTGATATTTTTAACCTTCATTCTGTGGTTACAAGTCGTAATTTTTGTGTTAAGATCCAGACTTTACACATGTGGATGACATTAAATATAGTGTGTGTGGATAAACGGCATCAAAATTAATGACTAAATACCATTTGGTCATTTCTTTATTCTAAAAAAAACATCTGTCAAACACAAACAGTTCAGTTTTCACAATGTAAACAACTTCTCACATTAACACACGAGCAGTTTTTGGATGAAGAAAACAAAGTCAAAATACATGTCACTTTAAAGCCAAATGTAACGATTGGCTGCTTCAATTCTTTCACAGCGTAGCGTCAAACTAGCCTCCGCTAACAGGAACAGGTAGTGTTGCTGTAGGAAAGGTGCAGCATTGAGTTTACAGAACAGGTGACCCCAGGTCTGCTTGAAAAGCCAGTGATAAACGGGTAACTAGGGTGTGAGGAAGAGGGGAGATTCAGCTCAATCATGTCCAGAAGAAATAAGTAGTATAGGTGTCACAGAAAAACTGGGTTCAGTCATCTACATTTATGAAGTGCCCTGATGCCACCACCCTGGGTGAGGAGTGTTTCAGAGGCAGAGACGCTGGGGCAGGACAGACATTAAATGCAGTAGTTCTTGACAGTTCATTGGCTAAAACAGTCAGCGAGCTGACATTACAGCAGAAACCTCTCAGACCTCCATGTGGAGTTTCAACTACCAGAGAGAAAGCTGCCTTCACTGAACTCTGACGGCTTCAGCTAGTTGTAAATTCACTTTAGTAATTATTCTCACATGCTTCCCAGTGAAAAACATAACAACCAGTGCTAGTGTGGGTGTCAGCTGGAGGACCTTATCTGATTTCTTAGATGTAACTCCTGTTTGTATGCTACATGAGGCTACCACCAGCTGGCTAGCTTAGCTTAGCACAAGATGCCTACCAGCACCTCTAAAGCTCACTAATCATGAATTTAATTACTTTAATCCTTACACCTGAAGTATGAAAACAAAGTGTTGTTAAAGGCTTACACAGATCTTGACTATTAGTTGTGAAAAGTTGCCTGTCAACCAGTGGGGACTCCCAGAAGTTACAGGCCTCAACTAAGAAATAGTAGCTGTGTTTTTTTTTTAACACAGATACAATGCCTTCATGTTAGAGGTGCTGTTAGGCAGACTTAGTTCCCTCTGGACAGAGCCAAGCTAGCTGTCTAGTGTACTAAGCTGAGCTACACGCTGGTTGGTCTTGTTAACGCTCATCAAGAAAGCAGCAGCGGCCTACTTCCCAAAATGCCTGCCTCTTGTTTTTTTTTTTTTACTACCTCCCCTGTGTCTAAGGAAGCCAACGTTGTAAAATGTCAACAGCTAACTAGACAATCTGTGGGACAGTGTGTTTTCAAAGTAAAACAGACTTTTCTTTTTCAGTGTACATAAATCTGTAGGTGGGACAAAGTCAACCCAGGGAAGCTCAAAAATCATAACACACAGTTTGGTTCACTTGTTCTTCAGAGCGACCAGATTTGGCTGATTACTGAAAATCTTCCTCAGAGTAACAAACTAAAGCACTTCAACACTGAGCCAGTGACAAAACAAGCTGTGGACAAATGTCTTCTTGAAATGTGAGACACAGTCCAGTTAAATGGCTCTTTAGTGCTCTGCATCATAAAGTATGCACTATCTAAACTACTTACAGTAACTAACCGCCGATCTAGGGCTCACCTATAAAGGCCTAGTGAAAAGAAAACACTCCAGTTAATACTAGTAATACATGGCTATGAAAGAAGAGTGAGAGGCCTCATCTCTATACTCTTTCCTTTTCTGCTCACCATTGAACCAACAGCTTCGATCACCGTTCACTCGCAGCCTCGTTACAGAGCATGGTTTCTTTGTAAAAGTACCTTCTCGCTCCTCCGTTTTAAAGCAAAGCTTAGAAGGAGAAGGCTCATTTCTTCACATCATTCCCACCCACCCAAATGATTTTCTCCTCTCCACCACCTCAGAGAAGGAACAGGTTTGGCTCAGATGTGGGCGATTCTTCCTCAGCCTTTTTTGTCCCTCTTTCATTCATTATTTGTTTTCCAGAAGGCTGTTTGGACAACTTGATAACCGCCCAGTGTAGATACATATATTTAGTATTTTGAATCACACTCCTCCCCAGTCCAGATGTTCAACAGTTGCCATGGAGATGAGCAGGTGGGTTTGCTCTAATTGATCAGGGTTTTCTTCAACAGCTTGATGATCCACCGTGTCTTTTTGTTATTTCAGAGAGGTGTGTGCAGGTAGTTGAGTTGCTACCTTGTTTGAAGTGTATGTGTGTGTACACTAAAGAAGTACGATGTGTGGAGGTAGGTGTTTGCTAGTACAGTAAAGGGGGTTCAGAACACTGCCCTACAAAGTGGACTTGCTGAGGCAGTCCTCACACTCTGCCTGCCACATTGTAAGTGCTGTGATGTCACCTTAAGGACCTGAGCGTGTGCAATTGATCATGTGATGTGTAATGGTCCCAGAACAAAAGGAGAGGAGCGATGGAGTTGCGGGTTGAAGGAATTCTCTCTGAGAACACAGAATGGATTGTGTTTGTCTGCATGCTAATTTGTGTGGGTGTGTTTCTACTCCTACTGTTGTGTGTTTGTGTGTGTGTGTGTGTGTGTGTGTGTGTGTCAGTGTGAGTTGGGCTGCTCCACTTTGAGCCCGACCAGCGAAGGAGGCATCTGCCCGGCAGCAGTGGAGGAGGAGGAGGAGCTGGGAGGAGAAGCCCTGAGGCTGGAGCTCCCAGTGGAGGAGGAGGTCACGGCGGGCCTGATAAGCGGAGGGGGAGGGTGGTTGTGGGGTGCTCGGTTCTGCAGTGGGCGGGTTTGCAGGGGGGGAGGCTGACGAAGGAGGCTGGGGGGAGCCGAAGGAGGTGCAGGGCGCAGCAGTGGAGGAGGCTGAGAGAGGGAGGAATGGGTCTGGGTGAAGGAGGTGGGAGATGAGCTGCTGGTGGTATCTGAGGGAGAGTTCTCCATTTTAACCTGAGGAGGGGGAGAACCAAAGAAGAAAAGACGGTTGGTGGTTGAATTTCACGAGTCTACCGAACAGGGCAGATAAAGGAGGTCCCACAGATGATGACATGGACCTCCTCCATTTCTCATCTGAATCAGTTTTCACTACATGGTACTGTACGACAGCGAAGGAAGCAGCGGTCTTCTTGTGTCTCCATCTTTCATTTACCCACTGTCCAAGTGTTCATCAAAATGAAACAGGTAACAACTCATGTGACAACTGTGCTGCTTTATACTTTAACAAATTACAATATTTACTATTAAAGGATCATCTGTATTTTACGTATTGACAATAAATCCCATAATGGATCCAAACTACCAGTGAACTGATTTGTATCTAAAGCCTGATTATTCCTCTGTGACAGAGCTCCACTGCTGTCCAAAAACTACAACTCTAATAAGTTGGATTTTATTGTTGGATGTTCCTTTATATAACGTGATATTTTGGAGAACAGCAGTGTGATGTGTTGTTCCCGGTGGTCTGTCGCCTGCTCCTGAGAACCAGAAATAATCAACTACTACAAGGTGTGTGTAATAACATGCATCACCTCATCCTCAGCAGCTCCATCTGCAGCTGCTGCCACCTCCTCACCACTCCTCCTGGGGTCTCTCTGTTCTCGGCTGGTGGCCACCTGCTCGGCCGCCCACTCCCTCAGCACCTCATCCAGGTTGAACCTGCGCCGGTAGCTCACAAAGAACGAACTCACCTGAGCAAACGGGGGCAAACAGAGTCAGACAAGAGACAGTGGACAGAGAGCTTTGCTGCGTTCAAGGACAGAGTGGGCAGAAGACACATGGAAAAAAAGGATCATGGAGATTATAGTTAGGGAAAAAAATGCTTATCTAGACAGCGACTGAGAAGAGATGAATCTCTGATAGGCAGCTCGCAGAGAGGAGGGATGGAGGGTCAGAATGAGAAATGATCTATATGAATGTTTCCCGGAGGAAGAGGGTGCTCACCTGAGCCGGTGTCTTGGTCCCTATCACTTGTGCAATGGCTGCAAAATCTTTACCATAACGACGGATGGCTGGAAAGAAGACGGATGAAAAACGTCAGGTTAGTGCTGCCAAAGTCTGTTCACTGATATCAAGGGGCTGCAGAGACAGTTTGCCGTTTTTGTCTGTCAGACACCTAGCAGTGTGTCACAGAGTTTGACCTGCTTCAAACTCTCATCATTACACACATTTATAGGTTCCAGCTTCTGCTTTCTTCTCTAATGCCTCACTGCACAGCTGATGTTGATGAGGTTTAAATTCGAGGGAAGAGGAGTGTTGTCTTTCTTAATTTTACCAGCAAATTGTGGATTAGAACTGAAGAGGAACATGCATGTAATATAAACATTACAGGTAACGCCCCCTTCAATCCTAAGTTCCTCAAAAAGTTCCTGTGGTGGAGACAGGATCTTTTTCTAGCCCCTGGGTGATGCTGTATGCTTATTGAGTGTTAACACATTCAGTACAGCCAGTTCTAATGTGTGGAGAATATGTATGTCTGTCACAGTCTGACTTCTGTCTGTGAATGTGAGGTAGGAAGAGAAGCCTGTGCACAGTGAGGGGACTCGGAGGGAGGGGAAGGAAGGTGGTGCTGCAGCCGTCACTTACCCTGCACAGCCAGGAGCTGCTCCTCTGTCGTCCAACGAGAGTTCATCTTAGAGGCAGGCTGAGAGAAAGGTGAAGTGGTTGGTAAGACAGAGGAGGAGAGAAGGGGTGAAAGTGACTATGAGAGCAAAGAATGGATTAAGACTAATCTCACATGAGGTGAAATAATATCTCAGGGGACTTGGAGAAGGGCAGAGTGAATAAATAAGAGAAAAAAGGGAAAAACTGAAGTGAGATCAGAAACAGAGAAAAGATAATACAGTCAGGAAAAAATAATCAAAGGGGATAAATGAGGGATGTAAAGGAAGGAACTAGAAAGAGAAGTGAAAAAATAGCTGTGCATAAAAACGACTTACTTCAGCGGGTCTGAGAGTGTCAATACCTTCACTCATGCTCTGTTTCACACTACTGTTGATCTGTTTAATAGACTGAACCTGAGGGGAAGAGAGGGGACAGTGTGGTGATGTAACTGGCTGGTAGCTGTATAAGTAAAGAAGCCTCTGTTACTGTAAACCTGCAGGTATCGAGTGGCATTGCTGCTCTGCTGAGGCAGGTAGTTCCAGGTAAACAGATAATACATCGTGTTACCGTACAGCGGTTTGTTCAGTGTATTTTTAAAGCATTTACAACCTTGCATTTATGATCGGATGAATGAAGATGCCAGACTCAAACATTAAGTTCACACCTGTCGTTTGAGTGAAACCAACTGTGTGTCCAGCTGTCGTACAGTTAGCACCCCGGCATCGTGAGAGGCTGACAGGGACATGATGTCTCCCCGGTCCAGATGCATGCCTTTGGGTGGCCTGCGGCGGGCCCTGAGCGGGTGGTGGCGGTACTGAGCCCCGATACTTTCCTTCTTCACTGGC
>NW_018127984.1:258061-280494 GCF_001952655.1 Monopterus albus
GGGGTTCTGCTTCACTGCCTGTGTAAATGGGGCATCCATGCCAATATCAGAAATCAGCTTCAGAATGACACATTTTTACAAGAACAGCAACAACAACTAACTCTTACGTTTATGTATAATAAATGTAAGAGGCACTGATTTGACTAGGCTGATCTCCTCAGGCAAGTCACAACTCAAAGTGTGCGTTTCTATAAAAATGCACACGGTCTCTGTCGGTCACACAGCCACTATTAGGTATTCTGTTGCTCACCTCCTTCTTGGTGTCAATCTCAAAGTCACTGTCGCTGCCAGGGTCTCCTTGCTCCACCTCATCATTACTGCAAGGGAAAAAAGGCACTAAACACACCCAGCTTTGTCTCCATTCAGCCACCAGGGAATAAATGATGTCTGATTTTAACATTTTGAAAGAGAGTCAGTTATAGTCATGAAACTTGTGTTTCCCCAGGATGACACGCTTATCAAGTGTCATTTAACAAAGAGTTTTATAGATGTCAGGACTCAAGTGAGTCGCTTCTGGGAACTTAATGTTTCCTTCTTCCTCTGTCTCTATCCCCCATTTCTGTCTCCTGGTTCCTCTGTTCTCTCCCATGGGGAGAACATTAAAGTTTGTTGGTCTCTCATACCTATCATCTTTCTCTCTCTTGCTGACCAGCCTCCGGGCCTGTCGGTCCATGACTGAGGTCCTGGTCCTGGTCTTCTTCCAGCTGTAGTAGTACTTCACCAAGCTGGAGATCAGCTTGTCTGGAAGCTACTCTCAAACACAGACATCATTAATGTGAGTATTAAATATTGAAAAATGTTTTTGAAAATGACAGTAACTGCTGTACTAAACAAACTGTAGAGTCGTGTGAGTTCTGTTCCCAGTCTCTCACCATCTGTTGGATGCGGTGGAAGCTCTTGCCGTGGAAGCTGAAGGCCTGTTCGAACAACACTTTATCCTCGACCGTCCACTCGTCTGGGAAAGGGGTGAAGTTGGCGAGGTCGGCCAGTGAGCGCTCCACGTCGTGTTTGTGCCACAGCAACATGCCCAGAGCCTGGAGGAAGAGAGAGGACATAGGCCGGGCCAGGGACCGCAGGAATGTAGTGAGTCAGAAGAGGTGAAAGAGACACAAAGACAGGAGGAGTAAAAAGTTCCACTGCTGTGAAGCAAAGAGGGAGAAAACGAGGCTATACCTTATTAATAAACAACTATCTGTGCAGCTTAACTGAAGTTTTTAACATAAAATATCCTGTTTCATGATGTGTAAAAACTGAAATGATCCTTTGTAGAAAAGGAATTCACCTGCTCCATGTTGTAGCCATGTTTCTCTTTAGCCATCAGAATGTACTCGTCCACTAGAATAACAAGAGAGAACAGTGGGTTTAAAATGTAGGAAGAGAAGGAGAAATGAAATGGTAAAAAGAGGTGAAAGGCCAAGAGCATGTGTGTGTGCTGGTTAGAGCAGGACAACCAGGGAGAGATGGTGAACCAAAATGGGGAGGTGGAGAAAATACAATTTAGATATTTAAGGAAAGGAATATAAAGAGGGGGAGAGAAGAAAGATGGAAGAGAAGAGAGAGAGCACTTAAACAGACTGAATGAATGTCAGTCATCATCTAGCAACTAAACTGAAGTGGTAGTGAAGGTGTGTGTGTGTGTATATGTGGTGCTTACACATAGCATCAGAAAGCTGGCTGTTGGGACACCACACCAACATACTCCTCTGGTCCTTCTCTATGTAACGGGCTGGACTGTCTGGAAATAAAAAGAGAACCAGACACTAGATCCATATATGGAGGTTACACATACAGTGTTTCCCATACATTATTGTAGTGGGCTGCCACAATATCAGCATTGAACGCTACATATTGATTTAAAACGGGTTAATTAAATCTTATGTCAATGTACTGCTGTGTGTAACATGCATTTGCTTAGTCCCTCTGTGCCCCTATTTCTCTCTCTCACACACAAACATATGATGACAGACCATGTGCGAACAGCTCCTCATCTCCATGTTTGTTCATTTCACACAACGTTGTCAATTGCAGAGATCCAACTCTTCTAATACATCACTGGCAAGTTCCAAAGGCTGGCTAAAGTAATGTTAGAATACAGCTGTTGCTGAGACCAGCTAGTACAGGTGGGGCAGGTCATATGACCAGTACGACAGTGCTGAGGTAGCCTGCTATAGTATTACTATATTTAATTTAAACCAAAAAAATATTAAAGTGTGACTCCCAACCCCGAGCTACCACAGTTAAAATCTAATTCTGTGGGAAACACTGCACATATATTTGAACACCTCTTTCACTCCGTCACATCATTTCTCCTTGCCTTCCTCCATCTCTTAAGGTCTTTCATATCCTGATGTCTCTCTCCCTGAATGCTGATTTACTACAACCTCCATTAACTTTGATGCTTCCCCCCCTCCCTTTGTGTTTTCAACTGTCTAGACTCCATCTTTGACTCACTCTTCATTAGGAAGAAATACAAGGTGGAGACAGTGATGTGTCAGTCACTTAACTCTTCTGGGGATTCAACACCTGTACACTGCCAAATTCTGGATGTTCAAGTAGAGGTATCCAGCTACTTTACATCTACTACTCATAGAACGAATCATGCTGTTTCACTAAGCACAACTTCAGAATATTTTCCTCCTTCATGAAATTATAAAAAGCTAAAAGGCCAAAGTAGCTTTATTCTGATTCTATACAGTTAGACTGTTCTGAAACAGCTGAAAAAATTATTTCAGGGCCACTTGTGTTTGAAGGGTTTGAATATGGCAGTGCTAATCCCTTTATCTATTAAACAAAGACTTGACACCCACCCCAGAGAAACCCTTCATGGCGCTGTGTGACAATACTAATCATTTAACACATCCTCTAACTTGGAAGACGTCAACTTCACCTGATTAATTTAAGGCCTTTCAACAATCCACAGGTACCTTCAACATCTGTGTAAACCTATCAATCCATGTTCTGCGGAGGAAGCATCATCCTTGTGTTAGCTGCCACTATTTTTGCATTTCCCATTACTGCACAAGGATATAGCTACAGCAACACAGGCAAGTGTCTCCATCTTCCCACCTGATTCTGTGCTGCTTGAGTGGCTGAATAACAAACTATTTTACATTATGACCAAGACACAGATGACTGAACCCAATATAAGCTGTGCAAACTGTATGATTTAAATTTAAGCAGAGTAAAACATCTGGAAGGAAACTTTATATGAACTGTTTTGGTTTACCAGCAACTGAAGAAAGAGAAACACACTTTTAAATATTTTTGCCTTGTTTTCTTCCCTTCTCCTGTATTTCAACAGAACCACTTGTCATTTCTTTCACTATCTGCATTCCCCTCCCAACTCCATTTCAATGTCCTCCATACTTCTCTTCACCTCTAGGTCTCCTTCTTAGCCCTGATTTCCTTCTCCTCTCTACTTATCTTACTTTTCCTTCTTAGTCACCTCCCTCTCAGGATGTCCTCTGTGGCAACTTACCTGGTTTGAACTCAGGGATCTGCGCCTGGTAGTCTCCACCCACCCTGATCATGCTGTCTGGAGAGAGACATATGCTGAACATAAGTTTCTACAATATTTCCTATGGAGACAAAGGGTGATAAAGAGAAGCTAATGGGAGACAGGTATTCCTGTAACAAAGCTTCTGCTAAGTTACAGGTTTACCTGTTACAGATAACACAAATAAACAATTGAGAATAATCAGCATTTTCTGTTTTGTTGATGTCATCTGCAAGGCTTTGTGCATGCATCATGTTAGAATAGAAAACCCAGATGTTAAGTTGCTAAATCATACTTAGCCAGAGAATGTAACTTGGCAATAGTGGACTATGCAGGAGCCGTATCAAGCTGTATCAGCTTGATACGGCTCCTGTAAAGTACACAGTGCAATAACATTGGTTTCTACAAGGCAGGAGCATGGGGCACCTCAAAAAGTCAGTCCCAACAGCAAACTGATTATCAGTGGTATGTATCACAAAGATCATTTCTGAATATGCTAGAGACACATTACAACCAAGGTGGATCATGGCTAGAGGTAGCTAAATGGTTAGCCTTGCCCAAAACACTGTGCAAACAATCCTTATGTAAAGTTGTCAGTCATCAAGTCTTTGAATTTCTAGTTGTTTTAGAAGATGAAGAATTCTCTGTCATTTAATTGTTCTACTTATTTGAGTTTTTAAACTGTTTGGTTCAGACCACAATAGCAGGATGTTTTTGGGTTCTAACACAGCTTAATTGCTTCAAACTTGTCTCTTTATACAAGAGTGATTAAAATATAGAAATAGCATATATCGTGATATATCACGATATATGATATATTTATCATGATAACATTTTCATCCATAGAGTATCAAGCAAAAGGAACCCAAACAGATGGAGGGGAAGAAAGACAGAAGTGCAGACGTTAATTAGTGCTGTCGTGAAGCCAGCAAGAGACAGAAGAGATGGAGAGAGGGTGAATATGGAGTGAAGAGAAACTATGAGAGAGGCAGACAGAGAAAGAGACTGATTACTGTTTCCTCAGGGACAGAAGACAGGAAGGGAGGAGAGGAGGATGACAAGCTGGAGGAGATGGTAAGAAATGAATGGATGGAGCTAACAAAGGGAACCACAAAAAAGAAAAAACTGGAAGGAAAGGAGGAGGCAGGGTAGGAGATGCTGGCTGCAAAGAGCTGAGAGAAAAAGGAGACAAAGTGATGGAGAAGATGGGAAGATGACTGGAACATTGAAGAAGGATGGAAGAGGTGGAGATGAGGATAAAAGTGGTGGGTGCAATAATCTCAACAGTGAAGTGCCTTTTAAACAGTCCCTCAGTATTCCAGATATACTGCTGTGTTTGATCTAAAAATGCATCCTTGAGAGAGTTGTAAAATGAAAGATCAACAGCAAGTCAGCAGGTGAAGGAGAGAATGAAGGAAGGACAGATGCATGTCGGCAGAGATTGACTAGGATGGAAAAGTGTGGGAAGGGGGGGAGGAAGAGCGAAAGAGAGGACAACAGAGGAGAGCAGTGTGCAGGGAGTAAAGAAGCACTGCAGCAATTCAGTGAATGCAACTGGAGCAGCTGTCTACAGATGTCTGTATGTGTCTAATCAGACTAGAATAGCGACCCTGGACTTTAACTGTCTAAATCAACCTCTTAGCCAGAGAATGTAGAAGTCTGTAGATTATATTTCATTTTAACATCTGTCTGTGTGTGTGTCTCTACCGTGAGCATGCTCTTCATCGCTGCTCTCCTCCTCAGAGTGTGGTTGGCTGTTGCCATTGGTTACGGTCTTGGCTCTGCTCCTGGACAGGACCCCGGCCCCTGAGCGCTCCATCACTGGGGGCATATCTGAAAACACACACACACAAAAGCCTAAATATACAATGTCACAACTTACACCACAATTCAACAATATTTCTGTCTAAAGTGTGATTCAATCTTCCATAAAACCATTAGTCTTTAATTAGTCTTAAGTTGGAAAGTTGGCTGCAATTTGTTTTCATTTCAAACCCTATAAAACCTAATTCACTCTTGTAAAGTATAACAGCACCTTGGAATCGTTCCCATCATTTCCCTCTGTATGAGAACCCATTCACACTCAACAACTCTCTGTTATGTCTCCCTGACCTTCATCATTACTCGGCAGCTCCCAGCGTCACCTTCTAACTAAATACCTCTAATGAAAATGACCTCCCACTGTAGAGAAATGAGATGCTTCCCTCTATTTGTTGGCAAAAGCATATCTGTTAATAATTGCTAGATTCAGGCTCAATGTTAGGTTCTGATCTTCTTCCACTAAGTACTGACCTCAAGAGCACATCCACAGGCTGTCACGACAGAAAACTAATCTGCATCAGTTTTCATAATCAGTTAGGGATGGGCCAACATCAGCAGCCTGCTGCGACTGAAACAATGCACCTCACAGCCCAAACAATTAATTATATAATAATGATGTTGAAAAAACTTTATTGTGGCTCGATCACATCAGGGCCAATAAATGATCAGTCTAATAAAGCTTTTTCTCCTAAAGAAGAAAAAGAGGGCCTTTAGATCAGGAGACAAGGATTAGCTGAGGGCTGTACAGAAGGAGTTGAGGAGGAAGATACAGGAGGGGAAGGCCAGCTACAGGAGGAGGATGGAAGAACAACTGTAGCAGAACATCAGAGTCTGGAAAGGCCTTAAAACCATTACAGGCCACAAGAAGTCCGACTACCAGGCTGGTGGGGACCAGAAGCAGGTGAATGATTTCAATCTGTTTTTTAGTAGATTTGATCAACCAGCTGCCTCTACTTCTGCACAGATATCCCTGCTGCAACACCCCTCCTCTGCATTCTCCGTGTACTTGCTCTGCCCTCTCTCCCACATCCACCTCCCACCAGCTACCCTACAAACAACCCAACCCCCAACCATACACCCCAGCACTCCACTCCCCTGCTCCAGTTTGTCCCTTACTACAAACCAGGTGACAAATGAGCTCAGGACGATCAAGGAAAGGAAGGCTGCAGGTCCAGATGGAATCAGCTCCAGCCTCCTGAGGTCCTGCACAGACCAGCTGTGTGGGATTGTTGGGCACATGTTCAACATGAGCCTGAGGCTAGGGAGAGTACCACAACTGTGGGAAAACATCCTGCATGGTATTAGTACCAAAGTCACAGCACCCAAAGGACCTCAGCAACTACAGGCTGGTGGCACTGATGTTGCACCTGATGAAGACACTGGAGAGACTGGTCCTTGCCTATCTCTGCCCTCTGGTGAGCTCATCTATGGATCCACTTCAGTTTGCCTACCAGCCTGGCATCAGAGTGGATGATTCTGTCAGGTACCTCCTACACAGAGCTCTTTCTCACCTGGGCAAGCCTGAGAGCACTGTGAGAATCATGTTCTTTGACTTCTCCAGTGCCTTCAACACCATACGGCTGGGGCTTCTGAGGGGACCAGCTGAAGCACATGGGGTGGAACACCATTTAACAAGCTGGATTCTGGACTACCTCACCAACCAGCCACAGTATGTGCGGGCACAAGACTGTTTGTCTGACATGGTAGTCTGCTGCACGAGGACCCCACAGGGAACTGTCCTGGCACCGTTCTTCTTCACCTTGTACACTGCAGACTTCAAATACAGCTAACTGAACTGTCACCTGCAAAAGTTCTGATGACTCTGCGATCTTTGGCCTCATGAGAGACAAAGATCACAGGGAGTACAGAGAACTGATCCAGGACTTTGTGGACTGGAGTCTGTGGAACTGCCTCCAGATCAGTGCAGGGAAGACCAAAGAACTGGTGGTGGATTTCTGACATTGAGGGAGTGGACTCTTCTAAGTACTTGGGTGTTCACCTCAACAATAAGATGGACTGGTCAAACAACACTGAGGCACTTTACAAGAAAGGCCTGACCAGGCTCGACCTGCTGAGGAAGCTCAAGTTGTTTGGAGTGCAGGGGACACTCCCAAGGACCTTCTTTAACACAGTAGTGGCATGAACTATCTTCAATGGAGTGGACTGCTGGAGTAGCAGCATCTCCACTGCAGACAGGAAGAGACAAGACAAACTGATTAAGAGGGCCAGCTCTGTCCTGGGGAGCCCCCTCGACCCAGTGCAGGTGATGGGAGACAGGAAGATGTTGGCCAATCTAACATACCTGCTTGACGCCCACCCCATGCATGAGACTCTGACAGCACTGGGCACTGACCTTGGGCTTCAGAAACCAGCAACAGCTCTTCTTCACTTTCACTGTTATGACCTTTCTGTTATTTTGCAGACCAAACTAAACAATTAACTTATTTCAGAAGATAAAAAAATAGGTCCTTATGAGACTAATTTGATATCAGTTCAGAGTATGACATTCAACAGTAGTATAAACAGTAGCAGAATAACTTTTTGAACTATAAAAATGTAATTAAATTTAATCTGCAACAACTTTACGCAATTATTTAACCAAAAATGCTAAAATGTTCTAGTTCTAGCCTCTCAAGTGTGAATATTTCAGTTTTTCATAGTCATCTATGACAGCAAATGGAATATCTTTAGGTTCTTGACTATTGTTTGGACAAAACAAGCTGTCTGAACATGTTAAATTTGGCTATAGGGAAATTATATTAGATATGTTTCACTATTTTCTTACATTTATTAATAAGGAAATTAACCATTAGATTAATCAGTAATGAAAACAATCACTGCTTACAGGTTTTAACGTTATTGTGAAAAGACAAAAGTTATTTTGCCCAGGTTTGACTTCATAATGAATATATCTATGAATATTCAATTTCACAAAATTTTCACACAAATATGATGTCTTATTTTTCGCCTGACATCATTTCTAGTCTCCAGTATGAACATCTATGCATGGCAAAAATAGTCACACCCTACAACACACACTTATAAATGAACATAGTGTGTGCCTCTTCATACATGCCAAGAAAATTCAGTAACTTGAGCCTTAAAACGTGCCAAACCCTTACAGACACGCAAGCAAAGTGCACTTAACGACTGACAAAAGGCAGCATGTGGAAAGACAACGTGGAAAAACCCCAGTGCAGAGGATAACGGGAGAGCTCCTTCTTGGAGATGCATCTCATTCAAGTCTTACCCACAGTCAGTGCTGTATTATTACGTGGCCAAGCCTCGTTTTCTTTCCCTGTATCTCGGCACTAGTACAAAAGACTGTCCTGTCTGCTCCGGACACTGCTCCACACGGTGGAAATCAGCAGTTATTAGTAGTCCTGCTACAGTCTTTACAGTCCGACACATTAAAACACTTCAACCAAACTCAGCAGACAATACAAGTGTCTGCGACTCTCTGGGGGTCTTTGTTTGTCGCTGCTCCCGGTGGCCCCCATAACTACAACAGCTGTCCCCTCTTACTCGACTCAAAACTCACTTCATCCACACCTAGACGCGACTCTGTCAATTTAAGCATATCCCGATCCACGGAAGTTTGGGAAATCGCTGAAGCACCAGCTACAAAGGATGAGAAGCTGTATAATCCCGCCTCGGTTCACTTTCAGGGAGAGTTTGACTGTAGTAGCCTCGGACACTGCGACAGTAGCCTCGATCCCAGTCGGACTGAGCAACTCTTAGGAGCTATACGAGATAAACCGACCACGTAGGGTCTCTGTTTTAACAAGAAATGGTCAACCGCTCACTTTCACAACGTCTGACCAGCATGCGGTGTTTGTTACAATATCTGGACATCAAACACGAGTGTCCGTGTGGTAACACAATAACAACGCATACTACAGTACAGTCATGGTTGATAAAGTTGTTTTCTACACCATACGTGATGCAGCCCTCCTTTTTGATGCAGCATTTTTGGCAGATGCTGACATAACGTTGAAAATAATGGTCATCATATTAATGTGCTCATGGGTGTCAGGAGCACCCCCAGAGAGACCCTATTTGGTAAACCAAACACTATAACAACTCCCTTTTAAGTATCGTTTTATATTTGGATAGATCTTGGGTTTCTATAAATAAGTTCATTATAAAATCTCACCAAAAGTGAGGTGATGGAGTCGCACCAGGTGCTTCATCTGAGCTATATTTGCGGGCTAAACCAATACTTTTACAGTTTTCCTGGGCAGCCAATCGTGCCGTGTGTCACACTTTGAAGCCCTTTTGTTTTCCCCACGCTTACGCTGCTGTTACTACTCCTACTGCCTGCTGCTGCTGGCACTGAGTTAAAAAAAAAACTCGCTCTGTGGGTTATAATAAGTCACCTTAGTGGTCTGTTTCGGGACAATGAGCCAGAAACGGCCACGCTTGGGACGGCTGAAGTCTTTTCTAAGGGCGGAACATTAACAACCAGGCAGCATCTCCCCCCTTATTAAAGTGCAATCTTAAGTCAAACCTAGTTAGTCGTTGGGATGCTAACGTTAGCCAGTTAGCTTGCGGCTAGTACCCTCGCGTTACATTAGTAACGTCAGTAGTTGGAAGTCGAGAGATAATAGTCACACTGTACCTGTATTCCGTTTCTCGCCGCTTTCCCACACTCAAAACTTATCTGCTCCTCTGTCCGCAGTTAGAGTCCTCTTCGAAGTCTTAAAAGATAACTACTACACCTAAAATCTCTAAATTCGTGCCTAATTGATGATCACAGTCAGCACAATGAAGTGAACTGCATGGATAGATAGAAGCAGCCGTTAGAGTGTGCCGGGGAGACGGACAACACCCGGACAAAAGTGAGGTGGACATCCGCCCCGATACATTCGCCTCTCCCAGCCAGCCTTTTGGATTGACAAAAAGTAGTTCAGTAAAACTATTAAGTGTGGCCTACTCCTCAAACTGCAAATTTGTTGCTAAACATTCCATTCACACTGCTTTTTGTCAGCATGTCGTGATGAAAATATTTGATAAAAATAACAAACAGCCTTTAAAGATGCCCGCTAATTCACACTATGGTCATTATCCGCAGTTAATCTTGTTTAAATGTCAGGGGAAATACGATGGGTGTTTAACTGCAGAATCGGTAGCTGTTACTCTTAATCTGCCGTTTGACAAAATCCCATAAATTAGGGACTACTTGCCAGTGTGTCGGCGGAGGGATTCGTCAACTGTGCATTTCTGTGCTGAGACAGGCTGTCCAGACTTGTACTGATGTATGCATGGCAGAGGAAAGGGCAGGAGAGTAGGGTACAACTGAGCAGCGGGTGTGTGTATGCGAGCGGGTGCACGTGACTTTGTGCACGAACCGACAGTGACTCAGATAAATAGCCTCAGTGTACTTTATTGTAAAAATATGGAACACAACCATTCAAATAGTTCTCCCTTGTGTGTGCATATGTGTGTGAGTGCACAGGTGGGTGCGAATGTGTGTGAGCAGCAGAGATGTTTCAGCGCTAGCTGTAGCAGGATTTCTCACACCTGATGCTGCCAATAAACACAATAAGACACAGAGAACCTGATGTTAGCTTCACAAGTGCCTGCTGCTGACATGTAACAGCCTGCTACATACTGCTCCTGCTTTTTCTCCCTAGACTTTCTCTTTAGCATTACCAACCTCCTCCTCGTTTTCCCCACCTCCTCTTCATCATCCCAGTTCTGTCATATATCCCATTGTATCTCCATCTCCTCTGTGATCTCTCTTGTTTGTCATCCACCTTTTTCTTCCCACACTCCTGCTTCCTCTTCCTGTACTTCTTTTTTATCTCCTCTCTGCTCCTTCACTTTCTCCCTATCCCCCCTCCCTCTTCCCCCTTCCTCCCACCCCTTCAATATCTGCCCTAATTCTCCTCCTCCTCCACCCTTTCTCCTCTTTCTCCTGCCTGATTTTTTTTTGTTTCTCCTTCTTCGTGTCTTTTTCTCCTCCTGCCTCCCTCCTCTCTCCCCTCCATTTCCTTTGCCTCCTCAGCTTCCCTCCACTCGTTAGTAATTCTCCCCCTCCCTCCTCTGCTTTTCCACCCCCCACGTGCTGTCTTCAACCATGACTCCTCCAGTGTCTTTCCTGCCTCTCTCCCCTCCTTCCTCCTCTTCATATCCTTCCTCATCTCCTCCTCTTCCTCCTTCCTGTTTCTCTCTCTCTCATGTTGCTTTCAGTTTCAACAGTGTGTGCCTATGTGCAAAATTCTTACCTTCCCCTCCCCCCACCCTCCCCATAAGGTGACACAGTAAAGCAGCCCTCAAGCACCCCCTCTTCTCCTCTCCTCTTCCTCACCCTTCTTCTTCCTCCCTCTCCAGTCCCATTTTCACCCCTGCCACCTCCTCCCCTCCTCTCATTAGTCAGTGTCCATGACTAATCACCATTCCAGTCTCTCCTCTCGCTCAGTCCTCCAGTCCCTCACACATCCTTACTAACGAACAACTGCTACATCCCTCCTCTCTTCCCCCATCACCTCTCAGCTCTCTCCTTTCATCCTCCCCCTCCCTCTTTCTCTCTCTGTTCTCCCTTCTACTCTCCTCCTCCTCTTCTTCATTCGTCACTACATCTCTCTCTCACCCTTCCCTTCCTTCTTTTTCTTGCTCAGTTTCTCTTTGGTCTTTCAGAACTGTGTCCCTCCCACTCTTGTTTCCACTTCTTCTCTCACCCCATGCCCCTCCTTCCTTCTCTTTCCACCCTGACTCCCATCCCTCCATCAATCCTTCCTGTGAAGTCTGACTTTTTCTGTTATCTCAGGAAAGCACATGAGTCTTGAATCAGGTGTGATAGAATGAACTCTTCCTGCTCTATGGATTAAGGCATCATCATGTCCCGGTCTTTTTGTTTCCTTCTCTCACTGTATTGCAATACTACCATTAATATAAGTACAGTGAAATAACACCATTTGCTTCTGGCAGCTCATGATTTTATGATTTCTTGTGTATTTTTTGTCAAGACATTGTCATTGATGTTGCACCATCTGACGCATGACTCGTACATACTTTAAAACATTAGACATGATATATAGCTGCTTGCTGCAGTATTGCACAGTGGTGTGTATAGTGTTCCAGTTCCATAATGTGCACACTATTTCCAAACACATTTGAGTCAGTAGAGTGTTCACACCGGTAAAGTAACAATAAAGAAAAGAAAAAAAGATTCTTACACATGCACACTATCTTCCCACAATGCTTTGCTCATAGGAAACGAAGAAGCTGATGGTGGTTAAACAGCAATGTGAAGACCCTAGAAAACAACATCAACAAAAAAAAAGGTCGGTGCTGCATACAATTAATAGCTGATGAAGACTTGGCTTGTGCTTCTTCACCAGTATAAGGAAGCTGTAAGGCCAATCTTGTGGATTCCATATAGTTTGAATATAATCAGCCATAACCTACTTACAGTCATTGCACAGATATAGATGTACAACTACAGAAAACAGCAACAGACATTTTCAGGTCAAATGCAGATATCCTGCACAGTGATTCGTCACCGTGGAACAGAGCCCGTGGACGCCCAGTCTGTCTGGTGTAATTCTGTGCTGTGAGCCTCGCTGTGTGGAGACAGGCCTCGTCCCTGTCCACTATTCTCCTGTGGTCCTTTCCACACTGCATCTGTTGAGTCCCCATCTCATCCTCTTCCCTCCTCCCTCCCTCTCCTCCCTAATGCCTTCCGTCTCATTTACCTCCCTCCGTCCTCGTCATTCTCCTCCATCCTCCTCATCGTCAGCCTCTCCAGTCTCTTTATTATCATTGCTCTTTCCTCTTCATCTCCTCCCTCTTTGCCATTTCTTTTTTGGTCTGCATTGCTGAGCTAAAGAGTGGGATATGTGTGTATGCATGTATACCAGTAGATGTGTGGGTGGCGGTGGGGGGGGCAGCTTGAATTTCATTATCCAGGCCTTTGAACAAACGCACACTAGAAGTCTCATATACTTAAATATTTACAAAGAGACAGGAAGAAACTGTAAGTAGAAAGACAAAGAGTTGTATCTCTGCTGCACAGTGTTGGTTTTTGCCATGTCTCAGCTGAATGCAAAAACTGAGACAGAGAGACTCACACAATGAGCAGCAGGCCTCTGGATCAAGTCTACATGGGCCTCATCGCGCCCCCTACTGACACATAAAATAAATAGTTTTTCTACTGACAGCAGAGAGACAGATTCCCTGAAGACAAAAGACTGTGGGCGGGGTTTAGCGACTGGGCCATCTGTGTGATGGGGAGGGCTGATGTGTGTGTGTGTGTGTGTGTGTGTGAGAGAGAGAGAGAGAGAAAGAGAGAGACTCCCCCCTGTACAAGGCCTTTATTGGCATTATGAAAAGTGGATAGTATTGTGATGGTGGCCAGCTCATATCCCACAAACTCTCAGTCATAGTCAGTGATCTAGTGAGTAATAATGAACCCCCTTGTTTTGGAGTCCTACAGACTTCACCGCTCTGTGTCAAAATAACATTAGTAACTACAAAATCAACCATTTTGTCCCTTTTTTCTTTTGCTCTGCCCTTCATGCCATAAAACCCAATATGATCAGCTCTTGGTGTCTTTTTGTTTCCTTCTCTCACTGTGTACTCCTGTAAATATGGGCCTTTAGTATGACTTTGATATTGCATTGATTTGTATATTTGCAGTTAGTTTTCATCAGGTTTATGCTTGTGGAAAAACACACAGCTCCAGCTTTTCTTTTGCAGAGTGCTGGAAGATACCATGGTCTGTTTTATGCTTCACCAGCCAATTACCATTTGTTTGTAGGAACTGGTGTCAAGGATAAAATATTAGTCAGTATAAAAACTGCGGCAGTAAAAAGTAGAATACAAGTCTATGTTCTATATGTATATATAATTTATCCTGAATACTTAATTGCAGGTATGGAAGAAATGCTGCAATGTAAATTGAACGATTTCTCGCTCAGCGTCTCCACCTAGTGGTCATTATTTCTAATTGCTTCTCAAATCATGTAGCGCCACAGGCTGATTTCATCCGCTGAGTTGGGTCCCTCTCTGAACATGAATGAAACATCTGAAACTATTTCACATTTGAAAGTTTTATTATACTAAATTGGATCTGTAGGAACCTTGCATGCTGCTTCCACAAAGTCACAACACTGCAGCATTTTTACTAAATTATTGTAGGGGTTGTGGCTCAGGAAGTAGAGCAGTTGTCCTCTAACTGGAAGGTCAGTGGTTTGATTCCCATTCTCCACATGTCAAAGTATCTTTGGGCAAGACACTGAACCCCAGTTTGCTCTCGATGGCCAGGTCAGCACATTGTAGGGACAGTGCCACCACCGGCTGTGTGTGAGTTGCAGCAGATAAATTACAACTTGCAGACATCTATGCAACTCTGTACATGGCATACATATTTGCTGCTTGTACTGTAAATATAAGATTAAAAACATCAATGTGATAAGACTATAAAATAATTTTAAATATATGCTGTATGCTCACATTCTATCACCCCCAGTTTTAACATTCAAAAGTAGATAAAGTTGACTGTACATATGTTCTACAATGTGCAGAACATCAGTTAGCAATGATAGTGAAATAGGATTATAGAGGTAGCCTATAATAATATATAATAAAAATCTGTTGTGAGTAGGTTGTAATGGATTTCAAATTATTGCAATCATGTTAAACATTACTTGAAATTCTGTGCACTTCTCTTGGATATGATATCATTCTACACAATGTTACAGCTGTAAATGCCACTACACAACAACGCGAAGTGTGGCCGTGTTTCTTAACTTTATTTCACACTCCGAGGGTCTGTCATTACTTCCAAACACGGAAGCCAGACCTGCACCAAAGTACTGCTGCTTTTACTTGCAGTGGGAATAAAGAGTAACCAATGTATATCGTGGTAGCGTGGCCGAGCGGTCTAAGGCGCTGGATTAAGGCTCCAGTCTCTTCGGGGGCGTGGGTTCGAATCCCACCGCTGCCAATGTTATTTTCTTTTGGGACTATTTCTAACATAGGCTAGATATTTATTAATTTACATCAAATGGAAATAGTGAAGATCGGTATACTATTAATGCAGCACGACAGTGATATATCTGAGAATGAGTTGATATAGAGTTCCAGTAATAAAGAGGCTTTCAAAATATTTGGCATGTGATAATATTAAAGCAGGGACAGGCTTTGATTTTTAGCATATTACTGTTCAGTAATATAGCGGGGTGGCGGGGGCGTTACTACAAGTTGTACTGAACACATTGTTCTCATTGCCTGATTTTTCTAACAAACACATTGTACACAGAGATATGTGGGCACACATAATGTTTTTAGCCCACTAGATAAAGACGAACAATGGTAGCTGAATGGAATTAATGGGAGAAAATAGTGTTTGCATATTTAAGTAAATTTTTAAAAAGTACATTCTTCATGGTTTAATTTAAGAAGTCCGAGCTGAGGAGGAGCATGTGAACGCAGCATAGTTGGACTCAACGGAGAGCAGGGGAAAGAAAGGGACGAGGAAGGCGCTGTGTGATACAGCCTCACAATCTTGGCGCGAATCCGACTTAAAGAGGGATTAGACAGTTACATTTGCACAGACGTTTTGATCTAATTTGCGCCTAACCGCTGCTTCTCTCACAACGTCGGTCGGTGCTTTAGCCAGCTGGCCTCGTTAGCACGCTATCTATCACTGTCATATTAACTAATCTGGCCCCCTTTCCTCAGTCTGTAACGTTAATCACGACACTAATAGCCGCTACAGTAAAGCCTGGGGACAATAGAGGTATATTTCTCCAGGGGGATTGATAAGGCGCAGCTGCAAAATGGGGGTGAGTTTTATCTTTTCATTTCACTAAATGTCTCGGGATAGCGAGGTGGTGTGAAGAAAGGTGGATGTTTTGGACTCGTGAATGCGTGATGTGAGAAGAGAGAAAGAAAGAAGGAAGGAGGGAGGAAGGGTAGGAGGAGAGAGAACATGGTGGATGGATGTAGCTGAAGGCGTTGGTTGGCTCCGGGGCTTATTTGGCTGCGTTAGCCGTTTAACCACCTCCAGATAGCATTGTGATATTGCCCTTTGCTCACAAATTCCTTTGTATGGCATTTTCAGCAACAATACTGCATTGGCCCTGGCCCCGCGCACAGTTAACCTCTCCTAATGTGTGTTGTGACATTGTTAGCGTGCTAACCGTGTTAGCCACTTAGGAATGTCATAGTGATAAGACTATGGCTTTGCTAGCTGTTATTGCTAGTCACTTATGTCTGTGTACATTTTAAAAAACAAGCCATAGTGTAATGTCGTAGCCAACCTGGTTATAATAAACTCAGGCTTGCTGGATATGAACAGTGTACCTGTCAGCACCAGCCAGACCTGACAACATGCCTTAACTGAGTTTGTCTCTAACTTTAGCTAGGCTCTGCCAGCAGACTTGAGTTTGTCCTCCACTTTCAAGCCAGATAAACCAGTCCACGTGTTTCCAGTCCCAGCTCAGTCTGCAGCCTCTCTGTGCTTGGTACAGACTTAATACAGCTAAAGTTGGCACCTCAGTACATTCCTTCCCATTATTGTTGCCTAGTTTGTTCACGTCTGGATCTGATGCAAGAATTTAGCTAATTCCAGCTGGTTTAACTGTGAAGCATCAATGCACCATTTCTGTGCTGTAAACATGTCATGAAAATGTGATTAATATGTTCCAAATATACGTGATTTCCAAAGATGGGTATTGAAGTTTTTGGTGCATATTAAGTGCTATCTATACTAGCAGTACATGGCTGTTACTAATGGCCATTTTCCATTATTGACTTATCTACTTTCATTTAGTCTGTAAGAAGTCAGAAAATAAAATGCCCATAATAATTTCCCTGAGTCAAAGTTACCATTTGCAAATAACCTTCTTGTACTACTAACAATCCGAAACACAAAAATATTTAACTTGCAGTGATGGTGAAGGTGCTCACCTTTGGTATAAAATGCTGTGGAAAGTCTTGCTGAGCAATGTCATTTGTTGTTGTATACTGTATTTTATTTATTTATTTTTGACATTTTACGCAATGGAGATCTTTCTGTTACAAGTGTTGATAACTAGAGACAGATAATAATCAATGTTTATGATTGTGCACTGTGCTGGGTTATAGCAGCTGTTAGTGTGTTCTCTCTGCAGCAAGGCATATGTGCAGTTAATTTGTGTGAATTATGGCTGCACCATTGCAGATACTAGCATTAAGCATCAAGCCAGGAGCAGGATAAATTAGCATATCAGGGAATTTTTCCAGTACTGTAATCCCACACTGAGAGCAGTGATGCACATCTGCGGTATAAACACTCCTCTATCTTACACAGCAGTGATAAAAGCTGTTGATATGACTGTTCTGTTTGTGTGTCATTAAGTCTTTGTTTATCATGTCGATGTGTGTGATAACCTGCTGCTGCAAATGAGGTCTGCACACCTGGAAATGCACACAAACACCACAGGTACATGAGAATAAGGGCCTACAAATACATGGGTGAATTTAAACAAAAACACAACAACTAAATCCAGGTCCAGCTAATTATCTATACTTCTTTTAATGTCCCCCATTAAATTTAGCCTGAAACATGACTTTAAGGGCAGAGACACACCAAGCCAACATGAAAAAACTGGCACCGACAAAGAATGACTGCTGTGTCGCCACCTCACATCGCCTTTGTCTGAGCCAGTCGGGTTGAAAAGTGAACACACCACACAGACTACAGCCAAAGGCCAACTAGCATGTGCATTCTGTACCTGCGAAGGAAATAACTCCCCCCTACCGGCAGGTGGCGGTATCTGCATTCACCATTCAGAAAGAGAAAGAAGAAGAGCTGGACAGTGGAAATAGAAGTCTTGTTAACTGGCTCTTTATGCTTTGGGACCACAAATACCAATGTCTCGGATCACTTCAGCCAAAGACGCAATGAACAACAGTATCGTACATAACCAGAGCCAGTGAAAAGGGTCTGGTTTAATGTATCATGAAATGGAGAAGGGGATTGATTACATGACAGGAAAAGCAAAAAGATTCTCAATAAATTACAAGAATGGACTATGAGAGTGCTTTGTCTTTTGCTGGCTAACTGGGGGAGGTTTATGAGACCAGATTTATATTTTATGAAAATCTATACTTTTTTTTTTTATTGCGCAGACACAATTTTTTTTTTCTGTCAGTGAGTTATACCGTGTGCATGAGTACTGGAATAAGGAGCTGTGGGGAGTCAATTAAATATTTCTGACATGTATGTTCTGTTATATCCTCTCCCTCTTCCCATTTTTCCTTCTCCATTGTTACCCTTATCCTGTCTCCTTTCAATCTTCCTGTTTTGTCTACTCTATTTGTGAACCCACATCATCTTCTCTGTCCTGCATCGCACGTTGCATCTGTTCATTGCTTCCTTCATTTCTGTGTCCAGAGGAAGTCCAACAGAGCAAAGGAGAAGAAAGCCCGACGCCTGGAGGAGAGGGCGGCTATGGATGCCATCTGTGCCAAGGTGGACGCAGCCAATAAGGTAAGTGGATTGCAGAGAGGTAGCAGTCATAAACCTGGAGGATGTTCAAGGGAAAACTAGGAATGGATTTGGAGAACATTTATTTATTGTTGGTGGCTTCTTCACATCATCTCAGTGAAGAAACAGCTGTTAAGTGCTTCCACCACTTGGCTCTTTTTACATGTCGTTTCAAGTTTTCCAATGGATTCCAAAAAGCTGGGGATGCCCTTCTTGTCCTATGTGCACCTGTAATTGCTATTCACATGACAGGAAAAGACAAACACAGTGCCATATGCTTCTTTATGCATAATTTATCAGCATTATTAAATCCAAGCCAGCAGACAGCTCTTGCAGCTTGGAAGTGGAGGAGAACAAAGCTCACATTCCCCCCGAACACAGCTCTGAACTGACCGGATCGGTCCTGTTCCTGCTCTGTGTCACCTGGCCCCAAAATGGGGTGCTTTGCGTTCCATGCTGTTCTCTCCCCTGCCCATTTTTACTGTTGATGTGCATTCACTGCTTTACAAAACAGCAAAACACCAGATCCTGGTAGGTTCTCCATGGCCTTAAAATGGAAGAGAAGTATGCATGGATTGTTTTGAACAGGCCTCCTGGGTACGGGCCCCAGGGCCCAAGGTGTCAGAGGGCCACTAAGCAATGGCTTCTGTTTCAAATGACTCATTAAAAAGTAGGGATGTCCTGATTTTTCTTCTTCTTATGGGTCGAGTGTCTGCTGACTTAAAAGGCTGCAGAAATGTTTATTTGTATTTTATTCTTGTTCATTTTTGCCTTGAAAGAGTTGTACATTGCATACACAGGGCTACATTATTTAAAAGAGTACCCCATCACAGGTTTCCTTTTATGGTTTCCCAGTATTTTTTATACTATGCTACAAAATGTAGTATGATTTAAAATGAATCTTTAAATTTTAAGGCTGTTCTGTAATAACGTTTTTTTAAATGTGAGATGATGCCTATATCACTCTGGGACACAACACAAAAGTTTTTAAAGTTGTGTGTGAATATATGCTGTGAAATCAGTTGTTCTTTGGCCACAACAGAGTCTGGTGTTTGTCTCATTTTACTGGAGCCTACTGTATGTTTGGCCTGTTGCTTCACAGGCTGCCACTACTCTCCTGATCTCCCCCTAGGTAACAGGGCTCAGGAAGTCAACAGATGATTAAAACGGCGTGATATTGAGTTCCGATATATTGTCCCATCCCTGGTAAATAGGAGCGGGTGCTCAGTGTCTCATTCTGTCCTTGAAAAGGGAATTCTTAATCTCAGATTGTGTATATTCTCAGGACCAATGAAAAGATGACTGCGATTGTTTGTGGCAGATTAATGACAATAACATGAACATCCCTGTTTGTTTTCTGTCTGCGTGAGCCTCGTTTGTGCTGTTTAGGCTCTAGAGCTTGTAGCTGAGCCCGAGGGATGCTTCAGTTAGAAGTAAACTCACTTTCACTGCCTGTTTTTGGGGATTTACTATATTTCTAAGTAAAAGAAGAGTTTGATCTAAAAATTTAGAAGTATAAGTGTGCAACTCATTTTAATTAGCAAATGATTTGGCATGTTTTTTTTTCTTTTTAAACTGATTATTGTTTTGTCTGTAAAATTCAGAAACCAGTGAAATCACAACTGTTCAAAACTCAGACATTTATAAAGGCAACAAAAACCAGTGAATCCCCATGGTAGTAGTCTTTTTGCAGGGCTCGTTGCATTAAGACTTGATCCTGGGAGGAGAATAAAAAGAGACTGCTTATAATTTTGCTTGTGAAGCTAATTTTACTTCCTCCTCTCACAGCTAGATGACCCTCTGGCTGCCTTCCCAGCCTTCAAAAAGTACGACAGAAATGGGTATGCGCTGCTTTGTATGCCTACAAAGGACTTATTCACTATTTCATGAAATACATACTTGTTTCATTTGCTGCATGGAGGGGAGAGTTGCTCTGCTGGTGCTATTTCTTTGTCTCTCCCCCAGTCTGATACAGTGCACAGTCACACATACTGTTATTGTTCTTGACCCTGTGAACTTGTCCTCCTGTCCAGGCTGAACCTGCAGATAGAGTGTAAGAGAGTGACCTCGCTCAACCCGCTGTCTGTGGAGTGGGCCTTCGAACTCACCAGAGCCAACATGCAGTCACTGTAAGAAGTCTGTTCTGTCCTGTTCTTGCAGCTTGTACAGAGATGAATGGTAGATTACAGCTGCAAACAAGTGTAGGTGAGCCAGAAATTCCTTGCGTGTGGGAGAAATGGAAAGTGAAGCAATGACAGTAAGATCTGGATCAGAGCCTTTTAAAAATTTTTTTTTAATTTTTGGATTATGATTTTGACCATACATGCTGAGGCGAATGTGGAAAGCAGAGGTGATGCAGACAGATTTGGGATAAAGGCAGAGAAACTACTGCGATTGATCTCTTCTCACTATGCAACAACGTGAGCCGTGTTCAGTTTAGTTAACGACACCCAGTCAGTCGAAACTTCATTTAGAAAATGGGTGTATTGTGAGTGGCAAGAGCAGCCAGGCGACGTCTTTTTGCTGTGCCATAGGTACGAGCAGAGTGAGTGGGGGTGGAAAGAGAGGGAAAAGAGGGAGGAGATGAACGACGAGAGGGCGTGGTACCTGCTGGCTCGTGATGCCGACTCTGCCCCTGTGGCTTTCTCTCACTTCCGATTTGATGTGGAGTGTGGGGAGGAGGTTTTATACTGGTAAGGATGCATGAGTCTGTTGATTTTAATAAAAGTTTATCACTAGTTTCTTTTTTTATTTTACCATTTTTATTTGAACCTGTTTTGACTCCCCAGCTATGAGGTGCAGTTAGAGAGCAGAGTGCGAAGGAAAGGCCTTGGCAAGTTCCTCATCCAGATACTACAGCTCATCGCTAACAGGTAAAAGCTACAGCAGCAATCGTGGCGGTTAGACTATGAAATCCAGACGCTTGGGGGCCTGACGGCAGTCAGAGACACATCACACTCTGGTTGGGTCAACAGTGACTCCCCATGTCGGCTTGGTACCATTTATACAGGACTGCGTGGTGGGAAATTGGTACAATAATCCCATTTTGAGCAGGAAGTGTAAAAGGGCCTAATATGTGTTACCTCCTGCTTTTAGTGTGTTTGTGTTTTTTTTTACTTGCAGTGTAAAGCATCTTTTATTGAAAAGCACTGTAGAAATAAAATATAATTATTGGTGGTGGCAGTAGAAGCAGTAGTAGCAATAGTACAATATGTCGTTAAAAAGGTCCACAAGTCATCTTGAAGGAAAATGCACATCCTTCACTCAAATGAAAAACTAAGGCAGATTTGTTTTTCTTTTCTGCTTCTGTCCAGTACACAGATGAAGAAAGTGATGTTGACAGTTTTTAAACACAACCACGGGGCTTACCAGTTCTTCAGAGAAGCTTTACAGTAAGTATAGTGGTTCTGCAAAGGGCCTGTATTTTATTGATTTGGTTTTGTTTTTTTAAGTTTTCATTTGAACTTCAATGGGCAGACGTTGTGAACAGGGTGGTCTAAGGTGAAAAAGCCTCTGGCCAGGTTTTACCAGGAGTTTCTTGGTGAACAACAAAAGCACATTCCCTTCGCCAAAGAAAAAAGGCGGTGGATAATTATGACTTGTTATCTGTGCTAATTATGAGATCAGGATCTTATA
>NW_018127984.1:280519-281566 GCF_001952655.1 Monopterus albus
CAGGAATTGAGGTGGGCATTAGTCATGGCTTTTTTTGAGAAGACTGTGCTACCTGATTTAATAAACTTTTATTTCCTTCTCGGTTTGAGACACTGGGAGACATGAACATCTCTAAGTAATGTGAATGGTATTAATATTAACATGTTAAGGGTTACTTCAGCTTTTAGTCATCTGAACTTCACAAAGCTACCAAGGTTCATGAGCTACCTTAAATACAGGAAATTCTTAATCAGGTCACAGAATCTGATGGGTCACAAAATATGATCTAGTAAGTGTTATCTCATAATCATGAGATTTTTTTTTCTCATAATTAAGACATGCTGAAATTTGCCTCTGTAGAAAACCTTTCCCACAGGTTTGAATCTGAACCTGAAGCCCATCAGCATCACAGTGCGTCAGTTGGTGTGTGAGTAATTAAAATCAGGCTGCAGAAATAGAAGTGTTGATGGTTGCCTTCACATCTTTATGACCAAAAAACTCTTTACGGTTTCATATGCAAACTGATCTCCTTCATCCTTGTTCAGTCGGGCCCTCCCTTCCCTCTCTCTTTCTCTCCCTCTCTCCATACCTCTAGGTTTGAGATCGACGAGACTTCACCGAGCATGTCCGGGTGCTGCGGCGACGACTGCTCTTATGAGATCCTCAGCCGCCGGACCAAACATGGCGAGGCCTCGTCGGGACACACCCACGGCGGTGGGCACTGCGGGGGCTGCTGCCACTGATTCAACTTTCATGGCTCTGTGTGAAAGCTTTGAGCTGCCTGCTGTTCTGCGAGTTCGAATGGCCGTAGAGTGCTGTTAAAAATGAAGTGATGGTAGAATACCTGGTTACAGAAATTGATGTTGCATTGAGTGAGATTTATGTGTTGTTTTTTGTGTATATTCCTGGTACAAAAGCAGTATGCAGTGTGAGCTTTCACACATAGCTCTAGTTTTTTCTTCCTAGTTCTTGGTTCGATGTCCACACCATCTTTTCTCACTCTCTTATCCCAGTGGCTATTAGTAGTTCCCAGTCAAGAAAAGCTAAAGCATTATTGATATTCTCTAC
>NW_018127984.1:281585-299978 GCF_001952655.1 Monopterus albus
CTTTCATATCCTAACATGCTGTACTGTATCACATCATCTTGCTGTGCTTCTTAAACTGCACTATGGGACCTGAAATGAGTTGCTGGCCGAAGGCTGTATTTTAGAAATGTTTTACCTCAAGTCAAAATCACTGAAGAAATGATCTAATGTAAATCATGCCATCACACAAATAACCATAGATACGAAGTAGATACAGGATAGGTCAGGAGTTTTAGAGTTGATTTCTCTAATACAGTTTTTCTTGGGACCTCACATTGAAACTACTTGCTTGTTTCACTGAGTCAGGTCCCCTTAATGTACTCAAGTTTAGGTCATCTTGAAAGCAGTTTAAGAAGCTCTGCCACACTGTAACATTACCTGTTATAACCAGTTGAAACACAAATATGGATTGAAAGTCATTTTGTAACAAAAGTACTTCAGCTGGCAGCAACTGCAGCGTTTTGAACCACATTTGCTCGTCATACTACTATTGCATAATTATAATACATTATTAGCAGTACCTGTGTTTTCTATTCAGGTGACACTTGTATAGATGTCTCCCCTGCATTTATGTTTTTAAAAATTATGAGACAAAATGTCCAAGGCTGCTTTTTTATTTTTTTTTATGCTTTCTCTTTTCTTCCAATGAAATAAGAAAAAAAAAACTTTAGTTTTTCATCGTCTGTTGCTGTTAAAGCTACAGTATGTAATGTTTTCAAATATTTTTGTTGCATAAATCTTCTCCAAAACCTGCCTCCCGTGACCCAGATTCACTGAACAGCGCTGGCAGCAGTGCAGAGATATTGGCTTCTAAAAGGTTTTGAGCAGGATTGACCTCTAACCAATCAGGTTTTCGATTATTTGATCAATAAGTTTTATTATATTCCCATTATTGTAATTTCATAACGACGTATATCTGAAGAGCTGGGTAGAGCATGGTGGAGCGTAGCAGACTGTAGTGGAATGGGGAGGGTTGACTGGAGTTTCATGGTAGTGCCACCTTTAAGGTACATACTGTAGCTTTGACCTGTATACACTCCAGAAAAAAAATCCCTGTTTCATGCTCATTCTGATGTTCAACTTGCTTTAACTTCTTGTCAGTTTGTATATATCCTGAACTGAGTTCTACTTCACTGAAATGCACCATCTTCTCCTTGTTTCCCTTATTAACAGATACAAATATGAGATTGGCTCCCATCATGTAAAACTGCCTCCTCCTCCACTTCCTTCTTTTCTTCATGCCTCCATTCCCCTGTCCGTGATGTTGATGCTACCTTTAGCTGTTGTTTAAAAACTACTAAAACAATCCTCTATTTTACCCTATATTTCATTAGCATTAGCAAATCATATTGATTTAACTTTGAGGACTGGTAAAGTAACCACTTCATGATATGGCCATTCAAAGCTGTTTAATACCCCTTCCTTGGAGAAAGGATGTTAGATTGGATGGATGGATGGATGGATGGATGGTGGAAGTAACTGCAAAGCACTAAAGGTGTTTTTATGGTAGTTCTCCTTCATTGCAATTTGATTTCCAGCCCACCATCATTGACTAGCATGACAAAATTGGTAAATGTGAATAAATCTTGTAGTTCAAATCAGGATTGCACAACGGCAATGCTGCTTCTGAACTTTAGCTGCACTGTTTGAACATGTATGTAAAATCCTCATCTGGGTCTTGTACCATTGCTTTAGTACTTCATACAAATCTCCCATGAACATCTGTGCATGTTAGAAGTATGTGAAAAGTGGAGGTTGTGTGAAATGTCAAGTTAATGCAGAGGATTTGTTCCCCAATCTTATTGCCAAGATGCTTGTAGCAGTTCCACTTAGGATTTTAGATGCAACATTACTAGTCAAACTAGAAAGGCTGCTGTAACCACTTTGACCTTGTTGATTCAGTATCTGTTTACAAAACCTTCAGGGTATTTTTGGACAGTTTTGAGTGCTAGTTGGCTCATTAGAGGCCCTATCTGGAAATCACCACAAAACCCTTTAATTCCAGGACTGTAGTCGGTTTGTACAGATCTACAGTATGTGGACTGGAGGGTGAAAAGATATTTCTTAACACTACTGTGGATGCAAATATTCCTATATCCAGTGAGAGGGCTTTAATTAGGTATAGTTTGAAATGTTTTCTTAAAACAGGTCATATCAAGGCTCGGCTTGAGATTTCATACAGATTAATGTCTAATGAATGGGAAAATGGGGAGACTGACATGCGATGTAGAGAGACAGTACTGAATTAATCTGTTACAACAAAGATGTTATCACAAAAACATTGGTCACTTACTCTGATCATGAAGAACAAAGAACATATTACTTATTTTTGTTCTAGATTGACTTCTGATACATACAGTAATACTTTTTGTACTGCATAGGCTACAATAAAAAGATGACATTGTACATAATGGTAGTGTATCATCCGACTCACGGTCTCTCTCAGGTTAATCAAACGTAATCGAACCTCATCTGTTTTATTCAACAGCCATGTTGTCAGTTAGGTGTTGGCTGGATTGGACTGGCCACAGCTCTGACCTAGAGTCAGTTTTTGTGTCATGTCTTTGTATCGAATGAAACTGGTCTGAAGGACTATCAAAAAAAATCTATTCACTGCAAGGATAAAACTGAAAGTGAACCTGATACAGCTGGAACTGACCCTGGGTCAGTGCTCCGTGGTTACATTTATTTTGGACAAAAGGGCTGTTTTAAAAAGGCTCACTGGAAGTAAACATACTTTTGTGAAACTCTTAAGTTGGTGAATGAGCCTAAACTTCACCAGTTTATTTTAAAGTCACCGAGTGCTTTTATTTTAGAAAATTGTTACTTACCCTTAAAAATGACAGATCCTTCTCTCAATCTTTTCTTTATGTATATATATATATATACGTGGTTACATTTATTTTGGACAAAAGGGCTGTTTTAAAAAGGCTCACTGGAAGTAAACATACTTTTGTGAAACTCTTAAGTTGGTGAATGAGCCTAAACTTCACCAGTTTATTTTAAAGTCACCGAGTGCTTTTATTTTAGAAAATTGTTACTTACCCTTAAAAATGACAGATCCTTCTCTCAATCTTTTCTCTATGTACATATATATATATAAATATATATAAGCTGTTGTGGATCCATCTACATTTCATTTCTTGGCCTTTTACAGGTAAAACACTTTTCTAAACATGATATTTGTTTTAAAAAAAATCCATGTTTGAGAGTGAGTGTCACAGTCCTGTCCATAAATGAGAGTGAAAGGGAAAACAGTCATTCTGCCTTGCCAGTGTTTTATTTGTATGTTACAAATAAAGGAAAGTTGTTTGACTTTTCAAGAAATGCTTCTTTGTTTTTTGTCATCTATTATGATCTTTAATTTTGATTTTTTATGGGACAAAACAGAGGAAATATCAAAGACCAGTTCTCCGTGGAAAAAGATATTTAAAAAATATTTGACTTACTAAATAAAATTTTGAGAAAGTATGTAAGAGTTTTGGAAAAACTTTAAGTTGCTCGATTGACTTAATAGGTCAGGTTTTTATTATCTTTTCACAATAGACACTCTCTTGCACAATAGCAACTTATTTTCATAAGTTTTAATATTCTCTCATTTTTATTAGTAATGGTGCAGGTTTCATTAGGAACGGTTTATTATTTGTGATTTCACAGGGGGACTCTTTATTGTGTCGTACTGAATCCGGAAGTTGTTGGTACACCGCTGCAAAAACTGCTAGCTAAGCCGAATGAATGGATGGTCGGATGGACTGAGGTTCCTTTGCTCATATCTGCCCAAGATGACATAAACGTTTAAGCTTATAACTGTTGGACCGCTCCTGTCTTTCACGAGTTCCCTCCTCGGGTAAGTGATATTTTCTGACAAAACAGATGTGCAGGCTAACGTGTCTTAGCTAATAGTGATTTATCATCCAATGCATGTTCATATTAGTTGACCTTCCCAGCAATAGCGTGCGCTAACCCATCCTCAGCGTCAGAGTCTTACAGTTAGCCTCATGAAATGTAAGGTTAATATTGCTGAATAGGAATGATACCCCTCTCAGCTGCTCAGCTAAGGAATGACAGGGGGAGAATCACTGACACGTTCAAGCATCTTAACATTTTCAGGTCTACATTTAAAGTCAGCACAGCCTTGAGAAAAAGACAAATAATGAATGACCAAACATTCCTAGAGAGTAATGCTTTGTGACGAATAGTATCTTCCATATTATACTGTAATCCTTTCAGCTGGTTGGGGTACCATGGCAACGAGGATGAAGCTGAAGCTGAAGACTGTGTTTGTGCTCTACTTCATGGTCTCGCTGCTGGGCCTCATCTATGCACTGATGCAGCTTGGTAAGTGGTCTGCACAGTCTGGCAGGGGGTAGATAAAACAAGAAAAGAAGTGAGAAGACCAAAGAAAATGTCATTTAAAGACAATTTACTATGTATGTTCTGAGCCCGTTGAGTGCACTATTAAATGTACTCATGTGCTGCCAGTATACTCTTGTATGTAATACATAATGCGTACTGTTTTCTTTTCAACTAACAAACTAATGCATATAATTAAGGATGTATGTTTAAAATGTAATTTAAGGTGGCAGACATTCAAGTCAGATAAGACAAATTAAAACGTAAACAATCATCTATGTACGTACACAAATTCTGCTTTGCTTTTGTACCCAAATCTGCCTTTGTATGTTTACTCTCTAATGCCGTACAGGTCAGCGCTGCGACTGCACAGAGCACGACATGACTAAAGACCGTACCATATCTCGGCTGCGAGGGGAGCTGCACCGTCTTCAGGAGCAGATGAGGAAGTTAGAGGTGACCAAACAACCCCAGAAACAGCCAGCTAAGCCCTCCCTGTCTACCATCTTTGTCATCACCCCAACATACGCAAGGTAGTCTTCCTTTCTCCATTTTCTGCTCACTCACCCACCTGATCTCCTCCCTCCTCTTCTAATGATTTCCATCTCTGTCCTTGCCCAGGCTGGTGCAGAAAGCTGAGCTGACTCGTTTGGCCCAGACATTCCTCCATGTCCCTCACCTGCACTGGATTGTGGTGGAGGACTCGCCTCACAAGACACCACTGGTGACTGACCTTTTGCTTAAGAGCGGCCTGACTTACACACATCTCCACATTCCCACTGCTATGGACCGCAAACTGCAGGAGGTGGGTGGAAACAAAAATCATCCCAGTCTTTTCACATTTTTATCTTCTCAACTTCAAATACATGGATTCAGTATTTTTCCTGATGTAAGTAGGAGCAAAAGAATGTTTTAAAATGTTCAGTCTGAATGCTCATTGTCTACCCCAGGGTGATCCCAGCTGGCTGAAGCCACGGGGTGTCGAGCAGAGAAATGAGGGTCTGCGGTGGCTCAGAGAGGACAGAAGGGCTCAGCCAGGAGGAGACGACCAGCAGGGAGTGGTTTACTTTGCTGATGACGATAACACATACAGCCTGCAGTTATTTGAAGAGGTGGATGTTGTAATGTTATACATGTTTGTTGCAATGTCAATGTGTTTATGATCCTCAGAAGTTTATCATGCCTGTGTTTTTAATGTCCCCTGATCAGAGCATAAAAACAAATGTCCTCTTGTCTTGTCCCAGATGAGGAGTACTCAGCGAGTATCAGTGTGGCCGGTGGGGCTTGTTGGAGGGATGAAATATGAGAGGCCTGTGGTTGAAGGAGGAAAGGTGGGTGCATTCTGTGTTCTGATCTGTCAGCTGAGGAGCGAAAGGAATATGTCCAAGGATGGTTATACTGAAGAGGCTGCTTCATTTAAGGAAAACATTCATTTATTGGCCAAATTACACAAAGCAAAAATAATCATTTGGGTGATTCTCAATGAGCTTTGTGTCTTTTATATGAAATTAGAAAAAAAACAAAGACAATGCTTCAAAATAATTTTGTGATACCTTACATCTGACATTTTGTGCATTGATGGGGGAAAAAAAGTCTTAACTCTAGGTCCCCTTACTGTATTTTTCCAGAGTTTTCAACATCTCAATCAGTCAGTCAAGTTGTCTCTATTGTCATGTACTGTACTATAAATAGCTCACCTGGAATTGCGTGACCCGAGTATGGAAATTCAGTCATGACAACTGAGGAAACACCATCTGGAAGCTCCAGAAAGTAGTAGTAGTAAGTGTACCTTGAGTTAAGATCATCAAACGTATAAAAGTACTTAAAGTAAAAAATTTCTAACATTTTTCGAACTCATTGTTATTGATGCTGATATTGATTTTTATTTAAAAGACGAAGAGGAGGAGGAACATGCCATCATAAAACTGGCAGTCACAGAAACCAGTACAGCATTTTAAAGCTGATATCTGTGGGATCTGATGGAATCATCAGTTTTCTTCTCAAAGAAAAAAAGCCTTATCGGAGCCACTTCAACTGAACAGTTACCAAAAATTTGCTTATTATTTGTATTTTTGACGATTTTACCAAGGTGGTTCGCTTCCATACTGGCTGGCGTCCTAGTCGCCCCTTCCCCATGGACATGGCTGGCTTCGCAGTGTCCCTCAAACTGGTCCTGTCCAATCCAGAGGCTTGTTTTGACGGAGAGGCACCGATGGGCTTCCTGGAAAGCAGCTTCCTTCAGGGATTGGTTACCATGGAGGAACTGGAGCCCAAAGCAGACAACTGCTCTAAAGTATGAGTGGCAATATTCTGAAACTAGTAAATCCTTTAAGATCCAAATATGTGGAACATATCGTCTTTGGAGACTGCCTACATGTGTGTATTAGTGAAACTTCTGGAAACAAGATTTTTGAGGGGGAAGTGAAATGTGTAATTACATTGTTAAAATTTAATTTCAATGCCCGTTCACTGTGTGTCTTGTAGGTGCTTGTGTGGCACACACGGACAGAGAAACCGAAGATGAAGAGAGAGGAGGCTCTCCAGGCTCAGGGACTGGGTTCAGACCCTGCTGTGGAGGTCTGAACACACACTCACTCACATACGGTGTAAAGACTACTGTTAAATGCTGCTTATAAAGCTCTGCATTGTAAATACTGTAAAGCAGAAAAATATTTGTCAGAGGTGACACTTAAATTTACCTGGTAATTTCTGTATGAGTTTTGTGTCAGGTAGTAAATGTATGCCCATGTATATATTGAGTGAATGTGAGTGTGTGTTACTACAGTGCTGAGTGTTAGTGTTTGTGTGTCAGGGATTTCTTTGGTTGTGGTGAGTTAGTTGTCTTTGTTCAGCAGTATAGTGGATGAGAACCCAGTCTGAAGTTTAAACAATTGCCTGATGGGGGCGCCAATTTTCAATTTTGCCAAGCCATGCCGTGACACCACCAGTACAGTTCTGGTAAAAGCTGGCAGTACAGTATTTTAATCCCGACTTGCATACTTTACATGTTTAAATCTTTCTAAGACCAGTTAGATTATTTTTTGGCTAAGCTACCTCATGCTTGGCTCCAGCCTCCTGTTCCCCACTTGGTTGTATCGAGTCCATACTGAGCTTTATGAGTCCAGCTACCAACATCTAGACTGCTTTCTGGCCCAGACTCAGTTGCAGCAATGCACTTTATTCATCTATGGCTTCTGTGTTTGCATGAGCAGTGTCTCTATGCATATGTTCAGTCTTATACAGTACCTATATATGAATTTTTTTTTTTTTAGGCGCATGTCAAAAAACATCATCTTCATAATTGGAGGCATGATAACAATCCTTATACAACATGTCTAATAAAAATATATACATTGGCTGTCACAGTAATATTACTGAAGCACAAATATAGTGCAAAGTAGCATTTTTTGACAATAAAATATTCATAACGTACACAGCAGCCACAGTGCACAGCAAATATCGAACAATTCCTAATAACTCATTGTTGCCCTGTCTTTATTATGCTCTCATACTCCTGTGCTACAAACTCAAGGGGTGCAACTTGGCAACAATATACTGCAACACAGACATAAATACAGAGATGCAATGGTTCTATACCCAGTGTAGATTTATTGCATATGCGCTCTGAGCGCATATGCTGGTTTTCAGCAGTGTCATAGCACAGCAACGGTTAGTTTTAGCCAGTATTTTTATATGTATACTTTTAGCGATGTTCTGACAAACGTGAAACATAAAGCATGTGAAATCCATTTAGAAGCTCAGAATAAAGGAACAACACTACTAACACTCATATACAATTTTTATGCAATCAGCATATATACACAACACACCATCCATGTTATATATCTACAAAGAAAAACACTTGAATTTGCCTTCAGTAGGCAGGAAGGCCCTGGTACCTTAGTAGCAGTATTTTCATGGAACTACTCGAGCTGTGCTTAAATATACAGTATGTCATGATATCTTAGAAGATGATGGAAGACTAAAGAGCAAAATAAGCTCAAACAAGTGCTCCTCAGCTACTGTTGTATGATACAGTAAAAACAGCTAGTGTCTGCTTAATTAGTGCCTGTTAGTTGTATTGATTATTGTAATATTGTTCCTTAAATTGTGAACATGTCTGTCCCTGGCCTTGAAAATAAACCTAAATATACAACCTGATTTATCCGTGTCTCTTTTCAGTGCTCTCCTTAGCGCTCAGCAGGTCAAATGGAGGAAGATGTGTATAATATAGTAATGCATCAGCGACACATGTGATGTTCGGTTTATTGTCCCCTGCAATATCTTGTATGCTGCCACGCAGATAATTTTGGTTTTGAGGTATCCGTCTCTACTACAATATAATGGGTTTGAATGGAATTTGATGGTGTTTGCAGTATTGAAAACTACACAGAAACATTAGTTTGGGTGAAGCAGTCTTTAAAATTCAGAGTGATGCTATTTAAAGCAGCAAAAAAGGATTTTCCCTTACTGTGCCATTGGAGGGAAGCATTCGCTGCTTACATTTGGCTCTGTTTGCCCCTTTACTTCGTTTTCAGCCGTTCCTCTTACAACACAGTTTGGATTCTGACCCCGACTTGTTTAAGAAGTGCTGACTTGTCCAAGAAGTTGAATGACTGTTCCTACCCACTTCTGTTTCTGTGCTTTAGCCTTCTCTCTGCCTAATCATCTGCAGTTCCGCTACATCAAAACCTGCACTAATTATCCCACCACAGCACCATGACATGTCCTCGCTTGACAATAACCATGGCAACCTGTTCCTGGAGTCCGCTGCCGTCATCAGTGATATAAACATGGGTGGAGACTCTCCAGCCTCAACACAGCTGAGGTTTTCACAGGCCTGTGTGATTGACAGCTGTTATACCCTCAGGAAATCCTCTGCTAGCTGACTACATATGGAGCATCAAGGAGGTGTGTGTCTACACATCACACACACCACACACACACACACACAGGGCTTGTACAATAAGATGAAATTACACTGGGTGGTGACCAAAAGCAGCTGAGGTCACAAAGCTAGACACCATCTTTGATACACAATGATTCACTGACAGACACACACAAGTGCATTTACACACACACGCACGTAGACTGAAGTAGTTTCATCCTGTCTGTAACCTTATGAGTCAACGCTACTCATTAACATACTACATTTTACATACGTTTTTCTGTGTGGGTGTGTGTGTTTTCCCCACTGTCGACGTGTTGCACAGTATACACAGTATGCACGTGTGTGAATGCACAAGAAGGTGTATGTTGTAGCCATGTTCCTTAAGACAAACAGCCATGGAGATAATTACCCAGAATTACCCAGCGCGCACACACACACACACACACACCCACACCCACACAACTGAGTAGCCCCTAGTCCCTTGCCCCACCCAGACACAGTGTGTACCAGGACAGGAAGACTATGAACAATTTTATCTCTAGACGTGCATACTTGCCCTTAGGAAATAATAGCTACAAATAAAGACAAGTGTTCTGGACCTTTAGTGGATATAAATAGAAGGCAAAAGACCTTATTTATTTACCAGCCAATTTTAACTAAGTATTCTTCAAACCAAAACATTCATATTTCTCTTAAATGTAAGTAAATGGTCTTATACTTGTATAGCGCCTTTCTATGCTTTTACAGCACACTCAAAGCGCTTTCACACATTATTCGGTCATTCACCCATTCGCACTCCCAAGCACTCATGCACTCACACACCGGTGACATCACCGGGAGCAACTGGGGGTTTAGTGTCTTGCTCAAGGACACCTCGACATGTTGACTGGACAAGCCGGGAATCGAACGGCTAATCCTCCGGTTAGGAAATGACCCGCTCTACCTCCTGAACCACAGCCGCCCCCAAGTCATTTTATTGTTAAATCAAGATAAACACCATAGTTTGACAAAGGGTTTACAGTATTAATTCAGGGAGGAATGCTGCTATGGGATTTGTAGGGGTCTTATGCCAAATTAATCCAAAAGTCCATTAAATGATGTCTGAGTAGTGAGGATGGTTGTGGTTAATGTCTGATAGGCACTGAATGGGATGTGTGCTTCTGATAGTGTGATGTTTTGTGAGTTGAATTCTTTTTTTTTGCTCTTGCTGTGCACATGCAGGTGTGGGCATAATTGTTCATAGAGCTTGGTTTTGCGTTGCAGATTTTAAATCTGAACTTTATCTCTAAATCAATGTGTGTTTGCAGATGTAAAAAAACAAGCAAGAAGAGTCAGAAAAGGAAAAGAGAGACAAAATAGTGAAAGTGCTTGGCTCCAGGTGTATGTGTGTGTTTGCTCTGGTGATGACAGAGCTGCAGGTTTGGGCAGGGTTGACATGTGACATTGTGTGTTAGGGGAGTAGGCTGAGCACTCGCACACACACAAAAGGAGACACACTGGTGTTCACAGGCACAAAGAGAAAAGAGACAACAGCAAGACATCAGGTAAGACTTACATCTAAACTTTTTTTTCGCTTATTGTTACATTATGACATAGAAAAGAGATCAAATTCACCTTACAGCTCCTCCGCTTTAATTATTTGGTTGCTTCTCTACTTTCTCAGCATTGTGTCATTCAGTTCTACATGCGTCTCTGCTGGTGTCTCCTTCTTTTCTTTATGCTTATCTTTCCTTTCTTGTTTCCTTCATGCTCAGTGACATTTACCTCTAGCTTTACTTTGTAATCTGAGCCACTGGCAGATGTTGAGTTGATCACTACATACAGTACAGTTCATTTCTCTTATTTTTATTAGCTGTATGTTTCACAAGTAGTTTTTAAGTAAGATAACATTTTATCCACTCACATACACACAAGTGATGTTGAGGTTTATACAAAAATGAAATATATAAGCACTCTCAATTAATGAAGCATATGCTTGATAAAGCCTGTGACCAGTTAAAAAGGCTTAATTGCATGTACCAGCTTCCAGCAAACACAGTAACAAGCTATATCTTACACAAGGCTGCTGTGTTCTTCCTGGCTAACTTTCTAAAGGTTGATTTAAGCATAAAACTAAATGTAGGCCGGTTACTGACTGCTTCCTAAGGGAGAGAGTTTTACATTGGTAAAGCCCAGTGGAAAATATGAAGCTACAGCCAGGAAATGGTTGGCTTAATTAGAATGTCATGTGTTTTGTGGTATGTGTTTTACCTGGCTGCAAAACCAGTTTATCCATCAGGGAAATTGAATTTGAAAAAACGGGGGAAAACACCTTGCCTGGTGATGACAGGAAACAAAAGGTTTCCTCATAAATTCAGAACCCTTTTTTTTTTAACACTTTAGTTCTTGTACAAATTGAGCTATGATATGTAAAGTGTTAAATTTGTGGACTTTAGAAGTGCTGGCAGGCATATTTTTCATCTTTGGACAAAGCCAAGATGGCTGGTTTCCCCTGCCTGCCAGTCTTTAAGCTAAGCTTACCATCTCCTGGTTGTAGCTTCGTCTTTAGGGTGCACATATGAAAGTGATATAACTTCTCTTATCTTACTCTAGATGAGAAAGTGAATAAATATTTCCCAGAACTATGCCATTAACTGACTGGAGTGCTTGTCTTTACCTTACCTGCTTTAAGTTTAGTTTGCTCAAACTGAAGGACCACAAAGTAAAGATTATTATTAATAATATTAATAATAATAATAATAATAATAATAAATCTGTATCTTTAATAGGATTCCAGTCCAGTGTGTGGACATTGTCATAAAATTTCAGGAGTGTAATCCAACAGAGCAGTGTTTGTGTAGACTTGTTTCTTCTGTAAGAGTGTACAAAAGGGTAAAATATCACTTAATCATAAACAATAGAAGTTTGCTGTTCCACTGCTTTTTTTTTTTAAGCGGGTATCTGCAGGGGCTTTGTCCTTGATAGCTGATAGAAAACATCTGATATACTCCTTCATTGGTGCACGACAGCCTTTAGTGCTTTGGCCTTTTGTCACATTTGTCAAAAATAGTGAGTTTGGTCCCTTCCTGTTAACATAACTGAATAGAAGCCAAAAGTTGGGCTGATTATGGCAGTGAGAGGTAGCCAATGTGAAGTCACTGATTTTGGCAGCTGTTCAGCATCCAACTGGTTCTATCAGTGTCAAAGTCTGTGTCTGCATGTGTGCGTTTCTTTATGTGCAAATACACTGTTACTTCAGCTTTGGCATCCAGTTATCACAACCCTGATAACACTGGCTATGACCTCCAGCCTCACACATACACACACACACACAGACTGATGTAATGTCAAGTCCAAAGTAATACAGGTACAAACCACTATGGCCAAAAGATGATGGTTATTTTCCTCTCTAAACATCTTGTGATGTTTTTGTAGCAGATCAACTGTACAGTATAAACCATCCCAGCAGATCCACACAGATAAATCATGCAGACACACATACCCTTGGACAATGACATTACTATATGTATAATTTTCCAATTTTGGTCTCATTTGAGGCCATTTCTTCTTCACATTTCTCTCGTTTTAATCATCTATCATCTTTGCTGGACTAATAAGAAACTCCTATGTAACTGCTATTAAATAATGAGGATTATAATGAGGGTGGAAAAAAAAGGAGAACCAAAGAATGAGGGCGAGAGCAGGGTTACATAATAGTATTAAACTATTCCTTTTTGCTCCTTCTCTTTCAAAGGTAACCCAAAAAAGGAGAAGAAAAAGCGTAAGTGCATCAGAGGACACAAGAAGTGAAACAAGAGACAAAAAGATTTAAAAAAATGACCATTGGCAAGAACTCCAGGAAGACCTCTGTCCGCAGCTCCATCCGGGCCCCAAAGTTTCTGGACAAATCCAGCGGCTTCTACGGTCGCCTTGATGAACCTGAGACTGCGGAAGCAGAGGGGAGCAAAGAAGTGTATGGGAATGGGCTAGAAGATAGTAACAGAGGAGGGGGAGTTGTGAGCAGCCCATCCCCATCTATTGAGCACAGTTCTGGGGTAGATGAGAATGAAGAGCCTGAGGTGTTTGACTTCAGTGAAGGGATGATGGAAGATGATGGGGAGACTCTCCTCCAGAGGAAACCCAGCCGCCACAGCAGTAGGTGGAGAAGAAGCTCCAGGAGGAAGCAGAAAGAGGGGAGAGCAGAGGAGGACTCGGGCCAAGATGAGAGGCCCAGCCAGGGCACGGACTCTCTGGTTGACCCTCACATCCTGGAGCACACCAGAGTAATGATTGAGGTAGAGCTGGAGAAACTTGAACAGGAGGAAGAAGAAAATGAGAAAGTAGGAAAGGAGCCTGCGCTTGTTCACCTCCCGGCTCAGGAGGATGCGGACAACCAGGTCCTGATTCGAGACAAGAAGCGAGGGAGAGAAGAGGAGGGAGAAGAGGACAGGAAGATGAAGAAGGGGCAAGAGAAGGGGATGAAGGTGGTGAAGAGGACCCCGATGAAGAATTACGGCAAGGTGAGAGAGATGAACTGAGATCAGAGAAACTCAACTTCTGCTTTCTCTATGTCATATTTACTCTAAATAACCCCCCCCCCCCCCCCATCCACATCCTCACATACTGCAAACTAGGCAATTAATCACCAGGGAAACTATCATATCACCATAATAATAAACTTCCACCAGGGCCAAGGTACAACAGCCAGTGGTGCATGTCACCATCTCATTAGGTCAATTCCTTTGATAGGAGTTATCCTCTACATCATGTTTAATGTCATGAAGACATCAAGTTGAAACAGGTGTTTCACTAACAGCCTTTTAACAGTGATGTAAACCTACCTCATCTACCTTCATCTTAAGCACATGTTCCTGTTTCCAGTGAAACATGGGTAGACGGGTGACATTCCTGTGTCTCCAGTATCATGTCCTTTGATCGGTGGAACGAAGTACAGCAATGTTGACACACCTACTAAACCTACACCATAAAAACATTCCACTGCTGATAACCAATCAGCTGCATCCTCGGCCCTCAGAATCTGACCGCCTGATAGATTAGATGACAATTGCACACAGTGATACCGAGTTTGTCCCTGGAACATTAGTTTCTGTGTCAGTGTCGCAAGAATACTTGTATGTTGCACTGAAAAATAAACATCTTGTTTGTACTTACTGTCTGAGCAGAGCTGGTTGGATATTCTTCATTGGAGCAAATTTGCAAGTTGCTATAGCAAGAGGGTCCAAAAACAGGAAGGAAACGAAGTAAAAATTAGTCTTGATTAACAGACCACTTCCTGGTGAAATGTGCGAGCTGTAGTGCGGGGGTCACAGTCCAAAAAAAGGCATAGTAACAAGAGTGACATTTATAACTGTCAAACATTTACATTTTCCATTGAGTGGTATTTAGACAACAAATACAGCCAAGCAGACCGTTCACAAAATGGTCAGCAACACTTTTAATTTGTAGGTATTTAATTTCCTGGGATGTTCCCTGGAGAGAGCAAAGTAAATTTAGCAGCTTGCACACTTCCAATAGATTATTCCGAGTGGATTCCCTGTTTAACGTGGATAGTCAGTATGCAGAAGGTCAGGTGAACATAAACAAATGTACATTTATTTTGATGGACATCCACCTGGAAATTCACAGACTTATAAACTCAACTCAAGTCTAAGCAAAATACAGACCCATGAAGCAGGGAGAAAAGACAGGATGAAAATTATTAACAGAAAAGAGACACAATCTTAGCATCTGAGCAAACATTCATTCAGCAGCTGCTGTAATGATACCACATGACTGTCTGTAATTTGCTTTCACTTCTGATTCATATGTAACAATCATTTTCAGGAAAACCTTACTTTATATTTCTGACCCAGCTAAGCTTTACGCTCTTGTTCCCATCAGGCCTTGGACAGAGCATTTCGTCGTGGCTGGGAGGTCTTCGTCACCAACCTCTACAGCATCACGCTCACGGCTGTGACATCTTCCTCGCCATCTTCACCTTTGTCAAAGAAGAGACAGCAGCACAACTCCGTGTTAGCAGAGTTTCAGTAAAACGGAAGACAGAGGTGGATGATAAAATTAAACCCTTTCTAATATTTAGTTTGTTCAAATTATGAGGAATAGGGACATGCCTGTATTTATGACCATGTGGGGACTTTTAGTCACTTAATGTGTTTGAGTCATACACTAGGCTTCAGAAACATTAGTTACTGAGTCTTTTTTGCTCAATATAAAGTTTACTGCTTTGTCATATTATGTTGCAAATTAGTTTCCGCACAGACTGCAGGTGTTTTATTTCATGAGCTGGGGGAGCCAAGCTGTTGATTTTACTCTGAAGTCTATAGGACTGGCTTGAATTGAACAGTCCAGTCTTTATGTGAAGGACTTCAGCTGATCCTGGTTCCCTTCTTGTGTGATTCTAATTTTAGTCGGTGGTGTAAGAACAGTTTAGCATCGTAGCTCCTTACATCTAGTCCACTAGTTAGAGCTTGGAGTACAGTTAATCACTGCTTTCCTTGGTTTACCACTATGAAACTACAAAAGTGTTGATGTGTAACCAAAAAGAATGGAATGTTTCCAGTGAATAGCGATGACTGATTAGTGGACTTTGATTCTGGAGATATTCAGATTTCTGTTTCTGATAGTTTGTGCCATTTTTTGCTCTCTGGCAGCTAATCAGTAACCAGCTGTGGTTAAAGAGGGGAGAACCAACATACAAATGCGCCCACTTAATCAGTATTAAGACATTAGCATTGTCCACATTAACACACACATTTGTATGTCAGTATTTATGGAGATGTTTTAGGTTTTTAACCTGTTTAAACGGGGGGTTCCCATCTGTGTGTGCACAGAAATACAGCAGAGCTGCCAAGTACTACAAGCATACCAGTGTTTGACTTCATCATGAGATAAAGTTCATCCCTGTGTGTGTTCTCATCAAGGTTATTCAACCTGAAGGGGCAGGCAGGAGAGTGTGTTTGAGAGAAAAAGAGAGACAACTGGTTTAATTGTGTGGTTATAAATAAGTAGGCCTACCAAACACAGCAACAGGACCACTGTATGTCGTTTGATTATCTCATTACAGCTGCACATATGTTTTTATATGTATTCTGACCTGAAATGAGTACCCCAGCATAACTGTCAAAGAATGTTTAAGAAATATTTATTGTTGGCCACTGTTAAAATGAAACTGTAATCTTACAATAGGCCTACTATAATTTCCTGTTATCATCTGTGTATTTATTTTGTTTATATATAACCTCAAGTGTACTAGTAGACTCTGAAATAACTCTTAAATGTTAATTTCTTTAGAGCTTCTTTTGTATCCTAATCAAAACTTATGAAGTCATGAGCCATAACCCAGGGCACATTTCTGAAGTAAAGACTGGATTTATTCTGCCAGCTGTGTTTTTGTTTTCAAAGAAAAACTGATGCTATAAATATCTACTTAAGTGCCTGCACTTTAATTAGCTAACATACATAAATATAGTCAATGTTACAGTTGTTATATGGATGAATGAGAGCGAGAGAGCTGTCGAACACAGCTCCACGCCACCATAACAGAATATCATTGTAAGTTGTGCCAATAAAAGGAATGTCAACTATGATGTAAAATAACTATAATCTAATGTATGCAGTGTTGCATCTCAACAACATCTAGGAATTTAAGAATATAGGCTACCATAAGTTTTTTGTTTCTAATCCTACACTTACAGTCTGCTACAGTAATTGATATTCACAAGGGGGACATCAGTATGTACTATAATGGAAGAGCAGAATGTAACATTTAAAGCCCTTTATAGTAAACAGGCTATTATGTTTTTATTTCTGAAGGCAAATAGCAGAAGCTATGCCATGTTTCTGTGTCGTTGCTGCTCGTCTTGGGAGAATGTGTGTGTGTCAGATGGGAAGCAGTGCTCTGTTTTGGGGGAGCTAACATTAATACCAGCAGTCACTGCAATAATGCACATTCTACTACAGGTAGAAAAAGTTACAGTAGTTAGGTAAGAGGACAAATATTAGGTTCACCGAGACAACGTGAAATAAAGTTGACATCTCTGGCCCCTCTTCCCTTCATCACCACCGAGTTAGCACGGGGCAGCTAAGGCTAGCTAAGGCTAGCTACGAACCAGGGTATTAGCCACACCACAGGTCTGACCCAGCTACACTCTGGATCCGTTGATCTGTAAAGGTAACGAATAACTTCTCCGTACAAACTTGACAAGGCTGCTGAATGTTACTCATTTGATTTTGAAGTTTGCCAAGGGAGAATAATTTTTTTAAACATTCTACTTTATGCTAACGCTAGCTTTGCTGTAATGTTGCAGGCAACGTAAGATGCTAACGTCCATTTTAGCAATGTTGACATTTTAAAGTTTAATGAATGCTCATCTGAATAACCTACCAGCTGTTGTCAGGCTTGAAGATGTTTTATGATTGTGACCTTACTTCTAGATTTGTGTTTTTCAATTATAAAAATACATCTTAGAATTCCCCAGACTATGAATAACATGGAATAATTGGTGGTGATGAAGAATCAAGGATTGTCAGACTTAACTTCACCCCAGTGACCTGAATATTAGAGATAGGGCATATGATAAAGCTCTGAAGCTTGTTTTATTTCAGTTCACTCAGTGAACTACTTAAATGTAGACCTAATTATTTTCATGTCACACATATTGCTAGAAACTTGTCCTTTCATGAACAAAAATATTGTACAGTGTTTCAGTACTAGTCTGCTAATTTTTTTTAAGCCAGCAGATGTTGATGTACTGTCTGTCTGTTTGAACCCTCAAAGCTTTACAAGGCAACCCATCCCTCAAATCATCCTTTTTTTTTTAAGTAGCCAAACGGCATAAATGAACGTGGCATGCATTTACCAAGCAAGTCATAATATGACAGCTCTACAACATTGTGACTGGATAGTCAAAGGCGCATGTTCAAGATCATATTCATATTGTGATGACTATGCCAGCCAGCGGGAGGGTTAGTGACAGCGGCAAGCATTATGCAAATGTGTAAATAGTTTGCGTAATATTGTGGTATAATCCTGAGTCATTGTGTTTTACGGTTCTTGTTATTGTTGTATTTTGAGGGGTTAAAAATGACTGTTGGGTTCATGCTGTGTGTGTTGGGTTGCATCGAGCATTCGGTGCTCGAACCTGTTGACTGCTGTTCGATTGGAAGTGTTT
>NW_018127984.1:300713-332140 GCF_001952655.1 Monopterus albus
AACCATCAGCCTTGGACATGGCATGTGAAAAATTAGAAGCCCAGCAGTTTGCGAATTTAGCATTTCCATCACACAAGCTTAGTTACGATTAGCTTTCTGGTAGTGTATTACATTATTTTGGTGTACCAGACAGATGCTCGGTGTAAATATCGATAACATTAGCTAGTTAGCTTACGAACTAGCTTAGCTACATCTCCGTTTGTAAGATAACCGATACATAACTCTACCTTCGTAGTCGTGGATGTATGAAGAAGCATATAGCTTAAACCCCTTATCCAGCTTGCTGCCCGGTGTTTTAGACGTCGAACTGCATATTCGGTGGACATCCGTGATCTTCATCTTTAGTAGTTCTTGGAAACATCTTGAGTACAACACTGCCATATTTCATACTAGTCGCAAACCGGAAACGGATGATTCTGTTTTGGAGTATACGGAAGTTAGTTAAGCAGTGTTGCCCTGAACCGGAAATAGGCCCTGGCGGCATAGCGTCCTTGTAGCTGACGTCACTACGCTGATGACGTCATGGTGGCTTTGATGTAGTGTTACCGTTACATCCTACAACAGCTTGTACAATCTTACTACACATAGGACAATTCACTCTACTAACAAGTAATATTACATTTTGCTGTGCTGTTGATTTTTAACCCTGAGGATTGTATTTTTGTGGTAAACAGAGACAAGAGTTTTTATACAAAGTACTTTAAGAAATTTAGTTGGATCTTTGGACAGTGACAACATGGACACCTATCAGGATCCAAGAGATATGAGGAGAAACTGCCATACCATTAATATGACCATACAGGAAATCAACCATCTACTTGATGCAGTGCACCTGCAAATTCAGGTGCTCGAGAAGCAGCTTCACAGCACTGAGAGTTTGGAGAAAAAATGTGACCAAATGAAGGCAGAAGAAAAAAAGGCTGCAAGAGAAGAATGTAGCACCCTTCAAAATAAAATGAAGAATCTCTGTGACAAGCTCAGCTCTTTGGATGCAATGTTTGAAGATACAAACTCATCAAAAGAGGCATGGGACTGTCACAAGCACACTCTGCAACAAAAATTTCAAGAGGAAAGGCTAAATGACAAAGACACAGCTGACATGTGTCATGCAATGAAAACAGAAAGTGAAGCTGTGAGACAAGAGAATGAGGAGCTTCAACAAGAACTTAAGGGCCTGCAGCAAAAAGTTCAAAATGAATCTGTTTTGGAGCAAATGTGCGCTTCAGTGAAGAAGGCAACAGAAGAAATGAGCCAGCAAAACAGCACCATGCAAAAAGAAATCCTGGAGCTCAAGAAAAGGTATCAGTGTGTCAAAGCTTTGGATGAATCCTACAGTGTCGCAAAAGCAAAGCAAGAGGCGATTAGCCAGCAGAATGATGCTTTGCGACATGATATTCAGGAGATCAACAAAAAGCTCCAGAATGAAAAAATTTTGCTTGAGGTGAACAATGCCATCAAAATGTCAAACGAGGCCAGGAGTCGTCATAATAATGCCCTGCGGAAGGAACTCCAGAATCTCAATAAAGAGCATGAAAAGGTAAAGATCCTGGCATGTAAGTGTGGGGAAAGCATGACTCATATGGACGTTTTGAGCAAAGAAAACGACAATTTGCAAAAGCAAATCCAGGAAGTTAACAGGCAGCTCCTGATGAGAAAACCTTTTAAAGAAGCTTATAAAGAAGTGAAAGCTGCGGACAAGGCCATGCAGGCAGAAAACAGAGTCCTGAGTAAAAAACTCAGAAATATCTTCAAAAAGCATAAAAATGAAGATCACTGCCTTTGCAAGGGTGACATGCTGGAGGAGAAGACGCTAAAAATGGGCAGAATTCAGATTTTCAATGAGAATCCAAGTGCTTCTAAGGCTAATAAGTCATTGAACGCAGAGAAAACTGTTCTTATTAACCGAAAGAGCACTCTGCAAAAAAAACTTAAGGAGCTGCAGAACCAGGATTCAAAGGAGCAAGCTTTAGTGGAGCAGAATAATGCAATAGAAAGAGAGAACAATGCCCTGAGGAAAGCAAACTTTGCACTGCACTTCGAGGTTGAGATGCTCCGCAACAAGCTCCAAGGTGAAAAAGTTCTGAGTGTCACCTATGATTCACTGAAAATGGAGAAAAACGCCTTGAGACTGCAGAATGAAACCCTACATACACAACTCCAGAATCTTCATAAAAAACTGAAAAAAGAAAGCACTTTGGAGGAGAAGTCTAAAGCAGTGAAGGTGAAAAAAGATGAACTCAGCAGACAAAATGACGCCCTAAAAGAACAAATCCAGGAGCTGAATGAACAGCTTCAATGAGAGTGATACGGTGGTATCACTTTTTACTACTCTACTACATGTCAGCCCTGTGAAAGACTAGTGACCAAATCATTTCATAATTAGAACCCCTTGACAACATGATTTTGAACTCATGGAAAATTAAAAAAGAAAAAAAAGAAAGGGCAGCACGATGGCGCAGTGGTTAGCGCCGTTGCCTCACAGCGAGAAGGTTCCGGGTTCAGGCCCCACCTGGGACCTTTCTGTGTTTGCATGTTCTCCCCGTGCTTGCGTGGGTTCTCTCCGGGTGCTCCGGCTTCCTCCCACTGACCAAAGACATGCAGCTTAGGTTGATTGGTGTCTCTAAATTGCCCATAGGAGTGCGTGCGTGGGTGCGTGTGTGTGGTTGTTCGACTATGTGTTAGCCCTGCGATGGATTGGCGACCTGTCCAGGGTGTACCCCGCCTTCCCCCGATTGCCGGCCGGAATTAGCTCCGGCCCCACCCGTGACCCCGTTCAGGGACTAAGCGGTAGAAAATGAATGAATGGAAAATTAAAAAAAGAAATAAAAAGTTAAACTCACAACTTAATGAAGCATTTTGTCTTGTATAAATATGACAGTGTTGGTTTGTCATTGCATTGTTTTAACCACAGACTGAATCTCTATCTATTGGATGGATTGCCATGACATTTGAGAACATAATGTCCTAAATGTCTTACAAACTGCAGCTCCACTGGCTTGTTCTGTAGCGCCACCATGAGTTTGACATTTGTGATTTTGACTCAAATGTCTTGATAGCTACTGGAAGGAGTTCTGTGAAATTTAGAACTGACCTTAAAAAGTTCCCTCAGAGTGAACTGTGAACACAGTGGTGATCCTTTCACTTTTCATCAGGTGCTATCATCGATCAAATGTCTAATTTTACTTTGCTTTAATTATATTATATAAAACTCAGTAACTGACCCAAGTGATTTACAAAACATTCTGTAATGTCTTGATGACCTTCAAGGGTTGTAAACGTGGGTAGGTAGACAGTTCTAAATAGAGTTGTGATTTCTAAAGAAATGTTTAATCCATTTAATTTTGAATGTTGCCAGAAGTGGTTTAGTTGTGTTCTCGGTGACATTTGCCCTGTGGTAGTGATGGGAAGTTAGAATCATTTTACTGATTCGGTTCTTTGAATCTCGTTCAGCAAAAAAAAAGTCTTTTTTCGAGTCATTTCGTTCACTTCAGCAGAATGTAATTAAAATGTTACATGTTAATTCCCCATCTACTTACGCACATATTGATCATGTTTCAAATAAGAAAGAACTGTAATGCAGCCACGGTCATATTATAAGTAATGTCGTGCCTGTGTCTTAAGGCTATGCAGTCTGTTACTTCATCACCTCACCTCCAGATATTTTTGGGTCAAATTCATTCGGTCTTTTGTCACGTAACATCCTAAGCTAAGCTAAGATCAGATATTGAGATTGTGGACACCTTTAAATACCTGAGAGTCCACCTCAACAATAAGCTGGATTGGACCAACAACACAGATGCCCTGTACAGGAAGGTCCAGAGCTGCCTCCACTTGTTGAGGAGACTGAGGTCCTTTGGTGTGCGGGGGGCACTCCTTCAGACATTTTATGATTCTGTGGTGGCATCTGCAGTTTTTTACACTGTTGTGGGTTGGGCAGGAGGTAGCACGGTCAGGGACAGAAAGAGACTTAACAAGCTGGTTAAGAGAGCTGGTTCTGTCCTGGACTGCCCTCTGGATTCCATCGAGGAGGTGGCGGACAGAAGGATGCTGGTAAAACTAACATCCATCATTCATAACCCCACCCATCCCCTGCACCACATGGTGGCTCTGAACAGTTCTTTCAGCACAAGACTGTTACATCCCCAGTGTAAGAAGGAACGTTACCACAGGTCATTCCTCCCCACAGCCATCAGACTGTACAACACTTCACTGCAGTGATAAGCTAGGTGAAGTTATGAGGGACTATGTAATATTCGACTGAGGTGCAATATTCAGCTCCTGGGGGTGAACTGCATTGCAAATAGGCTCATGTGTAACATCTTGCTCCTGATCTCTCTCAAATATTGTACATTCCCTTGCTTTAGGTATTTTGACTAGTTCCTCTGGGATTATTATGGCTGAAACACAGGTTTCTTTCCCCCATTGTGGGGTTAATTGTGAGAATTCGAGTGCTCTTGATTTCCTCGTTGTTTTCTTGATTCCTCTCAATACTATTCTTTTTTTGTCTTGTTTCTAGGTATCTTTTTTGACTTGTGTCTCAGGGACAAACTGTGGGAGGTCTATTCTTGTTCTTGATTGTCTCTGAAATACTATACAGTGAGGAACAGAAGTACTGTATTTGAACACCCTGCGATTTTGCAAGTTTTCCCACTTAGAAATCATGGAGGGGTCTGACATTCACAAGGTAGGTGTAGGTGCATTCCCACTCTGAGAGACAGAAAAAAAAAAAAAAAAAATTCAGGAAATTACATTGTATGATTTTTAAAGAATTTGCTGCATCTTAATCACCATATTTATCCGATCTGCTTCACTGGCACACATCCACATGTTCTCTGAGGTCAGTCAATCAGCTTCTTTTGAGCGTGCCAAGAACAAAGAGTAAGCTTAGAGGCAACCGGTCCTTTTGCTGTCGCTGGTCCCAAACTTTGGAACGATTTACCGCTGCCTATCAGACAAGCTTCTTCTTTTTCTGTTTTTATGTCTCTTTTAAAAACTCATTTATTCTCCTTGGCGTTCTGATATTTTATATTAGTGTTGATTTTATTTATTTTTATTCATTCATGTTTTTATATTTGGTGTCGATCCTATGGCTTGTGGGTTGTGTCTTTGATTTATTGTTTATTGTACTGTACAGCACTTTGGTCCACCTTGGTTGTTTTAGTGCTTTATAAATAAAGTTGGTAAGGTATGGTATGGTAAAAATAAATGCATCATGTAACAGTAAGAGTAAAAAAAAACTGTAAGGGCATTTGAAAATTAACTAATTTCTGTATCCAACAAAGCGGTCATATCACGTTACAAAAACGAATGACTCGAAACCGAGGACCCGAAAGATGTACTAAGCTTATGCGATGTTGCGCATGCGCGGTTGACACAAAATGAACGAATCATTTCCCGAGACGATCCGATGTTCTCGAGTCATAGGAAAGATTCGTTCGAAAGGAACCAATCGTTCGTGAACGATACATCACTACCCTGTGGGCGGAGTCCTAGTCGGACATAAAACTGTGAGGGACCCGTTTCTTCTTCCACTTCCTTCTCTCATCGGTTAGAGGTAAGAGTGTCAAGATGTTGTAGATTAATGGGCAGGCGTTTTTTTAGATATTTCAGGCCTAGTAGGTAACGTTTAACACAGGAACGATAATGTTTTACCAATACAGTCCTGTTCGCAAGCTTCGGTAGTGTTGTTAGCCTGTAGCTTTTGTGTGGAGTTTCAGTGCACTATCCACCAGAGCTGACCACAATCTTTAACCATCCGCCTGTGTAACATCCCAATTTCATCTGAAACATTTTATTTTTATGAACAGTAACGTGTTTTCGTAGTGCTGTGTGCAGTATTTTTGGAGAACATAGGATTGAGTCGTAAACTCCCATTATGAATGGCCGCTGCATGTTTGGCGCGGTAGCTAGCAGTGTCTCTCAATGATGATATTCACAGACCTGTCCTGAATGACTGTGATTGTACTTTTTCTACACTGACGTGAGACGCTTTTACATCGTTTCTTTTACCCACTCATGCTGTCTTGAACAAGTTGCATGAGTGGACACGTGTTTTCCGTCCGCAGAAAATTAACTTGCTAGCTACATCATGCTAAAGCTATTTGTGCTCACTTTTCCTTTGTAGATGGTGGAGAAAATGCAGAAGCTGCTTTCTCTAGAGGTAATTTGTGTGTGTGTGTGGTCATCTTATGCTTTCCTGTTTCAGAGCTAGAAGAAAAATGTTAATTGAAATAGCACGACATAGTGTGAGGCCTGATGCTACAATGATGACCAATTTGAACTCTCTCACTGAATGTTTTGAGGAAACTTAATCACTAAATGCTGAGTAGCATGTGCAGTGTGCCCCATTGTACAAGGAGGCGCATTTCTTAACTGCATATGACAAACTTGGAACCTGAATCCTCAGAAGATGGCCTTAAAGTCCATGAAATTTCATATCTGCTTGCTTTCTTCTTCAGGTGTGGGAAGAGTGTGGCAAGACTCCTTTCATGAGGTAATTAAAATATGATCTGAGGTTTCCTTGATAATGCAGTCTTTGGTTTAGTTCTGCTCAGCAGCTTATCTGTTACCAAACCTGTAAGTGGCTCCGCGTGGGGTCAGGAGCTCGGTGTGTTGCAGTGATGAATCAAGAACTCTCTCTTACTGAATCAGCCTTTTGAAGAAACTTCTTTACCAGATTCTGAGTAGCAAATGGGCTCCAACTAACACATTGCACTGGTCTGCAACCGAAATGCAAGATAATTAATCTTTGCTAGTTTTAGACTAATATCTAAAATTGTTGATTGGCTTCGTTTTGTAAGGTATGATGCAGGTAGTGTATGTTCTAGGATCTTGATGAACTTATTAAATGACATAAAAGATCTCTGAGCAAAACCAAAATTTATAAACAATGTTTGGTGGCTCTGAAACGATTTGCTTCTTAGGTGAAACATTAAGCTGGAATTGTCTCAGGAACAACACGCCACACTTTAAGGCACTTGACATTCATACCTGATCACCCCCTCAGAAATGCTGAGGCCCAGATTGACCTGCTTGTGTTCTTTGTAGGTTGCTGTGCTGCCCTTTAACTTCTCAAAGCAGCTGGATGGTGCCCTGTGGTGAGTTCAGGGTTATTTATCCTGGAGTTAATTCAGTGGTGGGGTGTAAACATGATGATTATGAATAATGACAAGCATATGCCTGATTCGAGTGATGCCAGCCTTTAATCTGATTACCCTTTGTTGAAGTAATACAAGATGTTTAATTCCTAAGCATGTGATTTAATGGTGTTTCTCTGCTAGGTGGCAGTGAAACACCGACTGAGGAAGGGAGTGATGCCACCTCAACATGTAAGCTTTTTACATAAGTTTGACTGGCATACTTCTCAGAAATGCCTTTCCTGCAGTGCATCATGTGTCCACCTCATCAAAAGCTGGCTGCCAAAAGGCCAAGGCCTGATTATTTTGTTGACAATTTAGAATTGCACTCTAGGTTTTGATCCCACTCTTGTGACAGCCTAGAATCTCGTGTGCAATTGAGAAATGCCAACACTTTTTACAGTACTTGTACTGTAGTATGAGATCATGTTATAATACTGATGTTTTACAAATTAATGTAAAGGTTTGGTACCAATAGTCTTGACACTAAAAATTTTAAATGTATTCCAAGTTAAGCTTTCCACAGTACAATACCAAAGGTGAGGTGTTTCTGACTGTTTGAAAGGATGAAATGGGTTAACACCCATTAAATACCTGGACGACTAATGTCACATGGCAATTTGTCACCAAAGCCCTGATCAAACATTCAGATCATAATGTGCCTCACGAGGTCACTGCTGAACTCCAGTAAAGTGCCTTTACTTTTTTTTTTTTTCTTGCAGGGCTCTCTTGACTGACTACTTGGAGACTGCCAAATTGAAGCCTTATGGTAGATTTTTCTTTCAGTGTGCCTTTAAAGTGTGTGTGTATATATAATAAAAAAAAAAATCCTTTTGTAATGCAGTTCCAATGATGATCAACCTTAGCTCACTCTGATCCAATGTGAAATGACATGAACATCTGAGCAGCTGCATTTTCCTAAACTGCCTTTTAATGATAGGACACATCTGCCTTGTTCCAAGTTTGCATCTTGATCAGTTGTATGTGGCCAGTGGTTGTTTTGAAGGTAATTTAGATGTGAGGGAGGGCTTTTTATTTATTATGAATGTCTTCTATCAACAGATGACTGAGGGCCATGATTCTCCTACATTAAGGTAGGATGTCATCAGATCACTTGTGTGAACACGACCAGCATTCCTTACTGCCAGACCTACTGAAAATGATGATTTATTTGGAATCTCGTTCGTCTGAACAGCTGTTGAGAATGGAATATCTGAGGTCAATGGTGAATAGTATAAAACAGACTTTTTTTGGTGCAGACCTGACAGAATCTTGGATGTTGCAGGTACCTGGCTTTAGACAGTTAAGAAGATGGCAGCAGTCATCTCTCCAACAAAAGCCTACCCAGGTGAGTGAGTCACATAGGTGTTTTCTCTTGACACTGTCACAGAAGGAAAGCATTCACATTTTCTTGTAACAGTAGTCAGATATCCATATAAAACTTCCTTCAATGAGTCCTCCTTTTCAGTGACCAGTTAGTGATCACTTGTTTCCCTAATGTGCTTCCATTGTAATGCAGTATAACTGTAGAGCTTGAATCACTGATGCAGCCAGTTAAGCAACACGGATTAAAGGGCCAAGCTGAAGGCAACATTTGTCACAAGTTTCCTTCATGATGATGTCTGCACACGTCTTACGCCTTGTTAATGCCAGACCTGAAAAGGTGAACCCACTGGCCTTACCATGGCAATAAGGGGATGATGTGTTGGGGTTACCAACAGTCTGAAAGGAAACAAACGTAATGTGACTAATGGATTTCTCTAAAATTAGGGGTTTGGGAGGGGGTCCCATCTTTAGATGTGGAGCACAACTAGGGATGGTGCCAGGTGTAAAGTGGTCTTTGGGGTTTTTGACCGTCTGGACTGTTAATTACTTGGCTGTATGACTGAAAATGATGCTGGCCACACTTCTGAGCTCAAATTCTGTGTACCAGAAGGTTTGTAAGATGTTTATCTTAATGTTTTAGGTCAACATTGGTGCTGAACAGAGGCAGAGGAGGTCACTGGGACTGCCTGATCTTGTCCCAGAGTTAAGGTATGTATCCTGTTAGTGCAATTGGTGGCCATTTTTAAGTAGAGATGATGAGCTTTTATTACCGCCCCAGTCTGAGAATTCATGACTGATTGGTATCCCCTTTGATTCTGATTGCGCATTTAAAAAAAAAAAAAAAACTTCTTTTGCACAATCACAAGATATTGACTAACTGTCCTTGCATTGCAGGCTTGCTGTCTGAGTGCTGGGGCCAACGGCTGATGCCTGCAACAATGCTACAAGTAAGTGAGCATGTATTGCAGTGTTTCTGGGAGTATAGAAATGACCCTCTCATCCCAGTCAAGGATTTTATGCCTGAAATCTCTTACTCCTCCAGTTGGGTCTCTCCTTCCTGGTAATGAAAGTATTAAGGGTGTGGTTCCTCTTAATTAAAGTTGGAGTTAAATGTTAAAAGCCTATCAGAAGTGATGAGTTCTCTTTACCGCCCCAGTCTGATAATGTATGACTGATTGGTATCCCCTCTGATCGACTATATAACTGTACGCGTGTTGTAGTAATGTGGAGGTTTTACCACAGTTTTCTGAGATGTGCTCTTCCTTTGCAGACTCCAGGTTGAACTTGGGTGGCAAGATGAAGATCATTGGCTTTCTGCTCTGGAGTGTTTTGGTAAGAATTAAAGTTGGAGTTAAATGTTAAAAGCCTATCAGAAGTGATGAGTTCTCTTTACCGCCCCAGTCTGATAATGTATGACTGATTGGTATCCCCTCTGATCGACTATATAACTGTACGCGTATTGTAGTAATGTGGAGGTTTTACCACAGTTTTCTGAGATGTGCTCTTCCTTTGCAGACTCCAGGTTGAACTTGGGTGGCAAGATGAAGATCATTGGCTTTCTTATCTGGATTGCTGCAGTTTGTTTCTGTGGATGCTTCAAAGAACCTGTGAAAATGTTTGTTTCCATGGCACTTGGCTTGCAGTGACAAAATAAATGTATCCAGGAAGCTGAGCTTTTGGTTTGTGTGATGGTTTTGCCAAAGTTATGCAAGTTTCAGATGAAGCATTCAAGTTTATTTAGGCCCATGTATACAATTACAACTAAAGTACATTTTTCAGTTAAGGTAAAATCTGTTGAATATAAATCTTTTAAACAAAAAAAACTTAAGGACAAAATGTATGCTGCTGTTTCAAGCAGTTGCCTACATAGTCATTGCCATTCTGGTCAATAAAATTAGTCTGCAGTTTTTAAACTTTTGTTTTAATCTGGTGTGGGGCCAGGTTCACTGAACCTGCAAAAGAGCTTGGTTCAATAGTTGCAGTCCACATGTCGAAGTGTTCTTGGGCAAGACGCTGAACCCCCAAGCTGACTGTGATGGCGGCATGTACAGTGGCCCAGGGCCCTCAGCTCCAAACAAAATTTCATTGTATGTTACAATGACTGTAAAAGCTTCAGTGTTTTCAGGCACAAATCATATTGTTGGTCTACAGTCAAGGGACATGAGATTAGTGAAACCCTTTAAAGTAATGCCCTCTTGTATAGAACTGACATGAGGACAAAATATAAACTGCCCTGCTGCCTAAATTGTATAAGCTGCACAACAGGTAAAAAAAGTTAACATGTTTAAGGATGTAATGATTTACTCAATTGGGATTTCAAATAAGGAAAAGACATTTGAGCCAGTGAGGCACAAATCAGATGACAATCTGATGCACTATAATTTATATTTGCATGTACAGCTGCATGTTTGAAACCCCTTGAGCAAACTATCTGGATCACCTGCCTGTCTTGTATAGATGAGGAACATGATTCCATTGATCATGGATACATACTGCTCCATTGCTGAAAGGTCTGACTGCAAACAGCAGCTGGAGGAGAGATCACCCAACTTGACTGCTGTTTTGTGTTGGAGATGCACTCAGTCGGCAGTAAAGATTCTTGCAGCGATGTCGTCTAGTAGCCAGTCTACTCCAGCTAACAAGTTCTCTCCTGTTACTGCACTGCAACTAATGATACACCAGTGATGACTTTTAATCTCATCCAGAGCCAGTGCCTGCAAGAAAAAACATGAATGTGATGTACAGTTTCTGGATAATTCATCTGTAAGTGAAATGTGAGTCAGATTATAAATTGCAGAGGACTGTCATGACAGAGTCCCTATGGTTCTATACATGGATTTGATTTGTGTTTGAAATAAGATAGATAATTCAAATTTGTCTGATGTGGGTATAAGCTTTACCTCTTGAATTGCCTCTTTTGACAGGGCTCCTGGTAAATCCTGTTTGTTGGCAAAAACCAGCAGTGTTGCACCAGCTAGCCGCTGCAGGGAGGATGGGACAAGGAAGATGGGATGGTACAGGTTATTTACAGAAAATCACTGATGTGCTTGATACACTCCTTGACAGCGCAGCACTGTTCACAGTAGTTTCTCTGCTCCTTGAAAAACAACTTTAAGGATGAGACATTCATGTTAAACTCACTGTTTAATGTAATCTTACAGTGAGATGAAATTATTAATGATCTGCAAGCGCAACAAAGACATCAGATCACTTAGTGTCATGTTTGTGAGGATGCTTCACCTTTTTATTTTGGAGAGAGTATGACACTAAGTAATGTGGAAATGAATGCATTATTACTGGAGTCATCAGCATTCATGAAGAGCAGAGTAGAGCGGTGTGTCTGAACATATAAATTAATGATTTTATGTTTGGGCACACTAAGCTATACATATGGTCCGTCACTGATTTCAGCTCTAAATACAAGCTATTTGTGGGTGACTGCAGAAAATATGAGAGAAGAAAATGGTTTTTAAAAATGTTAGTTTGGGGCCCCAGAATGACAGATCTACAAGGGGGATTTAAATGATTTCAGTCTTGATCCTTTGCTCTGTGTGTCAGTTACACATTGGCATTAGCTAGGTGTCCCTACTTAGAAAAAAAAGAATTAATTGGTAATAGAGACCAACAGTTTCATGGTTTCACAAACCTGCTTCTCTGCTACCCTCATTCCTCTGTGTACAGTAGATTCTAAGCAGGCTATCCTCTGTGACTCTAACACAAGTGTGTCATTTTGTGTACCTCCTCCAGCAGCAGCGTACTGAGCTCCTGTTTGCAGTCCCCCAGTCTGAGTCTGTCTGCGCTGTCCACCACCCACACCAGCCCATCTGTGCTCTCAAAGTAGTTCCTCCAGTAGGAGCGCAGCGACTTCTGACCGCCTACATCCCAAATATTCAGTTTGAACCTGAAACACATAGGGAAAGGGGAAGAACATGATGAGCATGGAGTAAAGCTGGAAAAATAAAGTCTGATATCTGGCTAGGAACTCTACGTAAATACCTGTCAATCAGCATAATGTTTATCCTTAAATTGCAAGTGCTCACATGTCAAATTTAGTTTACAAGTGCAGTTCAGCAAACATCAACAACCCAGGGTGAAAAATTGATGTTTCAGCTATGCCTTCTTCACTGTCTGCCAGTGTAAAGAGTCTGTGCATCTTTACAGTGGCTCCCCATCAAATTCAAAATGTTTGTGATTACATCTGCATGCTGTAGAAATTAAACTTCACTTACATAAACACAAGACCCCGTCTAAATGTTTCCAATGAAAATGCCCTATAGAGGAGGCCTGTACAATGTGTGTTGACTGTACGTGCGTGCGCGCGTGTTCACGCGTTACCCTTTGTGCTCCAGTGTTTTGATGTTGAAGCCCAGCGTTGGAGAGATGGTGCTGATGTCTTCTCCGTTAAACTTTTTCAGGATAGTCGTCTTTCCCGCGTTGTCCAGCCCTCTGCACCAGCCAGGTTAAAGAAACTCACACATACACACACCTGATAATTAATTATGTAATTAATAAGAGCCATGTCACAGCAAGACGGATTGAAAGAGGCTGTATGTAGTTGTGGTCAATTTGTAGTCGTATGTGTCTCTTTCATTTTTTTGTTATTTGATTCTTTTTGTAGTCATATTACGTCTCAGTATTCATTTTGGTCTCCGTTTTACTTGTTTCGTCTGTGAGGCCGTTTTGCGTGTCCTTTGTCATTTTAGGTCTTGCCACACTCGTTTTGTCACTTTAAGTTGTTTTTCGGCACTTTCTATTCATTTTGCATCTTTTCGTGGCTGTTTTGGGTTTTAATAATCCATCCACGATTAGCTTAACTGTCTCATTCATCTACCCCACATTGTTAGCTCCCAGCAATGCTAACGTAACTAGTAGCGTGATACAGCACAAATACACAAACTTCACAAACATGCAACCGTTATCTTGCATTATCTATCATTACACAGAAATAAAATGCCACTCGCTGGTTTTACATTATTGACACAAATGAAGTAATAATAACGCCAGTATGTGAATACTACTGTTTCCAGCTAAGATAGTAAACTGTTACACATAGGATACAGCATCAGCAGTCTCATCTCCCGCTCCTTCTGCTTCATCTTCTTTAAAATTGTCAGCAAACCCATCGCGACAATGTCACACTCGACGGCTGTTATTATAGCAAATAATTTTACAGATGTGGGGTTTCTAAAGAACAATATTTAGCATCCACAAGCGGTATTGTGCTATAGGAAACGAATGTAATTGTAATCCCGCCTCACCGAGTCACCGATTGGTTTGTTTGGGAAAGAGCGTACGTTGATTGGTCGTCGAGCATTTAAGGCGTGGCCGTGCTGTAGAGGACACATGAATTGGGACACGGCTCATGCTGTGGCGCCCTCTTTTGCCTCCTGTAGGTATTACACATCAGGCAAGCGTGAAAGCGTCCTTGACCTAAACAAAATAATATCACCAGAAATTTTCCTGAGCTATCAAGTGTATATGTGTGATAAAAATCAATGTGGTGCACTTGAAAGCTTCAGAAAAAGATAAGAAACGCAGCTTGTTTTTTTCATTTGGCCCACTGTATAAAATTCAGTCAAGCAATACTATTTATCAAATAATTTTACTACAACTTGTGTTTTTGTGAGTAGTGGCAGAAGGCTTAAATGCATTAAGGTTGCCATCTACAATGTCAACCAACCTAAATTTGGATATCCTGCACTGAGTCCAAGAATAGCTCTTTTGTAGGCTTTGCTTCAGTTGACATAATTTCCCGAAAGAGATTATGGAAACTGGCATCTGCCGGGGGGCTTGGTCATTCATTTTCTGGCACAAGCTCTAAGAAATTCCGGGCACGTGAAGGAAGCGCTCCCCTACATGGTCATCACGTCAGAGCTGTTCCTGTCCGAAAGTATTTTTTCACATCCATTTATCACGATGCCTTCATGTTCTACCGAAAATATTATGTTGGGATTTATTTATTGTTCACACGGCGACACTGGGGGGTTTAATTAGTGAGTAAATACTTACAGGATAAAGAAACTCAAATGTATAGTGGCAAGGTTTGACAGCAGCACCCATTTGAATGGTTGCTCTTATCACTGGGTTCACGTTTAAACATTTCGGCTTCAGTGTGCCGACACAGGCATGGAAAGTGAAACGCGCATACTGCATGTGAAGGCACCACAGACCCCCCACCTTTAACTTGCAAGAGGTCCATTTAAAATAAAGAGAAACTGAAAGGACTCGCTGCATCATATTGCATCACCAACCGAGGTGCCAAAACCGCCTCGCTCAAAAGCTTTCAGACGGTCAGGCTGCGCGCTTTACTCTGGTCTACACATTTACAGGGAGCAGCAAGTCACCAAGCAACCATCAGATATCAGTTTGTACCACGAAATTAGTAGCTTAGAGAGCTGCCTTCATTCAGTCATTCAAAGGTTAGTCCAAGCTGCAGAGAGACGCGCTGGTTGTGCGCCAGTTTCACAGTTTTCATGCCAGTGGTTTCACCCACACGGATGATCGGGACTGGATGAAAGTTCCCGTCGGTGGAACAGCAGCCACTACTCGGTGACCAGCCAGTCTGCTGCGAGTCTGGGAGAGATGTCCCCATTATTTATGGACACCAGTTATGAATCCAACAGCTCTGGCTCCCTGTCGCCTGATGAATGCAACAGCAACGCAGCTGGATCAGTAAGTAACCCCCCTCTTGTCTGTGCAGAGTCTCAGTCGTTTAGGTCATAGTAAGCTGAAATCAACTGGATTAGATTTCTAGGTCGAAGACGTTTTGGATGAGAGGTGAAAGGTCTTCGACCTATAAATCTAGTCCAGTTGATTTTTCCTAAGGTTTTTTCAGCTAACCCCCTTCTTATTAACTAACAATTCATTATATTATTTATTTGTACTTATTTTCTCTCTGATCCACAGATTTTTTTGGTTTTATGTATTGTTTGGGCATTTCCCCTTTATCTGACAGCTGACAGCATAGAAACAGCCAGGAACGATGGGAAATGGTGGGGTGACAGCCTGTTTTATGAAACAATACACTTGTGACTTGTATAAAAATACTATAAAAATACATGCATTATAATAAACTCACTCTACAATCAGTATAAACCCATCATAAACACATATTTACAATTTTAGGCCAGTAAGAATCAATCAGGCCCATCCTATTACGTATATAAAAGTGGACTCAAAACATCGAAGTGACCAAAAACCTGGCTCTGGGTATCACTGTAGCATCCTGTACACCTCATAATATCAGGCAATGTTAGACTGGTTTGCACTTGTCATCACTGCTGATATCTCTTGGCTCCAGTTGGGATTTCTAGTTTTGCTGTCTGCAGCGAGTGCCGACTGATGTTTGTCTTTTTCTTCAAGCTTGGCTGCCGTGCACCTGTCCTCTCATAAAAGTAAAGGAAAGGTGCATTTACACTTAAAAAAAAATCTAAAATGTATACATTTTTTTGTACTGTAGCAATTAATACAGTTTTAGTTGTTTTGCTGAGAGGAATTTATTTCCAATATGATGAAGCTCTTAAGACTGAATGCTTTTACCTTGAGAGGTTTATGTTCCTTGCAGATGACATTTCAAACCTTTAATACATAGGATCCATTTTATCAAGAAGTAAAAGTCACACACAGTAATAGAGGAAATTATTAGATGCAGCCACCTTGAATGCCTTGAATGAGGTGTCAGAAAGATTTACTTTTTTTTACTTTTTAACCTTCATTTGTTCATCAATGTACTTTGTCAACTTGACTATACACTGGAAGAATTTACTCCTGAAATTAACTTCACACGCCACAAGTTTCTGTCCTTCCAAGTCCACATCTGTTTACTTCTTTACTGAGCTGCATGAACGGAGAGACCACGTGGTAATTCATGTGATGGGTTTGTTTTATGAACTACTGTACGTGATGTTTCAAAACATTATGCAACCTCAAAAACTTATACATGTCCCCTAAAAAGACAGCCGGGGATTTGCCCCAAGAGAAGCACACACTTGAAAACCACACACAGAACTGGCATGTACTGTAATGACCAGTGGAGGAAGTATTCAGGTCCTTAGCTGAAGTAAAAATACTGATGCAACATTGTGAAAATACTCCACTATATGTAAAAGTCATGCACTGAAATGTTACTTAAGTAAACGTACCAAATTATACCCAGAAAACTGTACTGAAGGTATCAAAATATAAGTGCTCCATACATAAAAACGTCCCCTCTGAGTGTGATACTATTATATATTTATCACCAGAACGTGATAACTAATGCAGCAGTGTGGAAGCAGCAGTTTTTTTCTAAGGTGGAGCCGATTTATTAAAATCTTTTAAATAAGTCTGCAGCTTATGGCAGTTTTCATTCTGGATCAACCTGGAAACTCTTGTCTTGATTGATCGATTGATTGTTTGCTTTAAAAATGTGTGAAAACAGTGAGAAATGCTGTCACGAAGAGCTCAGGTAGTTTTGTTGTGTCTGAGCAACAGTGAGATCATAAAATGATTCAGTTTACTCTGATTTAAGGTGAGGAAAAGCAGCAAACCCTCACCTCTGACAAACTGTGATCATGAAATGTTACATGTACAATTCATTAATCAGTTATTAAAATAGCTTTCTGTTTACTGATGAGTCATTTCAGTTTTATTAGGTAAATTATAACAAAACATATTTTATAAGCTCATCATAAGTTTTGAGTGTAAAATCCTAATTTTTTCAGCAACTTGTCAGGTAAATGTACTGCAGTACAAAGGTAGAAGAGCAGAAGTATAAAGCAGCATGGAATAAAAATATGGTAGCCTACCTGGGTAAATGTAATTAGTTACTTGCCACCACTGGTAATGAATGTGGCCACCTGTGTGTACTGTAATCTTTATAGGAGAGAGAAGGAAAGGGACAACACCTGGGAAACATGGGTACGAAAAGACGAGAGAAGAACAGAGACGCGGCAAGGAAGAGCCGCAGGAAGCAAACGGAGAGAGCAGACGAACTTCATGAGGTTTGAAACACTTACCCCTGACCTTCTTTCTCTCCTTTGCTGCTTCCTTACACCCCTCATCCTGTGACTCTGTCACTTCGTCTGTTTTTTTTTTCACTCTCTCTCACACACACGCACACACACACACACACACACACACACACACACACACACACCCACCCACACACACTGTGTGACTAGTGGTGTGTGTCTTGTGTAATTTGGCAGCATGCTTGCCATTTCTTGTAAATAGTCTGCTTGAGCAGAAGGGCTTTCACTCCCTCTGGTGCCCTCCCCACAGACCGTCCCTTTCCTTTGTGTTTTCACACACACAAACACCCACACACGCTCTCCCCTTCCTGCTATTGTTTTTCCATGGGTGCCTCTCGTTTCTTTCCCCTAGGGTCAAATTCCAGTGTAGGGTTGTTACACAACAGACACACATTGCGCAGCTTTCTCAGGCTCAGTTTCTGATTGAATGTGATGATTAGTTTGCACCACTGAAAATAGTTTTTTTATATATTTGTATATCCCCACACTGCTGGCAGGCAGATGTGTGACCTTTCAACCAGGCTATCTGTTTCCCTCTGTCTCCAGTCTTTATGCTAAGCTATGCTAAGTGGCTGCTGGCTTCATATTTAATGAACAGGTATGACAGTCCTATCGATCTATGAAGCAATTACACTAGACTGAAGAGCACTTCTGAAAATTAGGACTTGTACAACTGAATTTCTGAATTTCATGAATTTCTGGAGGACAAATGGCTGGATGTGAGCTTTCCTGTTTTGTTAAAATTCCCTTTCTGACAGATTTCTGTGCAATAATCTGAATGTTTTTATTTCTCCAATAAATATAACAAAGGTTTGATTTTCATAAAACTGAAACATGTGATTTATTACTTTCCAGCCATGAATGCATCTCAGTGCACACACACACACACACACACACACACACACAAGATGTTCCCTTTATGCTGACAAAAATTAAACCTGCAGTTTACTGTGCTGCATCTAGCTTGGTTGAAGATGTTTCCCTTTGACTCTAATTGCATTTTATATATATATATACATGATAACATAGCAGCTGTAAAAAGTTGGACGAGTGTGGAGGGAGTCCAGACTTTCACTTTTAGTATCTTCTTCCCTTTCAGTTTTACTGTCTGTGTATCCTTTAAGTTAAATTTAAAGAAGCATAATCACCACAAACCAGTATGACTTGCGATAAATACGAAGTTGTGTCAGCAGTTTTGGTTTTAAAGGACTAGCACCTGTGGTGAACAGCTAGTACTCCTACCCTGACTGTGACTTCTTCACTTATGTGACCTTCACAAGACTATAGCGGAGGTTCAATCTTACTGGAGGGAAACCCTTTTCTACTGAGTGTTAGTCAAGTCTTTACTTGCTGTCACTGATGTTCAGTGGAGATGAACACTGGCTGTTGTGGAGGACAAGTGTTTTCAGACTGCACTGAAACTTAATGGGGCCTAAAAGCAAGTTTAGCTGATCATAAACCCGGATACAATTCTACTCATTGAAACAAATGAGAAAAATAGAATCTTTAAAAGTGTTTTTAGCCACATTTAAATTCTTTATTTATTTGCTTAAACTGAGCATTGATCAGCAGGGAGTTGCTTTTTTTGTTCTCTGCGCCGCCCCGCCGTCTCCTTTCATGCTGAACTTGCAGTACTGTCACTTCAGAGCCATATTTCAGTTCTCCTTTGGGGTTCTGACTTTGGCCACGCATCATCCATTGTATGGCCGTTGTGCTTTCTATAACAGCACTTGAGAAGCCCCTTCAGAAAGAGTGGCATTAGTGTTGCCTGGCTATAGTGTTTTATTACAGCACAAGTCAGTCCTGGTGTGATGCTACAGTGTGTGGGTAGGATGTGATTGCCTTTGTTATTTGTCTTTTGATATATGCCTTTAATCTGTTTTTATGGCTGATGAGCGCCACCCAGAGGGATAATAAAGACATGCCTGACTCAGTTTGACATGAACTGTTTGTCATTTGTGGCCCTCTTTTCTCCCGTCATGTTCATCTCTCTCTGTTGTCTCTTTTTCTCCCCTCCTACCTCATTTGTGCTTTTCTTTTTCCCTTTTCTCCTTAGGAGCTCCAGTGTATTGAGCGATCAAACTCTGCCCTTAAAAAGGAAATTGCTGCACTGAAAAGAGACTTCAACCTCTATAAAACAGCTCTGGAGCGCCATGAACCGTATTGCTGCCTCAGAGCCTGCGCATCCAGCTCCAGCTCACCTACCTGCCTCTCTGTGTCCCTCTCAGCCGACTGTCAGGCCGGTTCCAGCCCTCCTGGATGTCCACCCCAGGCCTCAGACTCCTCTTTGGCTACTGCACCTTCACCTACTACCTCTTTAACCTCAAGCCTGGATCTTCAAACCTTTGACTGTGTTGAAAATTCTCATCTCTCAAGTGCAACGTCTTCTTCAACAACTACATTAGCTTCATCTTCTGGCTTGTCTACTGAACTCTTCAATGCCCCCTCCTCCAGCCCAGTGACTGTTCCTCATCCATTCTCTTTCTCCACGCTCCCAGCTCCTCACTCTCTTTTTAGCAAAGAGCCTCTAATCACCTCAAAGTTGACAAACGGTACGTCAGTCTGCACCAGCCTCATTTCTAACACTATTTCCTCTAGCATCCTGACCTCAACTGCTCAGACTCAACCTTTACAAGACACCATCCATGAAAAGTCTTCAGCATCAGCAAATACTTGTGCCTCTACATCTCATTTTGACACATTGGATGAATATTTAATGAAACAAACCCCTTTTATGGTGCCCTCTTACTCCCATTTAGTGGCAGAAAACGCAGGTCGAGTAACACAAGATTGTCCCATGGATGTGCCCCAGCTTCATGCAGGTCATTACATTAGGAATCCGGATGATTCAAGTCCGCCGTCTTCTCTTTTACTGCCAACTTTTCAAGGTCCTGCTCCTGAGTCTCTTTTAGTTTCACCTCTGGCAAACTTAGAACCATTTTCTGCTCCTTCCTTTGCCTTAAAGTCAAGTTCTACTCAACAAATAACTCCTACTCCTGTATCTTTGCTTTCCCTCCTAAATGTCCCGAGTCCACCTAGCATCTCTCAGACTATCTGTCATGGCTTTGATGGACTTAACGCTCAACCTCCACCACTGCTGCCAATGTCGGGAGATCTCTCCCTTTCTGAGCTCCTGGAGGACAATGATTGGATCCTAAATGGGACCAGCAATCAGTAGCACTACATGCCACATGACAAAGGCAGACCATCAAAATGGTCATTTAATTGATATGTTTCAAGTTGTTTAACTGAACTCTGGACACACTCAAAGACAAGTGGTACTAAATCACAGCATCATCACACCTAATGATTTAGGTCTCAGGTTAATAAAAAAAAAAAGCTAAACAAACAAAACAACTGTTATTTAGCTTGTTGGGAGTCAGAATGCAGTACAGGCCAGCAGCAGCAGCAACTATAAAATGCAAGGATTTATGAGTAAGGGAGACAGATTTTCACATCTGACATCCAGCTGGTACTCATTTATGGAAAACTAGCATGAGAAAATGAACCAGGAGCCAAACTAATGTCTGGGCTGTTGCACATATTCAGCTTTTTGGTTTTTCCTAAAGGGATAATCCGGTGATTTACTATTACACATTCATAAAATTGGAAGACTCATAAGAGACAGTACCAGCAAAGGCCAAGATATCCTCATGTTTAGTCCCTCATTAGCTCCAATGACTACATTGATTCTACATTGCCTGTAATACAGCTAATTATACATCTCATTACACTGGAAAATCCCACATTTTTCAAGCCCTGTGCCTCCAGACACAGACTTTCTTTCATAAATTTGTAGGCTCAAGCTCTGATGACATCACTATAACACCATCAGGGTTATTTTCTTAGTCTTGTCCAGAGCCACAGTTTACTCCCATGATGAAGAAACTGACCTTTATGTCTGAAATTGATGGTTTCTCTTTCATAATGATAAGGAGACATCTAGCTAAGCTTTCAGAGACTGGGGATACCTTTCCTTCAGACTTTGCTCGACGACAGGCCAAAACTCTGTACAATACTTGTAATACTTGTGAGACCATATTTACTAGCCTCTGAAGTTGTGATGTGATCCAACGAAAAGCCACCAGTTTTTCGAATACGTGAATCAAAGTTAGGCGTCACCCCCTTCCTGAAAATCTGACTCAGCATTTGAAACTTGGGCACAGTGACTACTTCCCCACAGTTTCATGGACACATAATCAGGAGAACTTTATATCTTTGCCTGGAGCAGCTGTTTGAACATGTAGTAACAGTTCCACAGTTAACCAGTGAGCCTGCACATTGATTATGATTTAAACTTAAGGAAATGTCATTGCTTTTTTTTTTTTTTTTTTTTTTTTTTTTGCTTTTCTTTTTTAACCTCATTTAAAATTCACAGTCAAACACACGGTCTCTCATATTACTGTATGCTGCTGCTGAGTATGTATGGCCTGCAATATGTGAATCCATGAAATAACTTAAGTCATCCCATTTTCTGATTAGTTTTTTCAGTAAATAGTTTGCACATCTGTATTATTTACCTGTCAAAGTGCAGTTTGCTAAATAAATAACCACAGAGGGTGAGTAGGGGCCCACAGCTTATTTTTGCCCTGGGACCCTCTAGTGATTAAACCCAGCCATGATTGCATGCAGGACAAAAGGCTGCTATTATAGGAACTGTTATAGGAAGTGGATTGTACATTTTTTTTTAAAGTTAGGAACTAGGGTTCATCTTATTGATGATTGTATTACAAAGATGATTCTGCTTTATACACAATGTATGTTTGTATATTGGAATAAGAGTTTATTCAGTATAGAAATCTGATTTAGTGTGAGGCTTTGGGTGTGTGTTATCACTATTTTGTATTTATTGTGCATTAAACGTTGCATTAAATAATCTTATTTCACTTTTTTTCAGTTTACACCTCATTTCTGTAGGCTTTGTAGTATTCTAATATAGCTACAAAACAACAACAATCAGCTGTTATTTTTGAAAGATGAAAAACGTGTTACACTTCAAATGACAAAGTAAATTCATAAGTGTTAACCAACTCACCACTGATCGGTTCATTACACTTCAGCTACAGCCTTAGCTGGTCTGATATGCCCTGGAGATGATGGGAGCTAATGTTATCTGACTTTAGATGGATATTTCTGTGTAACTGACATTACAAGTCCAAAAACTACAACTGTTTGTGGTAGCTTTGTGTCTCTTTTGAGTCATTTTGCATCTTGTTTTAACCAGTTCAGATCTATATTTGGTTGCAGACATTTAGCGTCTGCTTGTACTTGATCTCTGCCTTTTTCTGGTCATTTTTGTTTTTTAAGTAGCTTATGTTTTCACTTTGTGTCTCTTTATGGCTGTTGTGTGCTTATATATTTAGTTGATTTTTTTTCTTTTGTATATTTGTGGTCATTTTGCATCCTTTGTACTTGTTTTAAGTCTGTTTTTTTATCTCATTTGTTATTTTGCTTCTCTTTTTAGTCATTTTGCATCTATATATGGTTATTTTGGTTCATCTTATCTATTTATTATTATTATTTTGTCAATGAGGTAATCATTTAGTGTTTCTCACTTCTTCTGTTTTTCTTGGAAATTGTTTGATTGACTTTCCAATAAGAAATGTTAACAGATCCCTTAGTCCTTGGGGACTGTGCCCTAAATTTCCTTACCCTTATTTGCCTCTGCTGATGAAGCAGACCAGCAGCCCACTTTTTCTGCACCACCGAACACTTACCGGATCCCGGTCAATTCTTCACCCCCACAACTTTCCACTGGGTTTTTCCCAGAAGGCAGTCAGCTGAATTCATCTGGGAAACAACACAGGAGGAGGCGGAGGGGGTGGAGGAGGAGGAGGAGAAGGAGCGAACGGGGCCCAGGTATTGCGCATAAAGCTGGAGTGTGTTTATGGTGAAACGAGTAGTAACTAGGGTTCAAGGCTGGCAAACACATTCACCGCTGGCCAACGTGCGACTTGGAGAGGGGGATGATTGCGCATGGCTAATTGCGCTTTTTGAATGCGCGAACGTGTGTGTGTGTGTATGTGTGTGAGAGAGAGAGAACAAATGGTTTAGTGGGGAGAAAAGAATGGATGGGTCTTGATCCTCAAAGCCAAGTGCAACACGCACAAACACAAATGGGGAACGGGAGGAGAGGAATGGGGGAGGCGGGGAGATGAGCGTCAAAGCGGTGAGCTGCTGGAGAACAGGAGCGAATATTTCATAACGGGATGAAACAGCAGCCAGAGGTTTGGCAGAGGTGACGCAGTGAGAGCGGAGGAGCGCGGGCACTAATGATGCATTTATTTAAGTTAAATAGCAAAAGCCAGGCCGCGTAAATAAAAGCAAATAAATAAATAAATCCATCCGTATCGCGTCATCCGCAGTGAGGAGCCTTCCTCTCTCCTTGCGCCACCTTTAAGCTGAAGAACATGCGCCAAGACAGTCGGAGTGAGATAAGAGAACATCCGGTCACATCAGTCAAAATAAAACCCCCTTAATGCACCTGCTTCCACAGGTATGGCGAAACGTGGCGCTAACACAAATTTTTACCCTACTCCAATATTGTCCTTTGTTAAAGTGATCAGACTTAGAAGCAGAGCATTTTGTTTAAATTTTTACTATAATAACCACTTTTTTGAAGGAATGCTAAAAGAAGTTGAGAGAAGACGAGTATCTGTTGAAAAGAACGGATGTGAAAATAAAAGTATAGCTGCAAAATGTATCTCCTCACATTTCAAAACGGAGAGAAAGGGCAGGGTAAACACAGTTTCTAAATCAAATAACAGTGAGAGCTACTCGACAACCTCTGGATCATGTGTTTGAGTCCAGATGTCAGTTAACACCTGTAAATATACCTTGTACATATCGATCCGTTGAATCCAGACTGTGTATATAATACTTTATTCCTAATGTACATTCCTTTGTTTGATTGCACATTACTTGTTTACTTCTGTTCTCAGCCTTACACTGTTTACTTGCCCACTGCTGCCTTACATAAGGACATTTACATACTAGGTCAAGGTCAAAGTGTTTATTTGTCATATGCACAGTTAGGAAACGTGTTTCCCTGTATAATGAAATTCTTACTTTGCCATCCACATGAATGCCACAAAATACAAATGAGAAATAAAGTAGATAAATAAGTAACACAAAATCTAAGGCACTTTAAGCAGCAAATGCAGAGATATAATAAAATATATAAGAATATAATAGAGAATGTATGCTGCATGGGAGCAGCATGTGCAGTAGTCAACAGTCATTGTGCAATTATGCATGTGCAAACTGAGAATGTAAACAGTACATCACGTATTTCCTGATAATAAACTCCTCAGCTGTTTAGGAGTCTGATGGCAGAGGGAAAGAAAGAGTTTTTCAGTCTAGAGGTCCTACATTTCACACTTCTGAACCTCCAGCCAGAGGGTAGGAAGGTAAAAGGTCCATGCTGGGGGTGGGTGGGATCTTTGAGGATGGAGGCAGCTTTCCTACATACCCTGCGGTGGTAAATGCTCTGCAGAGAGGGCAGTGGAGTCCTAGTGATCTTCTCCGTAGTCTTTACCACTCTCTGCAGGCTCTTGTGGTCCATAGCAGTAGTGCTGCCATACCAGACAGTGATGCACCTGGTCAAGATGCTCTCAATGATGCAGCTGTAGAAGTTGGAAAGGATCCTAGGCGACATGCCAAACCTCCTCAGCCTCAGGACGTACAGCTACCGTTGGGGCTTCTGACCCGCTGTGTGGTGTTAAGTGTCCAAGTGAGCTCCTCACTGATGTGGACACCCAGATATTTGAAGCAACGCATTGAGAGCCGCTGTACCAGAGTCAAATTCCTCGTGTGTCCAACACACCTGGCCAATAAAGCTGATTCTGATTCTAACAGTCTGCAGACTACACTGCTCCCTTGTTGGCATGTTTAGAAATGTGTCCGTCTTTATCTGGTCTCAGCCAAGTGATCTGAATAGGTATGCTTTATTATGTATGGGGTAAACCTTTTTTAAAATCTAGATTTATATAGACATACAGTATGTTTGACAACCTAATATATTGCTGCTTTAATGTTGCATGTTATTTCTTTGTGTTATGAAACGCACTTTAGTTTTTCTGCCTGGCACTTTATTTTGAAAGCTACAGCACCTGGTTTCCCGTTTTCCAGGCTACCTGTGTGCTCCTTGACGCATCTCTCCGAGGCGCCGTAGATCTACTGAAGAACGGGAACCGAGAAGGGGGACAGGAGCAAAAACACGTCAGTCTTACGGACACAGACACGGGCTGCTCAACACAGGCCTTCAGTCTTTTCACTCCGGGCTGCGAGGGGAAGCGGCACCTTTCTGTGTTTTAACCTATTTCCTGATTTTTCTCACCGCGGAGCTAGAGACGGAGCAGCGGGGCTCTGTGTGGCATCGGCCGCTGGCAGAGGACCTGCACATGTCGGCGCGGGGAGGGACCGTGCGTTTCCCCGGCCTGATACGGCCGGAGGGCGCCCGGCGGGAGTGGAGGGGGTATAATCCGCGATCAGAACAGTATTTTGAGCGACTGAGGAAAAAAAACGTAAACAAAAAGCAGGTGCAGGCGTTTTAATGGTTGAAAGAGGGTCCGTTTAAAACGAGCGAGGACAACAGTGATGCGGCAGCCGAGGTGGGCCCAGACTGATGATTTTATGATATCATCATCCGCCGCCAGGACCGATCACCGATTTTATCAATAAGGAGCATCATCGAGGAGAATAAGCTATAAACTGACCCGGAGTCCGTTGGTTTGTTTGTTTTTTCTCTGGATAAACAAGAGGGGGTTAATCGGTGCTTGATTACAGTGATTTTTTTATTTTTTACACAAGGAGCTCAGCTAGGGCTGTGTATGATCAATTTTAGAAACAGATGAGATTTAGGCCGATGACTTAGTCGATGTGTGACGCCAATACACAAGCAGGGAGGTGTGTGTGTGTGAGAGAGAGAAAGAGAGGAGACGCGCCTGCTTGAGCATCATCTGGTAGCTGTACAGGCTACTCCTCCACGGGGATGATACACAAGCGATTTTTAATCTGTGCGTGAACAACAGAAGAGTCAGGGATGCTGCTGCTGCCATTTCCCGTCCAGCTCTGATAGAGACAGCAAGGCGCACAGACGGGACTGGACGTCCAGAAATTCTCTCTTCACACCTCTCCTCCGCCTCTGCACCTTTCTCCCCCCTTCATCTCTCACCCCTCTCCTCCTGCCTCCCTCCCTCTTCCTGTTCCACCACCACCCCTGGTGCGTATTTTCATAATCCTTCTGTGATTCAGAAAGTCACCCACTCCTCTATCCTCTCCTCCATTCATCCATACGTTCTTTTTAAACGCCACTTTACGCACTCATACGCGCAAAGGCACGCACGCACGCATTACCACCACCTCATCACCACCGCCACCTACAGTCATCATGGAGACGACCAAGCTGCCTCCGTCCAGCCCGTCCTCGCCGACCACCAGCTTCTCAGTGCCCTCCGCGGAGAAAGTGGACGGGTTCCCGCGCAGGTCGATGCGCAGAGCCCGTCAGAGGAGGTCCCACAGCTCGTCCCAGTTCCGCTACCAGAGCTCCCAGGTGGAGCTCACTGCATTGCCCCCTCTGAAAGGTGAGACGCTGATTTACTGTATTAGCCATGGGTCAATGTCAGAAAGAACACTGGAGGAATATTATAGCAGTTACAGTTATAAAGGCCTAATAATGTCATCATTTTCACTTTATATGTGTCAAAGTAAAAGTAATGTCAGACACCCATTGATCAATACTATGGAGAGGCCTATTGGTGTATGTTCTACTGTTAGGTGTCCACTGTTGCATATGATCCTTTCTGTCCTTGCCCTGTCTGACAGGGCAGAGCATTGTCTTTGCTTTAATGGAATGATAACTGGAATAATGTTGGAATATACTGCACTGGGACTAATAATTATTTTCATTATTGATTAATCTGATCCAAGGTGATATCCTTAGATTTTGTTGACCAACTGACCAAAATCCAAAGATACTGAGGTTATTATCACAGAAGATTAAGAAAACCCACAAATATTCTGGGATCTTTTTGCAGAATTGGCACATTTGTCTGTATTACCAGTAGCTAAATAGTTCAAAGAACATGCATCATATAAGCATTTCCCAGTAAGAATGTCTTTATTTTTTTGCATTTTAATCTTGTTGATTATGAAATTTTGTTTTTCTTTCTTTCATGAAAATATGTTTTACACTGGGTTTGTCCAAAGGTTCAAGTCCAGGTTTATGTGTTGACCCTTACACATACTATCAAACATCTGCTTGTCTCCTTGACTGGTTGATGTATTGTTGTTGTAATCAGGAGCACTTTCCTCCTTTTCAGAACACTGTGGACCATGTTTCATATTAAATCAACCTGAAACAATAATACTGTATATTGAATCAGAAACATACACATTGTGGCTTTAGAAATAAGAAATGATGCAGGCAGAGCTGCACTATTTATGGCTCTCTAATCCGAGAGCTGCTATTGCTACATAGACACCACTTTGATCTATGTAAGCTTGTTCAATATTTTTTCAGAATGAAAACATGCTGAGATACGGGACCCACTGACTTTCATTTTCAAGTCTAACACTGTCTGCATTTCATATACAGTAGCTGCTCAACTTGCAGAGACAGGCCTGGGTGGAGATTTGGCACGATGCAGATAAAGGAGGTGGACAATCTCAGAAAAATAGGACTTTCTTGGTTGCCTTTTTTACCCAGGAAAAGAGCATCTAAATTAATAATGAACAGCTGAAATGTTTGCAGTTATTGGCTGTAAACTAACTGGTAGCAATTTTAATAACTTTTTAGTAATTTCTTGTGCACAAATATTTTTTTTGGGTCCAGCTTTTCAAATGTCTCTGTTATATATCGAATGTTTGTGGGTTCTGAACAGTCGCTTGACAAAACATTTTAAAGAGCTCATTTCCAGCCATTTAATGTTTAATCTTGGGTACCTCTAGGTTGGCTTTGCACCCATCATAACTGCAAATAGTCTGTAATTATTTCAGAACAATAAAACCTGTTCCTAAAAACCAGAGGATAGTTTGTGAATGTGCACAACTCCTGCTGCTGGTGTTGAAAGTGGACAGCACAACGAGCCACAACAGCATGAATTCATTTGAATTTCTCCTCCATAGATAGGTAAACAACGGTATAATTAATTCCCTGTATTTTTCTCCACATCCTCTGGTAACAGTGCAGCAGCAGGGGGTAAAATATATCCACCAAACCATGTGCAGTCAAAAAATCCAGCTTCTAAAATGGCACCGGTGGATGTCAGGGAAGCTCACGTGAACACGCAACGGCCTGGACATTATGTCCATTCAAAGAAATCCTTAAACTATCATGTAATACTTTATTTTGTTAGAAAAAAAGTCTCAAGAGTGAGAGTTTGCAAGATGCATAGAGATACTAGAACATACGTTCACCTCATATTTTGAGCTTTAGGTCACATCTAAGATGATAATTCACCGCTGTATCATTGTAGATAAATCAGAATTAAAACATGCCTTTACTCAGTTTGATTCACTCCTGGGTTTTGTAGCTACAGCCTAACTTGGTCTAGTATGACCAGTAACTTTTAGCTATTGATAGATAATGTTCCCGAACTTAAGCTTGATGTTGTCATGTAACCGGCGTTACTGAGTCTGTTCACTGACATCACTACATTTTACCATTTACTGCACCATGAATTCATCCCCCAAAAACATTTTCTCACCAGGCTCTGTGCTTAGGTAGCAAGTACACGTCAGAGATGTCCAGATCAATGTTTTTGTACCTGCTCTTTGTTTCACACAGTCAGTAAGACCTGTCTCTCTATACCTGCTGTTCTCTCTCTCCATTTGTGCCTCTTCCTTACCTTGTGTGCCTTCTTCTAACCCATGTGTGCAGTAAAAGGACACACTGTAAGTCCTCATTTATGGCTCCAACCCCTCTTTATAAGGTTACTCCCTCTTTCATGTAGCCTGCATTCTCTTCCCATTAACCCTGTATGAAGAGAAGACCTTTCTGTTTTTACACACGGTACGAGGTGTGCGTCCATGTGTATGTGTCTGTCTTTTTACATCTCCTGATGTCCTCTCAGGCCCGTGAGCGTGGGACGTGCCCAGCACAATGATAGGGGGTTTCCACTATGTCTTTATGGAACCTTTGATTCAACCCTCTTCGGTGCATACTGTATGTGCTGTAGCTTTCAAAGACAGTTATCTCATGACTGCTGCGGCACTGTTTCTGGATCCCCAGGAGGACCTGATAGTAAGGTCCCGTGGCACCAGTGCAGGAGAAAGGATCTGGAGTAGGGAAGCATGTAACAGGTAGTATGTAGGCCAAGTGTAGACAGACTTGTGGGTGTTTTATCCTCCAGAGAATCACATTCCCATTGCTAATTTGAACTCCTCCTGTTAACAGCAGCACATCTCTTTTACTTCAAACCCGGAGCAAAGCTTCATTTATTCTCAGTTTCAGGCTGAATATCAAACATAACAGTAATAAATACCATGGCAAATAACCATAAGGAAGATGTGACAACAGAAATAGTTGGTCAACAGGAGTAAGAGTTTATCCACCCTGAAACTAACTGCTGGGGTGTACATGGCCTTCTTATGGACCCATTTTGTTGCTGATGATATATTTCTCTTATTCCCACAGCTGGCTAGCCAAATAGACAATGGAGATTTATAGCAGAAAATGTTTAAAGTAATCAGCATTAAGCTTAGAGTTTTAGGTATTAATCTTTGATCCTCAATGTTTTGGATCAATATCAACAAGCAAAACAGGAAGGAATCCATCATAGATGAGGCAGTGATACTCATTTCTAGCCTTAATCGACCACAATGCAATGCAGTTACAGCTTGCATCTTTGCAGATCTGTCATCAGTAGTGTGTGAAACATCACACCCTCCTAAACCGCTTCTCTGTACTTGGAACAACCAGATGTTTTTCTCTGTCTACTCCCAGTTTTTCTGGACCTCAAACACCTCATATGGAAAACACTGGGAGCTGCTAAATGTTGTATAAGTACATGAAGCAGGTTTAGGGACACTTGTAGTGAGATGTTATCTAACTGTGCAAGAGTAACAGAAGGTGGTCACTCGGTGAGTGCTGGGAGGCTTGTGGCAGGTGATTGGTTCTGGCCTTGAGACAGTAATTCATTGGTCAGTTCCTTTGCTTGACTCTTGAGGAATGATTCTACAGCAGAACCGCACTACCACTCAAAAGTGTGGACACACTTCAATTCAACGGGATGGTGTGTCCAAGCCTCTGACAATTAGTGTATATCTGATGCTGATGTTGAGTTGAGTGCCAGTGCAGGAAGCAGAGCACTTTTCATATAAGGAGGCAGAAGGGTCTGGAAGTCAGGGTAGTCAGGATGGGTGTGTAGTTTGTTTTACTTTTACAGAGGGGATCTGAGTGTATGTCCCATCACAGATGTGCAGTTAACCATTTGAGTCAGTATAAAATTCTTTTCCTAAACATATTATACGTCAGCCATAGTTTATTTGCCATAACCTCAGTCTTTAATCTTAACCACACTGAAGCTGCCATGCACAAAGAAAATGTTGGCATTGGGCATAACAACCAGTATGAGAACCTACCATTTGTAAGAAAAAACTCTCACAATCCTGGTCACATTTAAAAGCTAACTCTATCAATATAAAACAACAAAATGATAAGTGATCCTGATCCAAAGTTATAGTGGCACAAACATAGAAAAGTGTTAGTTTGTTTTGGCTTGCATAGGTTTGTTTTAAACAACAACATTATTCTAAAGTATTAGAGGATAATAAAAATAACATGAGAGGTACTTGGAATATATTAAATAATTTGATTAGAAATAGTCCCAGCAAGAGTAACTACCCCCAATACTTTATGGATAATGATACACTGGTCACCAGAATGGAGGATGCAGTAGATAAGTTTAACTGATTTTTTGTGAATGTTGGCCCTAGAAGTATTTGTAAAGAT
>NW_018127984.1:333300-334885 GCF_001952655.1 Monopterus albus
TACAACCAAAAAAAGATTCTGTATTTCCATAAGTGGGGTAAAACTATGGAATAATTTAAGTGTAGACATAAAAAATAGTAATAGAATTGACGAGTTTAAACATAAATATAAAGGTATGTGTCAATCAAGATATATGCAAGAACAGGTTTAATGATTAATCAGATGGAACATTGAGGGTGTGGTGTATGAATGTTAACACTTTGTAATATCTCTACTTGTGGGATGTAGAAGATAATTACCAAAGTATGTAATTATGTAAGAATGTTAACAGTCTGTAATATTTTTTAGTATATCACTAGCGTGGTGTAGAACAAAATTATTTATGTAGAAATACTGCTTGCAAACCAATGATGATAAGATGATGTCATGGGGTAGGACTAGATAAGTCTAACTTCTTCCTACTCCGTTCAAGCATGTACTGGGTATAAGCAAATTGATATTGCATTTGTGGATTTGTGTGAAATTATGTGTGTTGACATATTGACTGTCGTTACATGTTTGAAAGACTAAATCAAATCAAATCAAAGTCATATAAATCACATAAAGCCTGTAGAGTTAAATACTTTATGTTGTTAAACCCCTTTGTGAAGGTTGGCTGATTACATCGACATGTGCTGACTAATGTGAGAGCTGTATGCAAGATAACAGTTGTTTAGTTTACATAGGAAGCTTAGCAAACAATACAATGTGGCGTCGCTCGGTTAGGATCAGCAGTAGGCTAGAAAATAGAAGAAGAAAGAAAGAACGCTGATTGAAATTGCAAACAGAACTATTTCGGGGTTTGGACTCTTCCTAGATGACAATGAGCCCTGTTTCCTGATGTCCTACCTATCTTGGGCGCGTTGGTCATATGAGGCCGTACAAAGTGACTGCGCCACTGAGCAGCAAAAAAACCAAGTCTGTGGTCCACAGTCAAATCATCATATAGTTAATGGGTGCTTTGACATGTTGGGATGCGCCTGTATTTAGGTGCGTGCACAATGCTCGTGCACTGTGCTTGTTATACCCTGGGAGGCGCTGCGCAGGACATGTAAAATAAAAAATAAAAAAAGATGACTGTGTTCATTTGGTGTTGTGCACACTAGTTTATATGTATTTGTAATAAACACAGTTTTGATTAGTGACTGTGCACCTTCATCTCGCACACGAGCACATCTGTTTTCTTAGTGCAAAATGACTTAAGACCTGGAAAGTCCACCAGTATTCTAGCAATCACCCAAACATTCGACCTGGCACACTAAGAGGATGTGAGGTTACACACTGATTGGTTAATTGCATGTTATGCCCAAAACACACCCCTGCTTTAATGAGGAGATTAGGTACAGCCCTTTCACTACTTGCACCCGAGTTTTAGCTGAAACCGTGAGACTTAGAGCTTTCTAACGGTGAATAGCATGGGATGGTTGTGTTTAGATGAAGTCTGGTACAGACAAAGATAATGCTGACGCGTTGACACAGCGCATGGTAACGGGATGCGTTCATTGCCATTCTACCTGCAGCAGTATAGACATAGATAAAAAAGTTTTGAGGTAAGATGACTGCACTGTCCTAGTTATGCTGCAATAAACAGTGAACTGATCTGAAA
>NW_018127984.1:334906-382594 GCF_001952655.1 Monopterus albus
GAATGGTGAAGACATGCACAGATGAAGGGTGAATCTCTTTTACAGTATATTTACACCTCTGCTGTATGCAGGTAGATAAACACATATACCAATTTATTGTGAGCTTTTTAATAGTCTCTTTCATCAAAACACCCTCCTAGTAAACATTTCTTTGGATGCTGACACAGTCTTCTGTAAACTCCTGACACTGGATCACCTTTCAGTAGACAGTTATATTGTTTATCCAGCACAAACATATTTTAAAAACCTAAGATTGACTACTGCCTTGCCTCCTGTTAAAAATGGAGCTTTAATGTAAGTACTAGTTAAATGTTTCAGACAAGGCCCCAGATGAACCAGGAGATTTTCCTTCTGGCTGTGGCCAAGTGCTGCTCAAGGGGGATTTATTGGAGTTTTTCTTTATTATAATAATAATAATGTCTAGACCTTACTTTGTAGAGTGTCCTGAGATGACGTTTGTTATGATTGGTGCTATACAAATAAAATTGAATTGGCAAAAAAATTGAAAAGAGCTGATGAATAAGTGGCAGTGAGGCACAAACGCTCAACAAACTTAGTTTCTCTGGGACCCAGGCAAATTAAAATATTTATCTGCTGTCACACAGTTACCGAACCCCCAGATGGATAACAAAATGTCAGTGTTTAATGTTTCTACACTTTAATTGTCATATTAAAAAATAAAATACTTGATGATGGTGTTCAGTAAAGATGGTGCTGGGAGTTAATGGTTCTGGAAACAGGCCCAGTGGTGCTGTCATCTCTGTATCCTTTCCTTTCAACATGGCATCACTTTGCCAAACTGGTGTAAAATCCAGCATGCCTCATAGCTTGTCAGAAGAAAACCTGCATGTGAGATGTAATTTGTTGCATCCCGGGTGATTGTTGGGGCGATCCTTAGCTTTCTCCTGGTTGTCCTGCTCCATGTCTTTAGTTACACTGCAGCTCAGTCAGCTCGGCGCTCCTCCCCAGCTGCGATGCTCTCTCCTGGGGCCACAGACACCAGTCAGGCTTCCTGTTCATGGGTGTTGTGCTGTTGCTGGGAGGCTAAGGTCACACTCCTGCCGAACATCAAGTCAGCAGAGAAACCGAGTTATGATTAGGATTTATGCCTCGTTCACACACCAAAGGGAGTTTGCACACGTGGTTCAGGATGATTGTTTGAGAGTACTGAACCAGCTCTGATTATCACTAGAGGATCCTGCAATCAAACTAGGCCTTGCTTTTGACCTTGAGATTGACTTTGTCTTTTTTTTCCCTTTGTAGCTCATTTGTTGACTTTTCTCTCCCTTGCAAAATTAATTTGGCTTTTGTCTGGATAATGGAAAAACACAAATGTATGCTATATATACACATTCGCCATGTACTGCAATGACCAGCTTTTCCAGACCACTAGGCCTGCATTGTGATTTTACTTACAGTAAGTATGAGTCATCGGCACAGAGTGACTGTGAAAAGGATCCACCTGAGAGGTAGAACACATCTCCGACAAGCACTGAAACATCATCCCCCAGGTAGAAATGCTGTCATTGCATGTACTGTAATGTTACAGTGACAGGTAGAAACATCATTACAATAAAACAGCACAGTAGAAGCATCATTACTGTGTGCTGAAATATCAACATCAGTGATAGAAATGTCAACACTTAGAGTAGGAACACCCTCGGAGTTAGTGGAAATATGTGATGTCTCACAAATGACCATGATCAGGGATGTAGGGGATGTTTTTATTAATGCTTGAGAGTGTGTGTGAGATTGTGTAAAGTATTTACGTATGCAGGGTGATCATGGGACACTTTCTGGTCTATCTTGAGATCTTGAGCATCAGTGTTGCTGCCAACAGCTACCTCAGCAGGAGCTCAGAGAGAAAATACACCAAACAGACTTTATGCTCAGCTTGGCCCAGCAGCACATTCTGCCAGCTCACGCTGCATTTGTTACTCCAGTAAGTGGTATAGACCTTAGGACAGGACACCCAGTGTCTAAGAGACGTCATGGTGTGTTGGGTTAATTAGACATCCATGTAATATGATTCATACTTGATCAGTAGGAGTTAATGGTTGTGGAAACAAGGCCCATAGATCTGACTGTTGTCATCTCTTTACTGTTTCCATTAGTATAGAATCATAAACAAACTTCAAGTAATCAAAAGTCTAAATATCTGTCATTTTATAGATAGAAAAGTAGGGAATTGCAGAAGAAGGCCACCATTAGTTTTGCTGTTTTAGCAAGGTTGTAATGATAATGTACATTTATTTGTTTCTATAATAAGATATAACCAGAAAATACAGGAAACATGTACATAGTGTTAAAAAGCAAACTTTTCAGAACAAAATGGCTTCTAATGTCCAAAGTGTGTATTTAGCGTGACCCTACATTGCACTTAGCACGGCTTTAATTCTTTTTTTGTGGGGGGGGGCCTTGGAACCACGACAGACCATCCACCACGTTTTTTGGTTGCCGTCCTTTGACACAGGCCCTTCCTGATTAAGCTTATTCAGACTGGAAGGATCCACCTGGTGTCCAGATGAAGCTGCCAGATGATGCTTTCTAAAACAACAACTCTAACGGTGGCCTAAGACGTTTGCACAATACTGTATTGGAAGTCACAAGATGATCATACAAAATCTATTCCTATGAACTCTCTGTTACAAGAGGCTCTAGTTTTGTCATCCTCATTAAAAGAGAAACTACATTTTGTCTGGTCTGAAAAGCCGCAGCAGATGAAACCAAAAACAATTAAATAGTCCTGTTTTTCCCCACAACTGTTTCTTATACATACATCCTCTGGCATTGGATTTCTTCTCATCAGACATTGATATCTAGTTGTTTATTATCTTGCACACCAATGTGAAATGCAGCAGAGCAGGAGCATGCCTAATTGCTGTTTTGAAAATGAATCAACACGCTCGGCTCGTGTGCGCTTACTGGGGCGCTGAATTCTCACAACAGTTCAACACAAAAATCATTAATAGAAAAGCACTCCCATCAAGTAATTAATAGATGTTTTATGCAAACAGCCATCAGTGTGCAAACTAGCACCAGCATTTCAAATTACTACTTTAACCATGCAAACAAGATTCCCATATAAGTAAATAACCATACATGATGTACCCTGTCCCCTCCATCAGCTGCTGCTGCTGAGTGACTTCTGTCTGGCCTGTAAGAGTGTTTCTGTGATCTTAGAGAGTGTTAATTTTCCTGTTCCTGCACAAAATCCATCCTGCTAGTTTTTGTTGTCATATAAGCATCTCTAAAGGCAGCAGAACGTCCCGTAGATATTCAGTAGATGATGTAAGTGAATAAAGCTTTGTTGTACAGGGTAACAGATAGTGAGCGGACAAGGCAAAGGATTTCATGTTATTACACATTTTAGGAAATGTTGTTATGTAAAGTTTTAGCTTATGTGCTCATGCTTTCTGGTAAAATGAGAACTAACGATCTGTATCACAGACTAGCAAGTAGTCAATCTTTTTACTGTTGCATCTAAACGTTTGCCTAATTATGGTGTGAGCCCACAGGCTGCTGTTTGGTTTGCTTTTACAATCCTTTTGTTTCTATGAGTGATTTAAAATGCTCTCACTGTTGTCTGCAAAAGAACAACAATACACTGCTGCTTGTGTTTCATAATCTACTCAAAATGGGTCATTTTCACTGCTAACAGTGAAGGGATTAAGAAGCAAAAATGCCATCAGACAGACTTAAATAGATTCGAATGAGGGAAGAGTATTATTCAAAGGACGTACTGTGTCAGCCTTATAGAGAACAGTGTAAAGAGATGCTTTAAAGTGTGAACATTTATGTTTGATGACTCTAATTTGGTACAAAGGACATATTGTCCATGCAAAATGTAGCATAACCTAACAGGAACTAGCTTACATGTCAACCTGTATGTTTTCATTTGTCTTTGTGCAGCTTGTGAGTATGTCCACATAATAAAAAGGAATGTAAGCAGGCTTTGATTTAAATGTGGTGTTCACTGTAGAACAGTTACCATCTTGCACAAATTGTATGTAGGAGATTGAACAACTCTGTGTGTGTGTGTGTGTGTGTGTAAGGGAGAGGCCAGCTGGATGGGCTGGGTATTGGGTTACAAAAAGCATGGAGATGTTTTTTTTTCTCTGACTGAGCTAGATCAATTAAGAGAGAGAGTGGGGGAGGAAGTGAAAGAAATGGAGTGGATGAGGAAAGAGGAAATGAGTGAGCATTAAGTTGACAGGTGGAAGAGGAACAGTGGAAGGAGGAGAAACAGTGAGATTAAAAAAAAAGGCAGAGGATATTGCAGAGGAGAAGAGGTAATGAAGCGGCTCGTGATGCAATAACCACAGCTGTTGCTGTGTCACTTAAGAAAGAGCTGATTCTTAAAGGAGTACGCTGCTCAGGCAAATAAGCTCTGATTGAATCACCACAAGTTTCACCTTCGTTTATGTTCATTATTAAATATGCTCTTGTGGAGAAAACAAAGAACAGCATTTACTGGACATGCAGAGGTGATGTGCTGTGAATCAGTCCTGAGGGAAAGGTTTATGGAATATTTCTTTTAGATGGGCTGTGATATTGAAAGCAGAAAATATGAGCAGAAACAAATTTTGCTGCAGCTTATAAAAGCATCCTTGGTCTTAATCAAGGACAAGAAAATGAGTTTTTTTTTCCCATTTATTCAGTTTCCTAGTTTGTGACGAGCAGCAGCGCAGCGTGCACCGTGCCTGATGTACGTATATGCTGCAGAGCAAACTGCCAGTTTACTACTCAACAAGTGAGGGCTGCAAAAGCTGCTAATCAAATGCTGAGGATGTCTCCAGCTGGGATAACAATCTCCCATATTTGTTTACCAACCATCTCCATTTTGTGTTTACATTTGGCACAGCTGCTTTCAGAGGAGAACTTTAATATGTAAAATTCCTAAAAGTCATTTTGTGGACAAGGAGAATTTGAACTTTTAGCTCAGAGGAGACACATTCAGGAGCTCAAAGTCTGTAAAATGATCTGACTTTATTAGTAGTGCATGTATGTAGTGCAGAGTGGGTTTATCAGACTTGGTTGAATACTAATGGAATTCTTATTTATTAATGGTATTAATGGTGATTCAGCTGATCATAGGAAGGAAAACGTGACAAACAGTAGGTATGAACCACAGTCTGTAAATTATAACGTGTGGTGTAAATGTGCATTATTAGTAACAGTGGATTAGTTAAAGATGGGCTTAGCATGCTACTTAATGTTTTGACATGACTTAGCCTTCTCCTACAGCCTTTGACACTGAGAGAAAGGAATATTTTTGACTGTGCTCTCTCTGAATACAGCAGAATGCAGACTTTCTGCCATGTTTTGAACATTGCCATCAAGATGATTTGTGAGCAAAGGTCTTCAGATAGAGTGGCTGTCACTTTCTCTTTCATTTTTCTGTTGCATTGGGCTTATATCATTTTTCACTGTAGTGTTTTGACCTAAAAATAGAAACGTTTATCAACTTGCGTCGTTATGGTAAAAGTGTTAGCAGTAGCATTAGCATTTACTGTATTTGTCCACTGCCTGGCTAATGTAAATTCAGTGTTCATTTCTTTTAGCTCTGTTTTGGTCTCCACTGGTGCCTTAAAGATTTTCCCGCCTTTTTGGGTGGTTAATTGTTCTACTATGTTCACCAGTTACTAACTCTGCCTGTCTGCTGTTTGCTCACCATGTAGTGCAGAGTGGGTTTATCAGACTTGGTTGAAAACAACACTGATGAGAACGGTGAGACTGAATCATAAAAGTAAACTTGAAGGCTGGTCACCAGAATGATAAGCGCAAAGATGCTAAAATGTTGCTAAGAGCTGAGGGAAGTCTTGAGTATGATGCCCTTGAATGCTTGTCTCCTCAGCTGAGATTGTTTCTACAGTCCAGCCCTTTTCAGACATGTGATACATTGCTGCTTCATCAGTTTGTTAAAGCGATGGCTTTCTGTCATTCAGACAAAGGGCACTTTTAAATAATGGTCCTCTGGGTTTTGTTCAGTCTACAAAGTGCAACCTTGATAAGAGATGCAACAAAAATATTCTTTCTTAGTGTAACCTAGTGTCACCAAAATCACTTGATGCATCACCGTCTCCTGTCAGACCACAATGCTTGGTTTGGAAAAATGTGAAGTTGTTGAATATTTTCGTAGCACCTATTTTTGGGGTTGCGCTTTGTCGACAGTCTCGCAGCTGGCTGCGCATACTTTATTTCATCACTGCTCGTTTTGCTGAAAATTAGGTTGTAGCTCCTTGTCTGTCTGCCTTACCACAGTAAATAAGTGTAATTAGTGTTTTAACAATGTTTCACTTCTGATCGGTAACTTTAAATCTAGGTTTGGTCTTATGCTACCTTTTAGGTTTTGATATTTTTTTAGTCAAGAAAGTCACCTTTTAGATTTAGAATATTTAGTTTATCTGAGTAAGGCATAGGGTTATTCGGAAATTTGCTCCAGGGTTTTCAGAGCTGAATACTTTCCGTACCCACTGTACAATTCTATTTACATGTTATATGCTAATGCCCAGCCGGTCTCATTAACTATTCTCAGTACCAAGTGATGACTTCCAAGTATATCCTGCTCTAATTTAAAGTGGCAGGATGATTCGGCCCGTTCTCTCTCAGCAGGTAAATCAGGTCTTCCTAAAAATCTGAAGAGAGGCAACAAGAGGGGGATGTAGTCCATCACACATGGTAACATCTGTTCTCATGCCTCTTTCCACTCATGTTGTTTATGAGCGAGATTACGTGTTGTACAAGTTTCCAAGGCAGTTTGTCATGCCTTGGATATGTGTGTGTTATTATGAGGATTGGATTATTTAAAGTGCATCACTTAAACCCCTCAAGGTGATATTTATACTGTCCTGATATATAGTGCTGTTGGTCCCTTCTCCTATGTATATGTCATTTTCTTTTTTATCTGCCTCTATCCTTTTCTGTCACTTTCTCCCCTCCCTCCCTGTCTTCCTCTCTGCGTCACTGTATCTGTGCATTGAGCAACAGTGTGTGTGCTTTAATGACAGAGGTGCAGAGGCGGCTTGGATGGATGCTAAAACAGAAGCTGTTCTCTCTTTCTGTCTCTCCTTGTCACACACTCAGCCCCAAACAGAATAACTGTTATTTAAAGACTAGAGCTGTGCTTGCTCATTTGAGGAAGAAAAAAACCTCTGAGAGATGGATGGATGGATGGATGGATGGAGGAGAGGAAGGGAAGGATGGAGGGAGGTACCTAATGATGGAAAGATGAGAGAGAGAGAGAGAAGCAGGAGGAGGAAGGAGATGATGTCATCTTTTAACCTGCTCCCTCTCCTCCCTGTTGTTTCCTCCCCATATTCTTCCTCCTCTCCTCTCTGTCTCTCTCCAGCAGGACTATATTTAGATTTGTGCAGCTGTGTTTGTGTGTGTTTTGGTGCAGGAAGCTTGGCACGGCTCAGTCTTACAGTACATGATACTGCTGCTTTTACCAAATCCATCCACTCCTCTCCGCTCGCTCTCACTGTTTTTCATGCATCACATGCTGTCTTTCCCACTTTCATCAGCCTCTCTCTCTCTCTTCCTCCTCTGCCTGTTTAAAGAATGAGTCTGGAGATGTTTTGTATTTTTCTTATGGTTAACAAATCCCATGCAACAATGAATTGAATCTACTAACAAGTATCGACAGTGTAGGCCGAGCCTAATGTAGTTTATTCCTCTGTGACATATAGTAGAGCACCACTGCTGTCACAAAACTATTAAAATCAAATTGCTTCATTGTGATGAACATACACATACACAACAGATCTGTATTAATCCACAGATGAAAATACATTACATTCAATTCTCATGAATGCAATATTTCAGAACACCTTATGGGAATTTTTTTTTTCTCAGATTTGGCTCAAACATCCACTTAAGACTCAAGGATGAACTAATTAGATTGTGGTGCGGCCTTGAGCTGTGAGAATTTCTGCTCCTCGCTCATGGAGCTGTTCGCCCGCTCCGGTCCCTGCTCAAAGCCGCACCAGGCCTCTCGGCTCATTATCACTCAGCGCTCAACTCAGAATGCACCCCGCTCCACTCAGATCGCACCCACTCACTCCAAAAAGGGGGAAATAATCTGCGTGCATTTCACTTTTAGCTTAGACCGTAGCCTTGCATCCCAAAGAACTAAAAAATGACAACTTTTTTCCAAATAGGAATGATTTAATTCAAATTATAGTTACTAACAAGGAATATAACACAAAGTAATAGGTAAAATTCAACAAATCAATGAACCTAATTTAATAAAAATATTCAGTACACCTGTATGAACTTTGTTTTACAACCATCAAGTACTTTAGGAACTTCATCACTGAGCTCATAGCGGCCAATTTTTGATTGAAAAGCTTCATTGGGCTTGGGCATGTTTCGGGCTTGTGGTGTGAGTGGTACCGGAGTGGGACATGGAGTGAAATCCAGCCACTCTCTCACGCGCCGCTCCGCTCACATGCTCTGTGGTGGTGGTCAGAGGTCACTTCGTTGTCACGCCTGTCCCTTTCCCATGAACTTGAAAAGTTGGCAGAAGTGTTAATTCTAGTGTTAAATAAAAGGATGCATTTGTGGGACATTTTAAAATGTTTATATATTTTGTAGGCATCAACACACTTAAGCTTAACATAAGACAGCCCTGTTATATACACCTAAATGTTATGCTGTGGTTTTGAAACCTCACAGATAAAGCATTAATCCTTTTATATGACAATCCTTTTATATGACATTCCTGGTATGGGCATAAAAAGGCAATATTTTGTCATTTCAGATATTTCTGTGTGTGGGTGTAGTTCAGACAGTGTCATTTTTAGTGTTTAGTAAACAATGTAAATGGTTATGAGTAGAAAACCTTTTTGCTCCCAGTGAGAAAATCCACTCTTTTATCACACATGGAGATATTAGGAACAACGGAGCTCCAAGCACTTTGTGTTAGCACTGACAGCTCACTGTTCATAATAAATTAAATGAACAGTAATATAACTTGGCTAATTTGGAACACGTTGTAATCTCAAGGGACTTGATGAGTTAAATTAAAATGTAACTACATGCATTTAATGTTGCGTTTAAAACGTTATAGTCACAGCTCAACTCACAGTTATTCACAACACCAATTTGGATTGTCAGAAACATGAAAATATCTCAGTCATGAATGACTCACTTGTTGTGATTAAGACCTTAGTTAATATTCTAATCACTGCCCTGGCATGATTTTAAAAGCTGCTTTGAATGAATGAATGTAGAGCGACTTGGGTTAACCTAATAATAGCACAGCTCAAAGGCAAACTAAAATTCACTGCTTTCAGTATTACCTCAGTTTGGTTTTTCCCGTCTCCCATAATGCACTGAGTTTGTGTCTTTTGGACAGTTTCTTCCAAATGTAAGCATTTTTGCCCTGTATGAGAAATGGTAATAGACAGTAAGGTTAACACTGGGGACAAGTTTGTTTTGCCTTCAAATGTTTATTGTAGCTCTTTCTGTGCCTGTCATCATCTCTTTTCAAATTTTCTCCTTTCACTTTCTCCCACACTTGCTCTCACATGACCCACCAAGTCTTCTTCCTCCTTCATCATCCCTCTCTTTTTCCCACCTCCTTTCTTTCTCTCTGGCTCCACAAACACACACACCGTTTCATCTTTTCACCTCACTCGCTCTGTTTTTTTTTTTTCTCAGTCCCACCAAGGCACATCTTCATATAATTACTCTCCATTAAAAATGGATTAGATTTCACCTTCACAGTCTGTCTGCAGTGGGCGAACAGGAGGGTGGGAAGGAGGGAGAAGACAGAGGAGGGGGTGGGGGCATTGAGAAATCAGGGGATAAGGATGAAGGATGTAAGAGCTAGATTAGGAAGTGGTGGAGGAAGAATGTGAACATGGCAGAACAAGGGATGAGAAGGATGAACAGCCTGAAGCTGCAGCTGCTGCAGACTAGCCAATAGATGTGAGTACAGAGGTGGCTTGTGGCTGCCTTGCAGATTTAGACTAACATTCACTCTCCCAGCAAAGTCAGAAGAAAAGACTTCACCCTCTTAAACTTTTCACACTTATTTTTTATCACAGATAGTCAGAAAATTGTGTGAACTTTGCTGTCACACGTTTGTCCAGTCACTGAAATGGCTCCAGTTCAAGAACAAATTGGTCGCTTTGTACAGCTCAAGGACAGACTCATAGAGAACAACAATGGATGTAAAACGAGCAGAATGAAAAGGAAAACAAAATCACTGTGTTCAATGGCGGACAGGGCGGTTATAAAAAGTTTAAAGGAATATGCCTGAATGGAAAAAATATTGATCTCAAGATTCAAACCTTGAAGAAACATCTGGATCATGATCTTGTATTAATATTGTGGATAAGAATAATCACCTTTATTTGGCCAAGTGTGTCACACACACACACACACAAGGAATTTGTTTCCGGTACAGAACATATACACGTATCACCCTCATCATCTAATATACAGAAAGCATTGTAGGTCATAATTGATGGAGTAAAATGTCACTGTTGGTGTCTCGAGACACATCAAGCAAAGGGCAGTCCTGGTCTTTTGTTGTGAAGCTCTGTGCCAGAGGGAGCAGATGGTGCTGGTGTGTCCACAGGAGGTAAGAGGGTCTGGGGCTGGAAGAGCTCCAGTCAGCCGCCCAGTACCCCTCCTGTGTTTCCCAGCTGGGGGTTAAGAAGGGTTAAATTAAATCCAGTCCTGCTGTGTTTTTGTTTGTGTGTGTGTGTGTGTGTGTGAGAGAGAGAGAGCTTTGGCTCATCCCTTTCCAAACTGCACAGTTAGTCTAGACTGCAGTCACTGCTAGAAGCTGTATTATTTTGAGGGAGGCTGTTTGTACGAGGATGGAAGTGCTCTGACTTAATAGTTTACAGTATATGCTCTTCATAAGGCTCCTAATGTTCAGTTTGACACCGTGTACATACTCGAACTTCACTGCAGAGTTCTTCTTCTTTTTACTGAAAATCCAGGCACACTGTAGCAGTAACTAACAAACCTCAACAGGTTCTTTATGTGTGGAAGCTGACATGAAGCTACAAAGATTTTCTATTTCCCACTTAAAACATATACATTCTTTAATAAAGACTGCTGGACTTGGTGGCTTATTCGAAATGCTACCCAAAGGTTTGGTTTATGACTGATAATTAAGAGTGGTAACTATAAACACGACTTATTTATGATGACTATTCATTCTTAATTTTTGCAACTGCATAAAAATATAACATTTTGTTTGTAAATTGATTAGGAAGAGGTCTGGTTCTTGCAATGCGATGCCAGTTGTCATTGCTTTTCAATTCACTCAGCTTTTAGGCTAGTTCAAGTTGACATGCACATCCCCAGGAGTGGGAGAGAGCAGGTGGCAGCAGCAGCACAGGGCAGTAATGAAAAGTTGCAGTCAAGACTGACAGGTTCCAGCAGACTTCACAGTCTCTACAGGAAGTCGTGGAAACACTCTCGTATAATTAGAGCTGATGAGATTTAGTATAATGTTATCAGTCCAATCTACTCAGCTTGCACTCAGTCTCTAGATGTTTTAGTTATGCTTTTACGCCTCTGTGCTGGCTGGTAGCTGTGGCCTGAGGCAGCATGTTTTCAGGTTGTAGGTCCCTACGGCTCATTATTGTGAACACAATATCTCAGGAACCCCTTAAGGGGATTTCTTGAAATTTGGCATAAAAATGTCCACTTGGATTCAGTGATGAACTGATCAGATTTTGGTGGTCAAAGGTCAGTGATCCCATCTCATCTTATCTTTGTTTATTGTTCCTCAATATTCTGTAACTTCTCATGTAAAACACATGCTATTGTATCAGTCTGCTGCTGTATATAAATCAGTTGACCAGACTTGGTGGCTGTCCCTCTCAAATTATACAAATAAATTGATCATTTATCTAAATGTACATTAGTATTTAGGTCAAACCTCACATACTATAGATTTCACTTGTATATGAATCTAACATCTGGATATTTCACCGCTATATCTATTCATCACTCAGGAAAATAAACCAATCATTCTCATTTGGCTCAAACCTTCTAACTCTTTATTTGGATGCTTGCTTCACTTTTTTATTTATTTATTTTTTAACTTTTTGCATGATGCTTTACCAGCGGAGCTGCTAAGTTTCACATCCCCTCTGACTTGTGGAATTAATCTAAAGGTCGGCATACGTCTGCAGTAATCCAAGGATATTAGCTACTTGCTCTGCATGTGTGAACTGTCTGGGTTTTATTCTGAGGGCCGACAGCAGGTTGTTTCGCTATGACAAACAGGTCTGGAGAATGAATCTGACAGGTTATAGGACCGAGATGTAACACAGCCCCCTGAAGGAAGGTGTGTTTGTGTGTGTGTGGACAGTAGTCCGTGTGTGTGTGTGTGTGTGGGTGTCTACAAATGTTTGCAGAGTAATATGCTCGATTTCCTTCATTACCTTTGAAGGAGGATCTAGTCTGTAAAATACATCTCTCTATACCTCAGCTTGATTTCTCACACTCCTACTTTTTCCAAACAATTCACTGCCAAAGCCAAAGCACCATTCAGGAATACCTTTGGATTTAGCTGAGCTGTAAACACCTTTAAGTCCTCTAACCTCCTTATTTAACATTTACATTTCTCTCGTTCTTTCTTTTTACTTTTTCATCATCCAGATGCCCCGGTGGCAGAGTTACATGACCTGTTCTGTAAGAAGCTGCAGCAGTGCTGCGTGCTGTTTGATTTCCTGGACTGCGTGGCCGACCTGAAGGGGAAGGAGATCAAACGTGCGGCACTCAACGAGCTGGTGGAGAGTGTGGCCACTAGCAGAGGAGTCCTCATAGAGCCTCTCTACCCAGAGGCTATAAAGATGGTAGGAGAGACGGGGAGAAGGGAGGTTTGGTGTTGAAACTATGAAAAAAAGAAGGATGAAAGACAAATGGCTAAATGATTAGTATCTTAATATCAAATGAAATGCAAAACTTTAGCACAGACAGTGACAAATGGTGGTCATGGTAGATGAGCAAACTGATCAATACCGCAATTGATGGAGGGAGTAGAAATACACAAACCCAGATAAATCAGGGTTCATCAAATGCAACACCTGACAGCTTTACTAATAGCAAGAAAAAAAGACAAGAGAAGGATGGATGCAGCAGGAAAGTAGTGCAATGTGAGAGGAGAAGAGCAAGATATTGAGGGGTGGATAGATAAAAGGGAGGAAAGGAAAGAGGTAGAACATTTGCAAAGGGTGCAAGTGGCGATATCTGCGCAGATGGCAAGAAAAAGAAGGATGGAAAAGATTGGAGAGTGTGGACACTGACACAGAGCAGCAGAGACCTCAGATGATATAAAGAGGAGGACAGGAAGAAGGGATTGAGAAAAGAATGGAAAACAAGTAGAGGATATAGCTCATGTTATGGAGTTGACAGAGGAATTAAAAATGGGACAGAGGATGGGGTGAAGGCTTTAAGCTTTAATGTGTGGCCAGAATGTAAAAAAATGAAAGTTTAAATAATTAAATGAACAGTAACAGAACTATTTTAGAGAACTATTTAGGTTAAGTCACAGAGATGCTAGCACAGACGTGCTAGCATCTCTGTTAGGCTGTAGTTCAGTTTGGCACAGCTTTCAGTGTGGGGCTGTATTTACAGCTATAACTAAATGCTAATGTCACTGTGCTAACATTCTCACAATGGCAATGCTAAGATGCACTTATAATGCTTACCATCTTTGTTTAGCATGATAAAATATAGCCTATAGCACGTAAGTGGACAGATGGACTAGCACTGCCATCCTTGGCTGCTGCTAGCATGTCCAAAAATATAGCTGAGCACTAACTTCCATGGACATTAGATTTGTCTATAATTATTAAGTCCAGGCAAAATTTACATGGAATGAATGAAATGAATAAATTGCTGCTAAATAAAGTGGCACTTGGATTTCACAGTGTAGTTTTACATGGCCAGAAGAGATGCAATTGCTGAATAAATCCTGACACACTGTGTCAAGCAGTTATGCTACATGACCTTTCACTGGTTCTTACAATACAGTCTGGGAATAGCCTGAAATACGGCTGACGTTAAGATAACTAGGAAGTTGAACAGTTTTTTTTTTGTTTGTTTTTTAGATGCAACAACTTTTTTATTTTTTACTTTTGACTGGACAGTTGTCATCTGATATACAGTAGTAGTGCAGTACTGCCACCTGCCTCACACAAATGTGTTGTGCCTATTTTATTTACTTCATTCAGTTCGTGAAACAGGTTAAACAGATGACTCAGGAATACTGTGACAATCAGTGTTGGGCTCATTTACTAAAAAAATACTCTTTTTTTAAAATGAATGTTATTATATATTACTCCCTGTCAAAAGTAACTCATTACACTACTCGTTATATTACTTTCTCATTACACCCCACAGGTTGGTAATTGCCTCCTCTCTGCTCAAAATGCACCTCCTAGTAGTGAGAATGTTGGAGGAATCACCGTTAATTGCCGGTGAATCCATAAAAATTACAGGCTAGAAGAGCACACCTGGCTCAAACTGATGACAAGATGCAGTCTGTTAAACAATGTTGTTGTTGTTTTTTTGTTTTTTTAACTGGGTGTCAACTGAGGGCAGCATGGTGGCGCAGTGGTTAGCGCTGTTGCCTCACAGCAAGCAGGTTCTGGATTCGAGCCCGGGCCAACCTGGGGCCTTTCTGTGCGGAGTTTGCATGTTCTCCCTGTGCTTGCATGGGTTCTCTCCGGGTGCTCCGGCTTCCTCCCACAGTCCAAAGACCTGCAGCATAGGTTGATTGGTGTCTCTAAATTGTGTGTGAGTGGTTGTTCGTCTGTGTGTTGGCCCTCTGATGGGCTGGCGACGTGTCCAGGGTGTACCCTGCCTTTCGCCCGCAGCTGGCTGGGATTGGCTCCAGCCCCCGTCACCCTGTTTGGGACTAAGCGGTTTGGAAATTGGTTGGTTGGGTGTCCACTGGTGCCTGTGACTGGTATTTTCTCAAGGATCTGTCTGAAAGATGGAGAGTCAATAGTGGAAATGGACAACATTTTGTCTGCCCCATATACAACCATTGTTGCGGTGTATCCCCACGAGCTTCACATTGTTGTGCTGTTTTTCATCAGCTTTGAGGTCATGTTTTTCACAGTGGAAAGAGTTTTACCGCTACCTGCTTACAGTTTACAATAATGTTGTTAACACCTTTTGTCCCGAAGTCAAATTTTCAAATCACTCTTTGCTGCGGTGACAACAAAAATAGTGTCTTAAGTTGTTTTCGGAGGTAGTAACTAATATAATTACAGAAATTTTATTTGTAAGCTTTTACACTACTTGTTACTGGGGAAGGTAAAATTATTAAAGTAACACTTTACGGCCCAACACTGGTGACAATCATGGTGAAACATCAGCATGATGATGTAAAGTCAAAGATTTAAATGTTTTTGCTAGAAAAATTCCATTATCGTAACTATACTGTTAAAAATTTAACATTTCAATCAGAGATTCACAGACCTGGTTCTTGTAAAATACAACTATTACACCATTTTGTTGTGAGTCAGCTCTGAAACGATGTCAAGATGTCCACAGCATTAACAGGAATGTCTGTCTCTCTGTCTACCCCTTTCTTTTTCACTTCTCCTTTTCCTCTGTCTTGCTTTTTCTTCATCTCCCATTTTCCTCCATCCTGCATCCCTTTACCTTTCTTCCTTCCTTGGTCGTGGCTTTCCAGATCTCTGTAAATATCTTCCGTACTCTCCCACCCAGTGAGAATCCAGAGTTTGACCCTGAGGAAGATGAGCCAACACTGGAAGCTTCCTGGCCACATCTGCAGGTAGACACCAGCACATCATGCATAACCAAATTCACACTGTTAAAATTAGGACCACAGCCTACACATTGCAGTGTAAGTAAATACCATAAAAAATTGGCTCTATTACATATTATACACTATATTTGTGAGTGCAAACTACGTTAGAATACATCGAACTCCCACCAGGTGTTGCTTTTAATGCAGCGTTCAGCAGTTATCTGCACATAAACAATACCTGAGCTCGAGAACCTTTAGATCAGTCAAAACTGCTATTTCAAGCAGAATCTTCTGAATGGATTTTATACCAGTTTTATCAGCCTCTCAAACTGGCAGTTTGCAGTTAAACTTGTGTGGTTTGCCCAGATGACATTTGGGTGTGGTGTGCAGTCACATCCCCACCTCTGGCAAGAGATGAATCAAATTATAACCCTGAAGTCAAAACGGTTGCAATTTCTTGGCTCCGTCTAAAGATAAAAAAAACAAAACACTACTTAATATGTTATATCTTGTTTGTTTACGTTGACTGAAATGTAAGGTGTAAGCACATGTAACTAGCTGGAGGATAACCAGTGTGCGAACTGTAGCACAGCTTTCAGGGGAGTTCACTCTTGTTTTCTACTTTCTCATGGTTGGACTAAATGACAGATAAAACCTTTATGAATGATTTAGCTTTTTTAAAGCCTCTTTCTTGTTGATAAGAACAGACCATGTTACTGTGTGCCCTCTCCTATGTGAATATGTGCACCTTTATATTCCTGAGTGTTATATTTTATTTTCTGTTTTACAAAGGTGAGAAGGAAAATCAAGTCTTTTGTGCATGCCACAGAGAGAGGACCGACTGTGACACTTAAAACAAAACTTCAGCTGCCTTGTTTTCTTTTTGACACTGTATGATCTGTAGCCTAAATGAAAACTGGTGATTCACACGCAGACTGTGTGGGAAGAATGTTTGTTCTTTTTTTTTTAAGGCAACTGACATGATCAAGAGAGATTGTTTTGCTGATCTTTGTGTCAAAGTGACGTTTACTGTGGCGCCAAGCTTTGATGGTGATGACAAGAACTGTATGCATGCTGGTCACTTGAAATCCATTCCCCCTGTTAACACTGTGTTTTTAGTAGCTCCCCCTCAGTGGTTATGGTCAAGATAAGGTCAGACTTAAAAAAAAACAGAGATTGATGTTAATCTTCTCTCTTGAAAAGAAAGCTAATTGCTAACTTGAAAGTTTGAAGTTGCGTCTTTCCAGTCTTTTGTGCCATTTTCTAATCCAGTTGTGTATGAGTGGTCTTTGTGCTACGCTCACTGGCTACTTGGATACATACTACAGTCAGTGTGCAGCAAGAAAACGATTCATTCCCGAAAGGCCAAACTTTGCCAGGAGACTAACACAGGCACTGTATGATCTCCTCCTGTTTGTGTGTCTCAGCTGGTTTACGAGTTCTTTCTGCGTTTCCTGGAGAGCCCCGACTTCCAGCCCTCCATGGCCAAACGCTACGTCGACCAGAAGTTTGTGCTCCAAGTAATCCTCTGTTCCTTTTCTTTCTTGAAAGCCACACTTTGTCATATCAAAAGCTCTGAGTTACTTCTAAAATCCCTATAAATCGAAAGGTATAGATAAATGACATTTTCTTTGAGACAGCTCTATTGTAGGTGTACTGCTAAGGTTAAATTTTGCTTTCTGTGTTTAGGTGCACACATTAAAAAAATGACTTAGACTTCTTGTTGTACAGCTTTTATATTTAATATTGTAATGATATATTGAAATGTTCTCACCAAATACTGAAGTGCTATAATCATGTTGCTTGTGTGTGTCTAGCTCCTGGAGCTCTTTGACAGTGAGGACCCCAGGGAGAGGGAGTATCTAAAGACTATCCTGCACCGTGTCTATGGAAAACTGCTGGGCCTGCGAGCCTACATCCGTAAACAGATCAACAACATCTTCCTCAGGTACAGGCTACAATATGACAATCCACTGCAAAGGATTTAAAGGTGCTGTTTGTAGCTTTCCAACATCAATAAATCAGCCATTACCACACAAACAGCCAACAGCAGGAAGATGATCTGCCTCTGTGACTCATTTTATAGTTCACATCAGCACAAAACACAACTATAAACCAGTGCTTACCACTGGCTTTTATTCTTAAACTGGAACTAGCTTCACTGGAACTTACTACTCATCATATTGTAATATGACTAATTTGGCTAAACTGTGAGGGCTTTAAACAAAGTAGAATTATAGCGCAAATGTTTAGTTGCTGACTGTAGGCATTTTACATAATCGTCTCGTATGTCTCATTCTATTGTATTTTATTGCCTACATTATGTTTAGTTTTTGTTTGTGTGTGAGAGAGCTGGTTGACTATAAATTTAATTTCCCTTTGGGACAAATAAAGTCATCTGAATCTAGTTCTTGCCACAGTTCCTGAATTTTATTTCCTGGGACTTAATGTTTCTTAATCTGTCAAAAAGCAACTTGGCAATAATGAGAAAGGGGCAGCAGGAAGCCTGATGAAAATGTAGGTGAAATACCGAGAAACACAAAATGCTGACAGGCATGTGCAAACGTGACATTTGCAGTCCTAACACTCTCTGACAGCCATAAACCTTCCTCCTGCATTTATCCAGAAGGCTAAGTCATTGTGTAGTGACACAAATCTCCTCAAACGTTTGGTTTAACAGCTACTAACAAATAGGCAAAGCTGTGATGTTTCATCTGTTCTTTTCACCAAGTGTGGCTGAAGTGGCGCCTTTTGTTGCGTTGCAGTATAATTAAAGTACAGGAGAGCGGTGTCACAACAAGAAGCTCTGTTCCTACCTCAGTTAACTGGTTTTACTTTCACTGTTTGTGCCTTTTGACAGCTACATGATAGAGTGCAAACCTATATCTGCTTAACTTATTGTATTTCTTGTTCCACTCATTTCTCTCTCGCGATAACATCAGAGACGTTACAGAGGTGTATTCCAGACAGGAGATGTCTGAGAGTTGATGCATTCCTTAGGAAGGTTATGAATATCTGGGAGGTTTATACATGGGTCAGGAAGATAACCTACTGTTTCTTTTCAGTAGAGGTTCATTTATTACTTCTGTGCTTGTTGGTCGACAGACTTCTATGTGTTGTACTGATGTATCATTGTAAGTAATTCTGTTTGTGATCTTCAGGTTCATATATGAAACTGAGCACTTCAATGGAGTCGCTGAGCTGCTAGAAATCCTCGGCAGGTCCGTACACACAAGCACGCACACTGTAGAGCATACAAATCATACTTTGTGATATATCATGGCCTCATGAATTTGATTAGAGTAGAACTGATTAGCAGTACAGTATCTGTACCTGACCAGCTGCTCTTATTTATGAGACACCTGATAACCCAGCGAATTAAGCAGCTACAAGAAATGGCGACAAAATGTAACCACGTCTGTGACTGCTCGACACAAAAGTAACTTATTTTTCATTGATCGTCAAGGCTGCCTTATTCTTATCAGGTGAAGACAACTGTGCAAAGCTCAGTGAAATGAGAGTTGAAAGATGAGCAAGGGAGGACAATAGGACAATGACTAACAGGGAGTGGGGGTTAAAGACGTAAATGAGAAATGACTGAAGTCTGCTTAGTTTCCTGCTTTGTCTTTGAGGTCAGAGAAATATGAGGAAGGATGGAAATTAAAAGGGGAGCAAGGAAGGAAGCCACTCTGATGCTCTCTGCCTGAGCACATAGAGGAAAGTGAAGAAAGTTGAAAATGGGGCTGGATTCAAAGATGTTTAGAGAGACTGGAGAAGCTTTTCTGAGTTTTAGTTTTTTCCCAGCATAAAGAGGTTCATGTAAAGCTTTTCTTCTGACCCATCACTGCCATTTCCCCTGTTAGCAATCACAAGGTGAGATAAAAAAATGAATGAGGACTTTTGAGGTTTTAGAATTGTGGGCTAGCTGAAAAAGGTAGAGGCAGGGATGGAGGGATGAGAGCTGGAGGGAGGATGAGTGAGTGAAGAGTCTGTGACTCAAAAGTGGAGGGAGGAGAGAGAGATTTGTATTCATGCTGGTGGTAACCGAGGTATTTATAGCTCCTCCCACACACGGAGAGAGGGGAAGAGAGATGAGCAAAGGAGGATGCATTGTACAGAGAGAGAATGAGAGAGGAAGAAGACAGAGGTGTTGAGGGAGGGAGGAAGACGGATTAGGTTATTAAAGGAACATTCTATTAAACAGAGATACTCTTACAAAATGAAAGCTGACTGATAAAACTGACCAACAGCTCTGAATGCTGCAAGCTAAGCATCATACTTTCCAAGTTTAGTTCCCACTTTTTAGTTTCTCATACTCTATATCGGTCAGAAGAGTAGTGAACAGAGCAGACCGCCTGTTTGTCTGGTCACCTAATGGACACAGTACCAGAATAGATTCCCATCACACAGGTGGATGCAGAAGCACACATGTGACTAAAGAGTTCTGAAGTAATATACAGTGTTGTCAGGTAAATAAATGTTAATTATTCTGCTTCCGCTAAGCTAAAGTACCAACCTCACCATATAGAGTTACATTTTTAGTCCAAATGATTGCTATAATGGGCTCACAGTGCTATGTAAGGATGCAAAATAATAATGCGTGTTCTTGTGGAGCCCCTAGGAGATCAAGGTTTTTTTTGTTTGTTTTCTTTTTATGTTTGACTGTCCAAGAGTTGATTTTGATCTTGTATCAAGAGAAAATGCCAAATATTCACTTGATCCTTTTTAAAAACTGATGTTCTTAGTTGACAGTTTTAATCAAACTAACAATCTCACAATCATGTTGTTTTTAAAGACTGTGTAACAGCAGTGAAAGGCATCCCCTTGTTTTTGCCAGGAAGAAAACAAATGTGATTTTTACAAAATGCTATAACATTTATATACTCTCCCGCAGCATCATAAATGGCTTCGCTCTGCCTCTGAAGGCCGAACATAAGCAGTTCCTGGTTCGGGTCCTCATTCCGCTGCACACGGCAAAGTCCCTTTCCATCTTTCATGCACAGGTGAGTGACATGATCTCGTGCACACTAACGTTCATATTTCTTTTGTTTATGTATCAGACTGTTATTGAAAGGCTTGATACCTGTCGACATCCAACACTCATGACAGTTTTACAATAATTTACTTACTTTTATAACCCGTCAACCTTTTTCCTGGTTTCCCATGATTCAAAGCTGGTTTTTCTTTCTATTTGGGCTGTGTATTTATCTTTGTATTGGTGCTGTGGTCACTGTAAAAGATGGGTTTAGCACAAATGTCCACACATCAGAGGTGGCCACACATTGTGGATGTTTTAGGAAGTCATCAGCACTTCTCATGGACTGAGTAGATGACATGAAGCAATAGGTGTTTAGCTACATTTACATTGTTTATTACCTTGTGTTTTCTGAAGGTGTTGATGGTGAAGAATTGCGGAATTACAAAAACACGGAAGCATATCATGATCTTCATTGGTACAAAATAGGTGAAATACTATTAAAAAAACAAAAAAAAAAAAGCAGTGACTTCATCCTATATTTCTGGAGGCAGAGCATCAGCCAAGCCAAACATATGGCATGGGTATTAGAACAAAAAATATATTTACAAAAACACAAATTAAATATGCTTTTGGGATATATACTTACTTTCTCATACTTGTGTTTTAACAGCAGTAAGTATGGACAGTGATGGAAGTGCTCACACTGTAATAATACTCCATTACAATTAAAAGTCCTCGATTTAAAATGTTATTAAAGTAGAAGTATGCAAACATAATCAGGAAAAGTTGATTGAAATAGGGGTCATTTTTAACTGTGTTGTACAAGACTGCAGCTAATGATTAGTTTCATTGTGGATCAATATTCTTTGGTGTGATTGTTATGTAAAATCAAGCTTTATGAACATAGAATGAAATGGTATGAAATGTGTTTGCTACGGCAGACTTTGCTTCATATACAAAGTACAAAACATTCACAAACCAGTACATTACAGTGACAAATGGAATGAAAAACCTGGATAAAGGAGTAGTCTCTTCCAGGATGACAGTGCCCCCATCCATAGGGCACGAATGGTCACTGAATGGTTTGAGTATGAAAATGATGTGAAGTGAGAATGCAATACCATAGTACAGCAAAGCATCTGTGGCACTTTGAAGCATGAAGTACTCATTGTCATCACACTGAGTCATCTTATCCTGCATAGCTTTTCTGCCGGCTGCCTTGCTGTAGTTGTGATCCCGTTATGCAGGGTCCTCCCACTGAACTGAGCGGCCGTGAAGTGTGCAGCATTTGAGAGGCCAGCTTGATCTGAGACGGTCAAAGGGAAGTCGACTAGACAGTCTGACAAACACGCACAGGTGCAGCCAGAGTTTCAGTGTGTGCCTAGAATAGTTAGCATGTCTTATCACTACAGTTTGTGAGACTTGCACTGAATATTAGATTACCTACATCTATGATTACGTTCGCTCTCAAACTGCATAAAATAGTTTTTACAATGACAATGTGATTTGAGGAAAAACCTTTAATTACATGAGGCTCTTTCTGAAATATTCTAAATGTTTTCAATGCAGCCAAAAATTATACACACACAGGGAATAAACATAGATTAATGTTACTGTTGTTGTTAAGTAAATAAATCTCCTAGAAAAGCAATGCCAACATATGATTTTCTGTGTAAAACGGGATAACTGTTGAATTCAGGAGGTCTGGATTAATGTTGCGGTTGGATATAGCCATGCTAGTCACTGTTCAGGGTGCCGCTCTGTGAGCTCCTTATCAACAAAGTGAAAAGGGCAAACATATACTTTAAAACATACATTTTAATCTCGGAGCCACACTAGTTTCCTGGCATGGAGCGCAAGGCCTTGTTGAAATTTTTGATGTTCTTGACAAAATGGTTCTGAAAATGGCTTGAACTGTTGTGGCTGCCAGTGATGGCACAAGTTTTAAATGAGCTCATTTTAAAAACAATCAGTAATGCACATAGTGTGACATTGTTTTTGATTTGCAATATACTTTGAGTGTTCTTCATTGCACACATAAAGTGCTTTACACCATTTCCCATTCACACACAAACTGATAGCATCAGGAGCAACTTGGGGTTCAGTGTTTTGCTGAAGAACATTTTGCCGTGTAGACTGGAGAAGCCAGGATTTGAACCACCAACCCTTCAGTTAGGAGACGACCTGCTCTACCTCCTGAACCACAGCTGTGTGTTTGTATTGTTTTTAAAGGACAACACAGACAGTGATGTTTGATTGTTGGTGCCGTTGTTGTGGGAATATTTTACGTCTTTGTCAAAGTGTAAATTCCCCTGAAACCGCTGTTATATTTAGATATGTCCATATCATCTGGCTTGAATATAACACGCATGTGTAAAGCTAAAACCTAAGAATCTAGTGAACAACTCTTAAAATAAAGCTGTAAGTACACCTCAGTACTTAGTGATTTCAACAATGTGTCAGATGTACCGCTAGGGGGCAGAGTTGAGTCACAGATGAAACTGCAGAGACATGCGCTCACCTTTGAACTACACAGTGTGTGTATGTGTGTGTGTGTTGGGTTTCTTTGGTTTGCATGTATTCATGTATAGGTATGTGTGTTTGCGTTATCATAATATTTAATGACACTGTTGGCAGCCAGTCTATTGTATATGTGTGAATTTTATTTGTGCCACACATTATTTGATTATGCAGTGGGTACAGTTTGTTCTCATCAAACCGGACTGGTGTGTGTGTGTGTGTGTGTGTGTGTGTGTGTGTGTGTGTGTGTTTTCTGGGCCTCGGCATCAACATGCCCTACATTTCTCCTCCCTGTCTCTCTCCCTGTGGCTCACACACATACATTATTCACACACTCAAACATTGTTTGCCAGGGTCACAGAGGAAGCATTGCTAATGGACAGCAGGTTTGCGCTCAGTAGGTGTGTGCGACATTGTAGAAGTGACCCAGTTCTGGATCTAAATATCAGAATATAATATTACAATGGCACCTTTTTATTCATCTTCAAGGTTTATCACCACTGTGAAATAAATTTAAATCATGCTTCTGGAGTCTGTGAGGGCTTTCTCATGTATATTTCTGCCAATTAAACTTACTTAATTGTAATAACACCTGTTTGAACTATGGCCACAACATGGTTTTAAAATAATAATGACCATAGAATTAGAAAATCAAAAAGCACTGCATCACATTTCCTAAAGTCAAGCTGGAATTAAACATGATCTATGCTAAGCAATCAGTATATACAGTATAATCTTAGTTTGTTTTGTACTTATTGGGTTGCAGAGGAAATTAAACTTTGAATTATTTTTGTCCTGCAAAATGACCCCATACATTATTGTTTTCCAGGTGGTGTATTTCTGCAGTTTCAGACAGTGTTAGTACTGTAATTTGACTGGTGCAGTATCTGTGTGGGTGAGGACTAAAAATACTGATGACAAATGAAAGGACAAACCAACATGAAGTGTTTCAGGAAGGTGTTGGGCCGCCACGTGCCACCAGAACAGCTTCAGTGCGCTTGACTCTCCAAGTCTCTGAACACTGTTCTTCTAAAAGATATTCCCTCATGTGGTGTTTTGATGATGGTGGTGGACATGCTGTCTCATATGTCGCTCCAACATCTCCCATAGGTGTTCACCTAGGTTGAGATGTGGTGACCGTGAAGGCTACAGAATATGGTTCACATCATGTTCATACTCCAACGTTTCAGTGCCCTGTGGATGGGGGTGCTGTCATCCTAGAAGAGAGTACAACTATTAGGTTTTTCTTTAAATGTGTTGCCTGTCTATAGTTTGTACCACTTTATTTCCACACAACTTCAGAGATATGATTTTTAGCTGTTGCTTTGTGATTTAACACTTTAATAAGTTTCTTTGACTCCATATGTTTGTGTTATAATTGGAATCAAACTGTGACATGCACAGTATCTTACATTATTTCAATATTCATAGGTTATTGAGGCCTGTGATATGTGCCACTGCTTAAATATATAAAGTGAGGAGAACTCAAATTTCAGTTTTATTCAAAGATTGTGAATAATCATGTCTATCTGACAAAGTAATAGAGAGAACGTTAAAAGCAAGATTGTACTTTGATGTGCCGATCATAACAAATGCACAAGCAACAGACCAACATCAGTGTGCTCTAGAATGGCTTCATCCTTAATAACAGAGCTGGCACCTTGATCAATAATGGTAAAATCTCAGCCCGCTGTCCATAATCCTTAGCCTAACCTAACAACAGCCTCCTGCCCCCACAAATCCCACCCTGACAACAGAAGCCAGCATCATATTTACCCCACACACTTTCTTTAATGCCTCACTAATGTTTTAAATAGTTTGACTGCTCTGGACCTTCATTATAATCCTCCTCATTTTCCTGCTTTTCTTTTTATTCAAGCCCGCTTGACATTTCTCTTTTCACTGGTCCCTTCTTTTTTTAGCCTCCACTCCCTCTTTTCCTCTGCTTCTTTAACCATGTTGTGATGTGAGTAAAAGAATGAGAGTAGTGATGGAGTGAGAGGAGAAGACAGAAAGGTGCACCATAAGAAGGAAAGAAGGGTTGGACAAGGATGAAAGCTGAGGAAGATGTGAAAATCAGACAGAAAGAAACGGATCTGTCCTACAAATGGAGAACAACCAGCACACAACCTTTGCTGTCTGGAGCTAGAAATATTGACAGTCAACATACTTTTATTTTATTGTGATTTGAACATTCTTATCTGGAAGTTGTACACTGGACCAGTACAGTATAAATGTGAGCAAGGCAAAAGTACAAACAAGACACAACGGAAAACAGAAGAAGGCAGAGACCAGAGGTCTAAACTCTATCTCACATTGCCCTTAAGGGGCTTCGTGTGTGTGTGTGTGTGTGTGTGTGTGTGTGTGTGTGTGTGTGTGTGTGACATCACCCCTTTCCGAAGTAAACACACGCACACACAGTCTTCGTTGCTACGGTGCCCACTTGCCAAGGCAACTAGTCTGGGGTGTGGGGGAAACTGCAAAACACACACACACACACACGAATGCACACATTTGCAAAATAATAGGAAATTATTGCAGATCATACTGTAGAGGAGGAGACGAGCTGATAAAGAAGTAGATATGTACGCACATTCTCTCTCACTCACTCACTCTCTTTCACACACACACACACACACACACACACACACACACACACACAACAAAGCACATTCAGCCTTGTGATATACACATCTCCCTTTGGAAAACTTGTCTTTCCGATCTTTAGCAGTTGTAATCCTGAGGGATAAGTGCTAAGATTCCTCTTGTCTCCTTGACAGGTTCAGGGAACGGTTGTGTGTTTGTGTGTGTGTGTGTGTGGGTGTGCCTTTGTATTACTTAAATCATGAGGACCGAAACCTGTTAACACACTCACACCGTGGGGACCAGAAGCTAGTCCCCACAATGAAATCACTGAATTTTAGGGGGGCAACTTGGTTTAGGGTTAGGTTAAGTGTTAGGGTTAGGTGTTAGGCAAGTAGTGGTTATGGTTAAGGTTAGGATAAGTCTACAAGAAATGAATGTAAGTCAATGTAAAGTCCCCAAGGGTTAGGGTTAGGGTTAACCCAATTAATGAAAACACTGTGTGTGTGTTCTAACTATCTGTCCTCTGTCCTTACAGCTGGCCTACTGTGTGGTGCAGTTCATGGAGAAAGATGCTACCGTCACTGAATATGTAAGGACAGTTTTATAAGCTGAATATAGGTATTTAAAGAATGATTCTGGTTTATTCAGTATTATCTACCATACAAATTGCTGAGATCTAGGAACATGGTAAAAATTGCTAGACACGTTTCTTAAAAGTTTTAAAGCTGCACTAAGCTTTACTATTTTATATGAACAAAGTACGGCATAATCATGTTGATGTGAAAGATGTTGCTCTGAGAATCACCACCTAAATCCCTCTGCAGAGCAATTTAGCATCGTTCAGCTCATATTTTGGTTTCGGTGGTCACAACTTCTTAATTTTGGGACCTACTCCCTGGTTGAAGTTCAACCAGGGAGTGAAATCAGTTTTAATGTTCAGTGAGGGATTATTACAAACATTTCAGATCTCAGCATTTACTTTAGCAAGTACAGCGTTATCATGACTGATAGAAATGGTGGACAGAACTATTAACATAAGCCTCAAGAAATAAACTAAAATTGTCAGAACATTTGCCATAACCTACTTTTTTCATTCATCAACATAATACAGTAAAAAATAAGATGCAGTACAAAGTTAACAGCATTTATTGATGCACTAGCCAGAGTATGAATATGAGTTAATGGAGATGGTACAGATGGATGCGGGCCAGCCACCCTGCTGAGCTAATGGATGCCGTGTTTATTTATATGAATGTGTTTCCTATTTTCTCTGCAGATCATCAGAGGGCTGCTCAAGTACTGGCCAAAAACCTGTACGCAGAAAGAGGTGAGACTGCTGGTGAATAAAAAGAGTTTGTGTTGCTTTTATTAGTCAACAACCAAAATCAGCTTAAGTATTTTCTTCAGTGATAAGATTCTTTCATTCCTTAATTGTTTGTTAGAAATCTTCCTCAGCAGTTGTTGCTTAGAGCATGTTAACATGTTTCATTTCGCTCTCAAAGCCTTGTGCTTCTCTGTTCTTCATGTAATAAAAAACGTGTGTCTGTCTATTCAGGTGATGTTCCTGGGGGAGATCGAAGAGATCCTGGATGTGATTGAGCCATCTCAGTTTATCCGCATTCAGGAGCCGCTCTTCAAGCTGATTGCAGCCTGTATCTCCAGCCCTCACTTCCAGGTAGAATAATGGAAAAGAAAATAGGCACACAAATTGGCCCTTGCACCCAAACTAGCAAACTGTTTTGGGAGTAGAGATCGAAATACATGTGATTACTGTAATCTGATTGTGGAAAAAACAGAAACATTAGATATTTGGATAAGAGACAAACTGAAGTCTGATAAAATGAAAGCCAAATCTTGTGTGTGTGTTTTTTAGGTAGCGGAGAGAGCTCTTTACTTCTGGAACAATGAATACATCCTCAGTCTGATAGAGGAGAACTGTCAAGTCATCCTGCCCCTGGTATTCACCACCCTCTACAGAGTCTCCAAGGAGCACTGGAACCAGTCAGTGACACATGAGCACACACTAATGAACATAGTTTTTAACTCCATACAGATTGCAGTGTTGGGATTTTTACTTCTAGTCTATTTGGGCGTAACCTTGAAGCCCCTCACTGTTTGGATGGAAAATGCCTACATTTAAACATGCTCCCAGTTCATCTTCTGTCCCCTCAGAGGGAGAGAAAGTGTTTTAATGGGAGCTGCAATTGGAATAAAAGGTACAGCAACAAACTGTGAAGGCCTGTTAAAGAATTTAGTGAGTCAGTAATGTGGCCTGTTGATCAACAGGCAGCATCCAAAAAAAGTCATCTCACAGCTACAGAGTGTTCAAAGCAGAACTGAACCTGTGCAGTTTGGTCCCTTTGCAACATGCGCCTATTCTGGGGGACAATGAATAAACATTTTTACTCACAGACAATAAAATCATCCACATGCCCTCTAGGTCATTCATTCTTGGGACTCAAGTTAATACTCGGCAAAGGATGACGTATTTAGACCCTTTACAATGCAGAAATACTCCATTCCAGTGTGTGTGAATGTCCCTACCAAAGTATCTGATCACATGTTTTGTATGTGAAACCTGAAAAGTAACATGTAACTAAAGCTTTTGAGTAAATGTAGTGTAGTAATAAATACGGTACATTGTTCCATCCATTATCTGTACCACTTATCCTGGTGGCGGGCACTGGAGCAAATTCCAGCTGATACTGGGCGAGAGGCGGGGTACACCCTGGACAGGCCACTATCTTATCATAGGGCTGACATGTAGATAAATAACCACACACAGTCGCCAGTCAACCTAAGCTACATGTCCTTGGACTGTGGGTGGAAGCCGGAGCACCCGGAGAGAACCCGCACAGGGAGAAAGGCCCTGAGTCGGCCCAGGCTCGAACCCAGAACCTTCTTGCTGTGAGACGACAGCACTAACCACTGCACTGCTATGCCACCTATACAGTAGATTATTTCCTTTTCAAAAGAAAGTATGGTATAAACTGGAAATAACCTTTTATGGACACATGAATAACTCAAGTATTATTATTTAGGCAGCACATTCAGTTGCCAATTGGTCAGTCTCCCTAAAAAGCATGGACTTTTCCTTTCACCTCTGTCTCCTGACCCACAGTCCCATGGGACAGACAATCAGCCAGATTAATTCTATTCTATTTACATCCCTTCAGGACCATCGTGTCTCTGATCTATAACGTGCTGAAGACCTTCATGGAGATGAACAGCAAGCTGTTTGATGACCTCACTGCCTCCTACAAAGTAGAGAAACAGAAGTGAGTATGACTCACTCTCTTTGTGCCTGTGTGTATTTGTGTCACTGGATACAGCAGTGACAACAAGAGGAAGAAATAGAAAGCTCTTGAGTCATGCTCTAAATGGTTTTTGTTCCATTTTCTATCACATTTATATTTCACATTGTTTTTATGTATCACTTAGGTCATTGTTATCACATCATGATTCCACTTATTCATTACCCTGTTTCGAACTCAAGATAGTGGAGAGCATTATCCATCTGCTCAGTATTTCTGTGCAGGATCTTTGGTGACAGTGTGCGTTTCCTGATTTGTCGGTGAAAGCACAGGTTTTGGTCTCTCTACAGCAGTGGTATGGTGGCATGCACACTCAGGTATACAACACATACCCACCTCTGGGCAGGCGGATACCTAAAAATACCCACATAAATTTATCACTGTCCATCTGGTATAATGCAGCTGCAGGCACTCAATGTCTTTCATGTAATCGGTGGTGTTTTCTGTGCTCCAGAGACTCTTGTTCCCTGATTTCACCGAGCCTATGGAGAAGTTCTGACTTAAGAACAACCAGTGTATCTTACATTGTAGTTTTATAACCTGCAAGCTTCATGGGGAGACATGAAACAGTATGGACTAGTATAGTAACAACTAATTAGGCACATACAATTGCAAATAATAAAGGATAATATGAAGGCAGTCATGAGTGAAGAGGAGAAATGTCTAGACAATGTCATCTCTTTGACAGTGTAAAGTTATTTGGCCCCCGTGGCACTGTGGGGTGGGGTGTTGATCAGTGGTAGATGAAGTATTTACATCCTGAAAGTAACACTACTAGGACAAATTGGGCATGAAAAGTGTGACCACCAATGTTTCAGATAAGAGAATGCTGCTTTTTTTTCAGGATTTCGAAACCTAATTCATGTACTCGGTGATTTTAATCATTCAAAATGGGCTGGATGGTTAAGAACACATTTTCCTGTAGTGTGATAAACTCAGAACATATTTATAACTGTTTTGCATGAACTATAAATAAATGTTTATCACTGGCTAAATGTATTAAATCACTGGGAGTACCATTAGCTTGTTCATTGGGTTCCCTCTCTCCTTTCAGTCCTTTTGTCTTCCTTTCTTCTTTCCTTCAACCTGACTCTCCAGGGAACTGAAGCGAGAGAGGGAGCGTGCAGAGCTCTGGCGAGGCCTGGAGGAGTATCAGGAGTGCCGGATGCAGATGCTCACAGAGGCCGCCAGGAACCAACGCAACCTCCAAGAGCGAGGCGAGAGGGGGGACCCACCAAACCCTTCTTCCCCACAGATGGCTCACTCCGACCAGCCTGAGCCCAAACCCAGTGGGGTCTCCTGTGGAGCTGGAGAGAGCACCACCTAGGTGCCGCTCCACAGAGTTTGGATAAATGAGGGGTTGGGGATGAGGAGAAGACATGAAGTTGATGGTTAAAGATGTAGACAAAGGTACAATAACAAATCCTCAGTTTTTTTTTTATCTTGTATCATCAAGAGGGTAGCTTTTTTATTTAAAAAAAAAAAAAAGCACACAAACATGGTGATCCAAGGTAAAGAATGTACCTTTTTCCTGTCAGGGTTGTGTGAAACTGGTTCACTTTTTTGCTGTACACACATTATGCTACAGATCAGAAGATAAATATTGTCCAAAAGTGTAGACTGTCATTGTGGTTTATTACACTGCCGGTCAGTATCCAAATTTGGTAGCTGGCTTGCTTCAAATCAGAGTAAGAGATGTAATCTCTTTTTTGGTGCAACACTTTCCAAGTTTAACCTGTGTCTAAACTTAACATCTAATCCACTGAGTCTGCACTTTGGCCTCATATTCATCATTTTGGTCAGAGATGCGTATTTCATGTGTGGATAGTGCAAAACATTAATAAATAAAGGAAGCAATTTCACACAAATGTCCCACAACCCATAAGGCACAGACCAGACCCACAACCTGCCTCACACAGACACACACACACACACACACACACACACACACACACACACACACACATATATGCAGGAACATATTTACAGTAAATATGAAGGCAGAACTGCGGTACAGAGCCTGTACCCAGGTCACACAAATCTTACATGCCATAAATTGACTGATTCACTAGAATATTCAATACAAACACTCGCATACAGTCACATCTCTGGTTCTGGTGCTAACTCGTTTCCCATTCTGTCGGGTTCCACCAAAGGACGAGCCTAAAGTCCCTCAAGGTTAAATAGCCACTGATGAAGATGATTATGTTGTAAAGTACAATAATGTTCCTTCTTCTTACTTGTTACTCTACTACTACTACTCTACTCTAAGTACTACTGATGATGATGATAATGTTTTTATATATATATATATACATATGTCTCTGGATATTTCTGTAGTGTGTTATGGGAGAAACATAGTGTAGCAGACACCATAAAGGGGGAGGCCGCCACATCACATGTTAACAGTATGAGGCCGTAATGTGAATGCCGAAGTTCAGTGGAATTCCCCTTTAACTGACCTTTAAAGAGGGGAGGAATGAACTGGATTGGTGGGGGCTGTTTTTCTTTTATTCTGGATGTTTGTGGTGCAGTGGGTGGACTTTAAAGGGATATTTCATAAAAAGTCAATAACATTCCGTGTTTAATATTAATGTGTGTTTTTGTTAAAGCTCCCCTGTGGAGTTTTCTTTATATTTACATTCAGTGTTACTCACCATAACACGCTTTGCACCCTTGAGACCTGACAAATGCATTGAATGAATTCTCTTACTCATAAAACATTTGCAAAGCAGATTTTTCAGATATCGAACTACTGTCTTGTTTATATTCATGTCTTCTTCACTGCCTTTGTGGGTGTATTGCTGCTTTTCTTTGCAAGTTGTTGCCCCCAGTTGTCAATCAGCAAAAAAGAGTGAAATCAGCGGTATGATGTCAGGCACATTGCCCACAAGCCCACAGTGCTACTAATAGTCAAGAACTCCACAGGGTACCTTTAATGTTTGTGTTGCAGCACACACTAAGACTTTTTCTGGGAATAATTTAAAGTTTAACGATTGTGCCTACTGTAGATCATATTTGATGAAACTGAAGCTTATAACCCCCCAGCAAACAACAAAAAATGAATCCAAGACCAGTAAGCCCCACCCAGCACAAAGGTGGCTGGAGGATAAATGAAGTGCACCACAAGTATTTCAAACCAAAAGAAAAACACAGTAATCCAGTGGCACCTCTGAACCCAGAGCGTCGGTTCCCTTAGGCTCAGCAGACCTGATGCTGCTGGATGGCGAAAGTGACGATGACAACTTTTTTTTTTTTTTGGTATTAACCAACAAAAATCAGTTTATTCTTGTCTGATCTTTATGATGGAGTGATGCGATAGAGAGGGTGAAAAAAACCTGAAAAAATATTTAGCAATATTTTCATTCTTTCAGGATAATCTGTGTGTTTTAGGGGGTGAAACAAGGAGTGTCACACTCAAATGTTTCCCCCTTCTCCCTCCAGCTGTTGTTTTTACTCCAATTGTGTCCTTGATATTTACATTGTCTTAAAGGTACTTTCTGTGTAAATTTATTTGATGGAAAATGATTTTTCTTTGTAATTATGTTGTTTATTTTCTTGGTTTTTGTATGATCTTGTTCATTTTGTGGAAAACTGATACCGATGCTATTTATTTTCTATTTGATCAGGAAATGTAAGCTTATTTGATTGAGGGTCAGGATGTGTGTGTGTGTGTGTGTGTGTGTGTGCGCGTGTGCAATGTGTGTATCCAGTGAGTGAATTGGTGAGCAGGAGATGTGTAGACAGAGCGAAAGAGAACAAGAGAAACTATTCTCTCTCTGCTTCTTTTTTTCTCTCTCTCTCTCTTTTCTCAAGGGCAGGGTTTGAGTCCGAATGTATCGTGAAACAAACTGATTGTTTTTTTGATGCTTGAGATGCAGAGCTACCTGTCGGCTGCTTCGTAACCAAACGTTCAGAAACCCTTCAGACCAGCAGTTTTTCAAAACACTCACTTCAAATCATGCCTGAGTCAACAAGGTTTTGAAATCATTTGTCTTGCAGCTCTCAGATTGGCAAGTTTAGTGAGCTGTTAAATGATGGAATGAGTGACTTGGTTTATGTTTGAGTTTGGCACACTTGGTCTAATGCTTTCAGGCTGCAGTCACGCCAAAGCTGCCATTGACATCACTGTACAAAACAGGTCGTTACTCTCAAATGCTTTGCAGTACGCTTCTTTTGCAGATCAAACATTCAGGTTGCAACTTCCAAAATGCGCACAGTCAAACTACATATATTTAAAGTTGAGGATGACAGTTCACTGTTGAGCTTGGCAACAATATTTTAACCTAAACAAAAAACTTTACACAAGGTTCTTGAACTTGTTTTTTCCACACCTTACAGTCACATGTCCTAAGTATGACGCTTCGATTGTGTGATAACAGGTGTTTGAAATGTATGACAGCTGAGTATAGTCCTGTGGATGGTGAAAGATATGGTTGAAGGCTCTGGGTAAAGCTACAAATTGGACCTAGAATAAAGACAAGACACACTGTTAGCAATAAATGTGTTAGTGGTTCCCAACCTTTTGACTTGTGACCCTTTGAAACTAATAGCTCCCTGTGTTAGATTCTTGCCTGCTCAGTTCAACCAAAGAAAGACTTTTACTTCTTAGTTTGTGTCATTGATAGGTTTTCCTGAAGCCTGAGGTGGTAAGAAATACACAGTTAACAAAATAAGCAAAGAATTGAGCAAAATGAGGAAAATTGTTTTGATAGCCTTGTAATTAACTTGTGACTTCTCAAATTTATCTTAGGCCCCCTTGTGGGGTCCCAACCCCCAGGTTGGGAACCTCTGACATATGCCTTTCTTAAGTACTACAGTGCTGTATATTCATTTTCCTCCTGTTTCTGTATATGCCAGGAACGTAGACCTAACACTCACAAATATATGTTAATCCGTGACAGCCACAGAATATGCACTAATAGATCTGCCTCATACTGTTGAACACCTCAAAACCTGCGTCTGCAGACGCCATCAGGTAAAATTAAAAAAAAATCTTCCATTTGGTTGGATTTCAAATGTTGTTTTGATTCAGGCACGTAACACTCAAAAACACAACTGAGAAAGAACTGAGAGGAGACCAAACCTGACCTAGGTGTCAGAAAAACATATTTATGTTTTTCTAGCTTATTCACAAATGCATTTGATTGTTATTGTCAATCAATCAGCTGACTTGGGGAAAACAGACACCCAGCTCCCACTATGCTAGAATTCTCACTCACTGGTATAGATCAATAATATTCTTCAATTCTACAATCCTATCGTCCATTCTAGAAATACTCCAGAACAGGAAGAGAGAGTGGTAGACCGCCATCAAACATCGGCTTCTTTTATCGTCGCCATGTTCATGTGGCTAAATTTAAACGGATGCTTTAAATCACAGGAGATGAATAGGTTTGATGAAAGCAACTGGTGAAGATACTTTTTTTTTTTAAAACAGAGGAGGAGAAAGACAGAGGAAAGACAGGACACAGAGTTAGACACGATAGAATGGCAATAAGTCAGAGCAACAGTAAGGGAATGAGAATATGTTACCGAAATCTACAACCGCATTACGTAGCAATTTCACAGAATTTCTAGATTTGCACTGTCTGCGCAATGGTCTGTGTTTGTTGTGTTGAAAAAGAGTCTTAGAGGAGATGATAAAGATGATGCAGAAGAAAAAGATGTATATTTTGGGGACCAAGACAACGGTGTTGGGGGGTGGATGGGGAGAATGTAGAGAGGCTTACTACTGTATGTACCATTACAGGGGGGTGTAGAATGGAGAAAAAAACCTATGTGCTAAAAATGAAACTTCACTTTGAGAAAACACTCTGGGAGTCTGTGTTGTTTTTGTCACCTCTGTTGCCTCTGCACTTGGATATAACTCCAGTTTCTCTCACTGATACTTGATCTACAGTACAGTCATGGTGTGCGTAAATTAAAGCTGCACTAAGCAATGTTTTTATTTCAACGGCTGGTCAAAGGACTTTTTGTAATGCCCTTTGTCACTTGTCATGAAGAGCTGCAGAGAACTGGCATTCTGCAGTTCCTTTTATTGATACAGAGCTATTTAGCCTCTTGTTGCTTCTTGTTTTGGTTTTCTGGCCCACAAAGTGCACTGTTATCCAGCCTCATTTCTGTCACAGCCAGGCAGCTTTTGTTAGCAAAAGAAGCTCTGATAAGCCTATTGTACACTGCCTGCCCAGCAGCAATCCACAAGACGGGCAAAGTTGGACACTAGCTGGTGATCCCAAGTAAATCATTTGTCAGCTTAGGAGCCTGATACCCAAACACAGCTAAAATAAGCATGAGTGTTGGATTTACAGTTGTCAGGGGGCCAGAAACAGGACATCCATTTCTGCTGGATGTGTAAATATTCAACCCTTTGTTAGCATATTATCAATATCAACATCATATGGTGGGCCACTCAGTGATGCAATGGGGTAGCACTGTCACCTTATAACAAGAAAATTGCGCCTTGTGGCCGACTGGTGCCTTTCTATGTGGAGTTTGCATGTTCATCATCGGATACACAGCAAGGATTCAGGTAATTTAATGTAGTGATGCTACACACTCCGATGCAGCAGGTGGCAGTATGCACCTTAATCATTGGTTTGTGGAGAATAAGGAGGAAGAAAAGAAGAAAATCACAAACAGAAATACTCCAGCTTTTGTACTACTTCTGTCTGACTGTGTGTTTGTGGAACCAGTGCTTGGATGCATTTTGTTCATTGGAATTAAAGTCCAGCTTTGACCACTTGGATACACATTTGGCTACAAAAAACAGAGAAAGGTAGGGAGCCACTGCTCTATTGTGTGTGTTATATTGCAAAAATGATAAACAGCTAAAGACCCTAAAATACCTCAAATAGCTGAGATTGTGAGACAGAGTTTTCTTTTGGTGTGTTTAGGTGAAGACCACGGTACAGCCATGAAAATAAGGATGTGTCCTATGGGTGGGACAGTTCTGGGTAACTCCTACACATGGGTAAGTACTGCTATAGTTTTTGTTTTTCTTTTTTTTATTTCAGTTCATTCCCATATGGTGTCAAATCAATTAGCAACAAGTGAAACTTGCTTCAGCTGTGTCATCACAATCTCAGTTAACATCAGAATATTTCACTGCGTTATGACGCAACAGTGAATGACAAACAATGGTGCCTTGGTTGGTAACAAAATATGCCCAAAAATCTAAAACAGGACAGTTTCCAAAGGGGTTAGCTGTGATGTTAAATAGCCCACAGGTGAGAATTAGGCTAAAACACGCAAGAATAGTGGTTTGGTATGAAACCTTAAGAACAAAAGTGTCCATGTAACATCAGAAGAGACAATTACACTAATGAGTATCTGACTTTTAACGGTTTTAGTCGATGTAATGTTTATCTAACGTGGTTATGGTTTCAAAGGTTTTAAATTGTCCAGTTAGGCTATAAAGCTCTTTACTTGGTATTCGTGCTACCAGTTTGTCAGAACTGAACCTCCTCACGTCACTGAGACCAAAGTTGGATAAAGAACTGCACACACACTTCCTCACACACACTCGTACATAGAGATACAGGCTGAGGTTAAAAAAACAGACAAACATCAGTTTTTTCCAGGGAGTCTCCATTATTTCTGGCTTGGGGTCTCTAATGGTATTTCATTGTAATTGCTATGATGTCAGAGTGTCCGTTCGCCCTAACGTCCTTCTAAAAACAACAACAAGGACAGATCGGTTCCATTCACTGGTTGTAACAGAGAGACACAGGACTCCAGCAACTCAAACCTCTACAAGATCTTCAGCTGAAAAGGTGAGGTGGAATTTTTTTAAACATCTGTTCAATAATTTAGAAGTATTATAATTTTACTAAAGAAACTTTTAATTGCTATTAAGGTATACATAATCGTGTTGGTAGTTTATTTTACACCACAGTTAGTGTCATTTCATAGCCTGGAGTCATTGTACTGCAGTCAGAATTGAGATAAATCCACTTATTTCAGCATAGTATAAGTGGATTGCTTGAGTAATCCAGTGCAGAATAATGAAACTGCCATTTCCGTTAGAGAAATTACTGATTTTGATGCAAGTATGATAAGTGAATTTATATCGCTCCAATATCAGATTGTCATTTGAAAGGATTTAGGATATTTATTTATACATTTATTTAGTTTTTGCTTTGGAAGTATATATTTTTACTCTATTAAACTGCCAAATAAAATATTTTTATAGTGGTGCTACTGGCTGCAGTAGCTATAAAAGACACTGGAGAGAGTGATGCTGAATATCACACAATATTGTAGTTACTCCTCCTATAGATGTAAAATATTGGCATTTGGTTATTGAGTTACTTTAAGACCCAGTAACTCACTGGTGATAACTAACTGGTTTTACTCAGTAAGCTATTTGTTTCTTTCCTTAATGGTAAACTGTATCACCTCCAGGCAGGTCATTTCTAGCTGTTAGATAAAGGACAAAAAAACTTCAATATTAATATTCTCCTAACAAAGTTACTCAACTTAACCATCTACCTTTATTATTTCATCATACACAGCATGCATGTCCACTCTCTGGCCCTGTCTTTTCTCCTCCTCCTGGTTGCTGGGGCAGCTGTGGTGTGTGTTACCATGACGCCTGCACTCCACAGTTTCCGAGGCTGCACTGTGCGAGAGTTCACCTTTGTGGCCCAGAAGCCGGGCTGCAAGGGACTGCGTATCACCACAGAAGCCTGCTGGGGGCGCTGCCACACCTGGGAGGTAACATTCATACACAGACTCACAATGTCAAAGCGGCAGAACTTCAGTGCCTGTAAGCTTCCATAATACTGGCATTGTGAAACATCAAATGAATGAACAATGACCCAGGGCTCAGCCCAAACCATAAGAAAGCCAGTGACTCATTCTCAGCTTTGACCATATGTCATTGTCATAAGAAATAATATTTTAATTTTATTGTATTTACTCAGGAGTGTAGCTCAGCCATAGACTTTGTGTATTGACCCCAGAAATATCAGAAACTCTGTTGCATACTCTCACAATAAGTTTTTGTTAGTAAACGTAAAATAAGATACAGTGAAATGTCAACCAATGTTCCATCTGTGTGTGTGACCCCTGCAGAAACCAGTGCCAGATGGCCCCTACATCCAGCGACATCACCATGTGTGCACCTACAACCACACCCGCTACATGACTGCCCGGCTGCCGGGCTGCCAGCCCGACATCTCCCCCCTCTACCACTATCCCGTGGCTCTGCACTGCCACTGCGCTGTCTGCTCCACACAGGATACCGAGTGTGAAACCTTCTGAGGGTGCACAACACCACTTTCAGCACACAGTATTGCCAAGTCCTACAGATATGAACAATACTGTTAAAAAGTATGAAATCAAGACATCTGAGTAAGTGCCACACTTTGTTGCACTTCTAGCAAAAAAATGATAGCAAGAGATTAACAGCAGAAAATCCCTGATACTTGACATCTAGTAACCTAAAATATGACGACTGAAGACTGTGTGGATGTATGTGTGTGTAAGAAATGAGAAATAAATAAACAGAGCAAGTCATACATTTCAGAATAAGAATTTTGTGATTCTTTGTCATGATGTTCAGTACAACACAGATAAAGTTATACCAGCACACAGTCTCCAAAGGGTTAATCTCGCCATGCTGTTGTCTATCAGATGTTGATTCTCTCACACACACACACAGCTTCATTGATTTGTAGTAGACTGTAAAAATGTAATAACTGTGACATAATGCTACTCAAAAGTCCCTCACCAACAATATAGATCAGTCACCTTGTGGGGATTCGCCTCCATTTTGGAGTCAAAGTTCAAGTCCATACAATGTAAATGACTGTAGAGTCAAGGTTATGATATGTCAAGAGGGAATCAATGTACCCCGATGCATTGTCCTCTTAAATGATGGAAACAAGGTTGTGTGTGTCCACATAAACCACTTTACAGTTGGGGAATAGAAATTTATTGAACTACAGTCTCATCACAAACTATATAGTGCTTTCTTTGACAAAATCCTTGGATTCTTTAATAGATATTATTTACAAAATGTCTTTTATTTCAAAGTCATAAATAGGTCTTGTACATTCTTTAGTGTCTCGTCTTGGTTTACTGGTTATTGCAATGAATGAAGCCTATTTAGGTTGATTCCAAATGCTGACAATATTTTGACTTTTTTTGTCAATTGAGAGATGAAATGTCTTAAATACAATATAATGGTAATTTGGCATATTTCATGAAAGTGAGGTGAAATTTGAGCTTGACTTTAATCCTGGTTTCTCTGTCTACTTGCACTTCCTGTTTCTCACTAAACTTGATTTTATTTTAGCTGCTTACAAAGTCATGTTTGCCAAGTCTCAAAGCAAAAATATCAAAAGGTTCAGTTTGTGTGACAAAATGATTTATGCTGCCTTTAACACAAATGTGTTAAATCAAGTTTTGTTGATTTTTACACAAGCACAGACATTTATGCGCATACAAAAGTACTGGGCAACAGATCCAGTGCAGGTCTTAGTCTGCTTTAATGATTTTCACTTAGTTGAACATTTCTGGGCCTCATGGTCTGTTACTTCTACAGAGAGCTTCCCAGTTTTGCTATTTTTGTCAACCTTACCATCATTCAAATGGAGAAAACCCAGGTTTTGACAGTAACATGGTTAAAAGACAGTTTTTAAATACTGTAAGTTAAAATGGATTTTCTTCGTTCATAAATCAACAGAGATAGAAAAAAGGATAGTTTCTGGTGCATTACTCAACTTCTGCTTAACTGACTAAACTGGAATTTGATTCTGGTCCCTTGAACACATCGTTTGCAGCATGCTGTCAGGATGTGTTAGTAGCGGGACATGCGGCACATGTCACAGCGACACGCCTCGGCTGTCAGGAGCTCTATTTCGTCATGGTGACGACCTTGAGGGCAGTCCAGGCGCACTTTGACCTGAGGGAAGACAAACCACATGATATGAACGATTGTGAAAGCCGAATGTTAAACACATGATACAGTAGCTCCTAACACCTCCCTGATCTCCCTCTTCTCACCTTGGTATCCTTGCTGATGGTGCAGCACCGTGAAGCAGAGGTGATGTTGTGGGTGAAGTTGGAGGCCAACAGCACTGAGTATCTGGATGGGAAGGCACTTGACTCACAGTAGCCTACGCAGGCATGGACCAGTTGGGTGCCTTTACACGTGCCACGACGGTCACTGCGGATGGTCACGTTGAAGGCTAGAGGTGGAGGAGGGAGAGCATGTCATTGTGTGGAATGCAGTGTTCAAAGGTGTATTAACTAAGGTTTTACACCTTAATATCACAATTGGCCCCACCAGCCACTTAGCAAAGGCTATAAGTAATGTTTTTTGGACAGTGAGTAGTCAGTTTGACTGGACAGACCCAAAACGAGGCTGAAAACATGCTTGGTAGAGCAACTTTAATTGAAAATCAGAATATGATTGTTAAAATTACTCTGATATTTAGCTGTAAACGTCAGACACTTAAGATTGATAGTCAAGGTTATTGGTCAAGTAGGGTAAATTTTGAAACATTTGTTTTTAAAACCGCATTTCCCAGAAACCCTGCTGTTTCTTGCCATATTTTGTGTCCACCGTGAGTAGGAGTGTGAGTTTTTGGAGATATTAAAATGTAAAACTCACGATATAGGTGACAGCCCGGGGTGAGGCCATCATAGCTCCAACCAGGAGGAAAGAAGAGCAGCAGGAGTGACATCGCTGGTAGTGCCAGCAGGCAGAGATGTGAGGTGAAGCACGGTGACATCAGGACGGCAACCTGGAGGGTCCAAACAGAGCACCATAGTTTGTAAGACATCACTGGAAGATGCCAGAAAATCTCACAGAAAAGCTTTTAAGCAAGATTAATTCCAACTTTCAAAAAAAATCAAAATGGTGGCCTTTTGCTGCTACTCTTACCCCTCCAATGAAAACATCACCCTGAGCCAAAGGTGATTTCCCATCATCCACATCTGCCTGTGTGTCACTCAGTTGAGTAACAACTAAGGTGAATTAAATCAAGACACTATCTCTTCAATCCTGCTGACATGAGCTAACTCACCCTGACTCGTACATGCATCTGCACACATGACAGCAGTCTCATATATTTATATGTCTTTTGTTAAAATACAGAAAAGGTGAATGATATTCTGTGCATTTGTTTTCCACATTAATCCGCGTAAGCCTGAACACGTGCACACATGCATGTATAATATAAAGTGAATGTCCATGACTGCAATACTTGTGTCCCCCTCTCACACACACTCCAGCACTTGTGTAAACAATAATGTCATGCTTTCCTGGGAATTTGGTGATCCTGCCCCTTGTCCTCTAAAATGGCACCTCTTTCTAGCTTGATTAGCCTCTGATGGGAGCACTGGGACTCACCACCATTGTAATGATGGGAGAGGGGCCCTGGGGATGCCATTAATGCTGCTGGTATGAACAAATTAATGGGTCAGGATTGTGTGTGTGTGTGAAGTTATTAACCCCGTGTCTGCTGGTCAGGCAGGGGAGCCGACCGGCTTTGTCCTCTTATGTGGGGTTTCCACATCTTAAAAGTCAGGCACTTTTGCTAAAAAAAAACCAAGTATGAACATTACTTTTAATTCCTAAGTTTATATATTTGGAAAGTGACCGCTGAAAATATTATGTAATGCACCCAAATTATTCTTTATTCTGCTACATTTAACTTAGGTGTGAACACTTCAGGTCTGTTGTACTGACCTGGAAGTTGCCAGCAGGCCATTTTATTTTATAGAATACTTGTACAATAATGAATCTGCCTTTTTGCATGTTCAAGAACCTGGAACCTGTAATTCTGCTTAATATTAAATATTGCGTGTACAGTGTCATTTTTAACACTCTTTGTCTATTATATATGTTAAGATTAAACATATACAGCTTTACCGACAGAGAAAACTACAGAGACTCAGAATACGTACAGTTTGTCGTGCCAGATTTTTTTTAAATCATATTTTGATATAGTATTTAGGAGTAAATCAGACTAATAAAGCTTCATTTTACTAAAGATATAAGCTTTCAGCTGAGTTGGGAAGCATTTTAAAATACCCTGCCAGAAAATTAAAAAACTTTCTTTACACACTGAAACATTTTATTATGATCACTCTATTGTTGTACCAGATAATAAAGCTGCGTGCAAAACTCTGTAGACTTAGAATGCACAGAAATATTGGGAAGGCAGAGGAGTTCAAACTTGTATTTTCCCCAAAATTATATTTCAACTTAATCTGACTTGTACAAATTTTTAAATGCAAAGAAGGACAGACAAGACTGAGGATTTTAAGGTCTTGTCCACCATCATGTAGAAAAATGCACTAACTTCGGGTGTAAAATTGAGCTGGGTCTTACCTGAAGCTGTAGAGCAGAGAATACAGGGCAGGTGTGTCGACTGACAGATGTGTGTGTGTCTAATCTGAGCCTCATGCAGGGATATAAGTAACAGGTAAGAGCGAAGGCACGCCCACGGTTAGAGAGCTGAGTCTGAATCTTTTATTCTACAAGTCCCTTGTTATCTTTCTTGTCCGCTCCTTCTACCTGCCCAGCAAAGTGTTAAATTCTCTACAAATGACCTCAAGCTTCTTTCTTAAATGTCGTTCTCATGGAGTGTGTGGACGTCTGTGTCCCTCCACCCTCCCCATCCTCATACTGTTTTAAACCTTTAGGGGGACCACTGCTGTGACACAGAGGAAAACTAAACAGGTTTTCCATCAATACACTGCTACAGTGGTCAGAACACACACTGCTTTACCTCACACAAATACACATGGAGACGCACACGCATAATCGCATAAAAGCACACATGTATGCATCCGTGTGCGCAAAGTCACAAAATAATTCTAATAGTTTAGGCCTCAGCTGCCAGTCGACAACATTACAAGTGAGACTACACACACACACACACAGTGTCTGGGTTTTCCATTTGTGGGTGCAGGAGGAAGGGCAAGGCATGTTCAGAAGATATTGTGGGTTTGGGTCGGCTCTGTGTGTGTGGCACATTGTGGGCATATTAGGGTAACGCCTGGCTCTGCTTCTCTTCTCCTTTGTTTTAACAACCACCCTCTTCAAATTATTTTTTTTGCTGTAGTATCTGGAAGCTTCGGTGACATGTAACAAAAGTCACAAACTGTCACATCAGACCATTGATATTTAATGCTAAAGACCCAATATAGGTTTCCTTTGTTCTCTTTTGGTGGTTCTCTGCTGAAACTGTGTTTCATCTTGAAGGGACAAGAGTCTTACTAGCTGGATCAGTGGCTCAGTAATCTGAGGGGAGGGTAAGCTGTTGTAGTGCCATGGTGAATAAATAACTAGATTTGAAGAGTCGATCAGCTGATGATATAAGGCTCATGCTAGCATTTTTAGTCACAGGATTTGTATGATTGCAGGTGATGTTAGAACAGGTTGCAGTGTTCGCTGTGTTATTAATGCAGCACAGATGCTGGATGGGCCAGTGATGCACTCTCATTCTCACACACACACACACACACACTCACACACACACTAAGAAAAACACTGAGATCACCTTATGGCCCATCAACCCCAAACGTTCCCAGTCCACCTTTGTCAATGGAAAACATGTGACATCATCACTTGAACCTCCCACCTACACATACACACACAAACAGACCAAACTGTTAGTGTGTTGATTGTGAGTTGTGCACATGGTCACAGGAGGAGGGAGTCATATGAATGAACCTGGTTCCGTTGGAGACTCTCACACACACATTACTCCAGTGTGACTCAGCGAGGTGAATGATGTTTATCGCTCAGCGGCCCCATTGTGCTCGGCTGCCATGGAAACCATGGCGGCTTGAACCACTATAGTATCATTAATATGTCCACTTCCACTTTTGCCCTATTATTTTAATCTCGGTGTGTGAATAAAAGTAGATGATGTATGAGTGTGCCTTAGAGATGGCTCGATTATGTGCGACGATTATGTTAGTGCTGTGTGTGTGTGTATCACTATGTCTAACAGGATAGAGTATGTGTCAAAGTGTGTAAGTAAATGTGAGTGTAAGATTAATTATGTGTGTTATTTTGGGTTCTATGACAATATAAGGAGAGGATTAGACAAAGTTTTCCTGTTTCTAAGATGATGTTTTAGTCCAGTTCACCCATATAAACACACACACACTGAGGAGTGGAAGAAGGAGCCAGCATTGTGTACAGCCAGAATAATTACTGGGGTGGCTAAGGAGGCACAGCGGGTCGTGTCCTAACTGGTGGGATGGTGGTTTGATCCCCGGCTTCTCCAGGCCACATATCAAAGGTGACACAGAAACGGTTTCACTCTAACACAAAAATGTTTCGCTGTTTTGGCTTTTTGTTTAGATGGCAATGGAGTTTCCGGGATATGAAAATGCAAAGGTTTGAAATTAAATTCCAGAGTGGAAAAGTTTTGTAACACCATCACAGTGTAACAGTATGCATGCAAGGTTTGTGCACAGGCATGTGATGTCTCCTCACAAAATGACACTGCCAACTACTGGCCTGGCAGGCGCACTACATCGTTTTTCTGGAGCTGTGTAAACACAGATTGCTTTAAAAGCGTTGTCGCCAAAGAAGCCAAAGAAAAAACTTTTCCGTTTTCATTGGACCGTTGTTGTATAACCGTTGCCAAAGTGTCCTCTGGCAAAACACTGAACTCTAAATTGCTCCTGGTGGCCATCCTTTCCCATCACTGTGTGAGTGGTTGTATGGTGGCTTGTTGCATCAGTTCTAAAGTATAGGTCCCTTTACCATGAGGTCTTGGACTGTGTTATTGTGTGCTCATTGGATAGTCTGTGCACTGAGGAAAGACTTGACTGTACCTTTTACATAATAATTTGATAAACTGCTTTAAAAATAATTTAGTAACATCATTAGAGCAGAAACAAGTGCAGAGTGATTATACTACTAGTGCAGAAATGGTCAGAGAAGCAAGGAGTCACAATAAGGAAGTGAGGCAAAGTATTTGCACAAATTCAGTCCTTTTAATACAATAGACAACTAATAAACTACAGTATATGACTTCCTGTCAGTGCCAGCATATTAAAGGTTATAAACCCAGTTCAGTGTAATAAACAATACACTACACTACATTCTGGTGAACAAAAGGTATCAAATAAACTGTAGCAATAGTTAACATTTTATAACTAATCAATACAATACAAAATCTAACATGAACAGTAAGAGAACAATCTCTGGTAAACAGAAAACTATTGACACTAACAGTAGAAACAAGTAGTCAATGGAAGATGAAGGAAACTAACAAATCTACTGAATTTTGTTCATGAAGAAATCAAAACATTTTTGTGCTCGGAGTAGAATAAACCCCAGTGAGGCTCCACTGCTGGAACCAGTAAGACCCACCCGTTTCTCAGTGGTCTCGGAAGAACAGGGAGAAAGGGAAGATATGGCTGCAGAGGGAGGGAGAGAAAGACTTTTAAAGCCCGTCCTAGTCAACACGCATGGTTAATGTAACGTTAGGCTCCTTAGTCTGAACCCGTAAGGCTTCTCCTACTGTACTTCACTGTTACTGTAAAGATTACATTAGTAAGATTGTTTGGCAGGATTCTTCAATGTGGATTTACATTTATCAGCCTTTTTTTTGCCTAAGGACATCTAGGATTTCCGCTTATCTCAGACACTCCGCAGGATCATGTCTGTGTGTGTAATAGCTGGATTTCCAAAATTCATTTTAATCTTTGACAACTTTTTTTCATGCTGATCTGCAGCACTCATCCACCTTTGTTTCTGTTGTGGGTGTAAAAGTCACTCAGCTCTACAAAGAAAAAAATTAATTACATGACTCATGTAGTTTCAAATAGTTCCAAACAGCTGATTCAGATCCATTGTTTTCTGTAGGGAACAGTGGGATTTATCAATAAATTACTAACATTACTTATAACTTGCACAGCCTTATTAATGAAATCTCTCTACTGTTGTTGTAGATAGCTCAGCTAATACAGCTAATTAGCTACAGTAGGTACCTTAGGTAATCTATTAAAGTGACAATATTTGAGAGGGATGATCACAAAGATTGTAAAACGTGTTTTGACACAATGCTAACTTAAAATGTCACAAGTATAATTAGGCTACTAATTTCAACTTCTTATTTTGGAAGATAGCAGCCAAGTCATTGGAACTCTATGGTGCTGCTCCTAATGTCTGGAACAATTTGATGTTCCCATAATCCACCATTACTGTAAGAGTATAGCGTCAATAGAGATGTTGCCACTCTCCTTCTGCTCGAGTTGAAGGTGAACCTGTTCACTGTGCTGTTATACCAACCTGGCCAGTCGAGTCAGAATCCCTGGCCTCACAGGTATCCCAGGGGCCGAGTCTACATCTTCTCCTTCCTCACCACCCTCCTCTTCTTCTTCTCCATCCCATGTTGTGCCAGGGTGCACTTTACCTGGACTCTCACTGTCTCTGACACCTGAATGCAGATTGGGTTTGTTAAACCTGTGGATCCTTTTCTGTGGGAGAGGATTAGAAGAAATTAAAATCATAGTGAAACGACTGCAGAATATAAACTTTTTTCCAATAACAGATTTTATTGAACTGACTGTTTGCTAACCCCTCACAACAAATAGCAATTGTTCAATCTCTGCAGCTGTAACTACTGTAGCTTTGGGTTTCTCCACATATTGAAGCAGCGTTCATGGGGTTGTATGAGAGTGACATAAGTCTGGGGAATTGTGTCGGTTTTGTCTTTCTAAAACCAAAAGGACAGCAGGGTAAATTAAATTAATTAAACAATATATTAAATCTTATGTTAGCATGCTTAGCTAACTAGCTCACTGCGTACAGTATGTTAAAAGCAAAGAGTTAGTATTTGATTACTTAACTACATCAGTATAATTATTTGTCTGAAGTTAAAACATTATTGTGAGTGGTAAATCTGCTGCTGTTATGACTGTAAATTGGAATAAATTTATAAAAATGTATACTATTCTTCACTTGTGCAAGATTAAGATACCTTAAAGATCACTGTGATGTCATCACAGTGTTCAGATTTAATCCTTGTTAAAGCTTTGTAGACTTGCACTGCACTTCCTTCTCAGTGTTAAGAAAATAAATAACTCAATGGGCGACATAATTAGTTGAAATCATTTTTTCCACTTGAAACTAATGTGGGAGGGAAAGCAAAGCAAGACATGGAAGAAGTGTGGAAAAAAGAGTGGACGAGTGTGAAGATGAGGTGAGATCAGATAAGATCAAGAGGCATGGATGAGATGGGAGCGATTGGAGGGTAATTTTGGGACTTTGTTGCTAATCAAACTGAAGCACATCACCAGAAACACACACACTCTAACATGCACAGGGTTACACAGAAACCTGTACACCCTGTGTCTAATGTAATGCTATTATTAACCTTAATCACACTTGTTATCCTACCTGTCTGCGCTAATGTTAGCCTGGGGCTGCCATACAGCCAGAGATGCTACAAGTGAGTGTGTTCATGTACTGTATGTACTAAAGAGGAAATGAAATGGTGTTGTAAGACTAAAACTGGAAGATGAATTGTTGGATTCAATTA
>NW_018127984.1:382639-387113 GCF_001952655.1 Monopterus albus
TAACCAATTCAACCTTGTCAGTTAACCTTGTCAGCATGTCCTGGATCTTCTAGGACCTCTCTCTCTGAGTGTGGCTTGTCCATGTGCAGCTGGCTGAAAGTTGGACACAATCGAGATGATTAATGCAATAACAGAAGACTAATTTCTCATAACTGTGGATTACAAATTAAACTATCTGAACAACATTACTGAAAATAATTATTTTACCAAAATTTTATTTACATAGTGATCATCCTCAAACTTATAGTGCCTGAAATAACTTACATAATGTCCAGTTTACCCAGATACTTTGATTTTTTTCCATATGATAGTCACATAAAACAAACCACACAGTCCTGAGGCTGCAAACCTCCATCAAAGCAAATCAGTCAATAATGTCATTACACATAAAAGCAATTATACCCAGTTTGATCCTCATAATGTGATTCCTTGACTCTGAAAACCTACGTGTAGCATTTGGAATCACATTGGTATCATCACTGGTTTGAAGGTGATACAAGAAAAGCAATATTTCACCAATGGCAGGTTTTTCAGGATCTAGTTCAGTAACGTTTGAAGAAATTTCAATCTGCTGACACCCTACTGAGTCAGCAGAGTTTCAGCTACAGTCTGGTATTGGATTCAAGTCTGTAGCATTATTTGTTGTGAACATTCTGGATCATACTGTGGTTGTGTGGTAGATCTTATGTGGATGTTGCTGTGCATTTTTTTTGTCCAAGTACTCTAATCATTATGTATGTTTGAAATGGGCCCTATCTCACAATGGTGAAGAATGCTTTAAAAAATATCTTGGATCTGGGTGATGAGCCGGATCACCACCAAAATATAATGAATTGTTCTGTGGGCCATACCAAAAAATGTCATCTAAATTCATTCATTGCTTTTTGAGTTATGTTGTGAAAAAAACAACAAAGACTGGTAAAAACATATACACAACTTCCTTGGTGGAGGTAACTAGTCTTCTCAGACCAGTCAGTGGACAGAGAATGGACAAGATTGCCCCATTAGAAGGTAAGAAAAACAAAGGATGATTCTTGATATTCTTAATTTCTGCCAATATATTTGGTGTCTAAATATAGTCTATCTGGCATTTTATTTATAGAACAGCATTTATACTACAGTATGTCTATCAAAATAATATATTGGTGTGAAGCCCAACGCTGGCTACATGGATGGATTATGAGAAAAAGGGCCTCTATCCCTTGTAAGACCATCAGTCATTTTGTGTGTCTTCATAGTTGTTCTGCTTCTCTTTATGCATCTTTTTGTGATTGCTTTGTGTCTTTTTTTGCTAGTTTTGAGAGTTCTGTGTCTCTTTATGGCCATTTTTTCACTCTTTGTAGTTTTTTTTTGGGTCTCTTTGGGGTGGTTCTGCATCTCTGTGTGGTCAATTGGAGTTTGTTTATGGTCGTATGTCTATTGCAGTACCTGTAGTATGATATTGTAGTATTGATATGATTAGAAACATTAGTAAGAATATTGATAAAATAGTGCAATCAAAATGTCTGTTGTGAGGCATTTAATTAAACAAACAGAAAAACAATATTGTCATAAAGTAGCCCTGCTAAATGATTTGCAAGATACTCAATACATTTATTTGCAATGATTTTATAAGCAGTTACACTCATTTTAATCATTTAACCATCAAACATTTAATGATTCCTTGGAACACTGTAAGAACCACACTTTTTTCTTACGTTTAAATGTGACAGAGTAATTGTAGCTGATGGCTTCAGATGTCTTACAGTAGTAGTGTGAGCACTCACCCCACAGTCATCTTGATTTCATCCACTAAGTCCTTTATTAAGTCTTTTAGTTTGGCCTCCTCTAGTGGTGAATCTCTCTTACAGCGCTTTGACTGGGGCTCAGAAACACAGGGGAGGTGCTGTGATACCTCTTTGTCCTAGAAATGCAAAATGCAAATATGTGATACCAGGGTTAGATGAAATATCAATCATCTGTTCAGTTTAATTTGATCCAGTACAACAGCCATGCAACAAAGACTGTTTTTGTGAAGTTTGTAATGCACAGTTGCTCTTGATGCTGGTTCATAGAAATGAGACAATCTTGCAATTGGTATGATCTCACTTTTTATGCAAGTAACAGAACAAAAACTCACTGGGTTTAACTTCTCCTTTGCTTGCTTTCCTGTAACAAAATAAACATGACACATCATCATGCCTGAACAGTAATTTTTCTGTACTGAACCACAATATCTGTATCAGGCAGACAATGCCTGCAGACAGGACTATTTACTGTGTTCAATTTATGATTTGAGACCGTGGACTATATAAAAAAGTGATGACTCACTCCTGTGGTACATCTAAAATAAAAGATAAATATGGGGTCAACTGAGAGACCCCTCCTTCCCAGATTAGTGCCTGTTTGTGTCCGGCCTATATAGGGTGTGTCAGTGTTCACAATTCCCTGTGACCACAACCTTATCTGTTTTTAGACAAATGGAGTGAGTGCAATAATGAAAATGCAAGTTACCAATGTCTTTGTACTGATAATATTTAATGCTTTTAGTAGAAAAAGTCTGTGTTGTTTTATCCTCACCATTCTGGGTGTTTTTCTCCACATAGAGGATAAGAATAAAAGGATAGGCTCTCAGCTTCGTCTCACCATGTCTGCACATCACCTCAGACACTCCCTCCCAACGCCTCCTATCTGGTAGCTACAGTTAACAAAATACAGATGTGATGGAGACATTTGTAGTATTTATATGAGGATGAACAGTGAAATACAAGCTTGCAGACATAAATACAATGATGAATGAATCAACTAATGGGCTCACTGTAAAGGATACAAGGGAAGACATTGAAGTGTGTACTAGTGAAAGGCTGGAGACTGTTCAGGTTGCCGAGAACAGTTCTGATGATGTCCTAAAACAAAGAAAGAGAGAGTTAAAGGGAAGGAAATAGAGAAAGAGCAATGTAACTAGAGAGGTCACAATCAATGTGGAAGTAGGTAGTGTGATAAAGAATAGTGTGAATGACAATGGGTCAACACAACCTATGACTGAACAGGTGAGCAGGATCCATAATTACCTCCAGTTCCTGATCGTAGCAGTTTCCTCCCATCAACTCCTCTCCACTAATGAAATATATTATACACATTATCATATGTTCACAACACATGTATACATTTGTAGCAGTTTCAGATTGGGTAACTTTTTTAATGCAGTGAAAATGATTAAACTGTATGACCCTAAATCCATCTGTGACTGCAGTTTGCTGATGCAGTACATTCTTTAAAAGGCTCTGACTGTTCAGGCCAAACATCAAACTATAAGAAGATGTAATGATGGAGAGCTGCTGACCCTCCACACAATAGTGACCAGGAAAAACTGCTCGAAGTCAGTCAAGCCTCTTATTCTGGCAAGACAAACTTAGGTAATACAGATCAGAACCTGTAACCTGTAGGTGTAGCATTAGGAGTTTAAAAGGAGATAAAAGAATAGTGTTTCCTTTCTTGCCTGAAGCTCAACTTTTGTGATCAAAGAACATTTTGTAATGCTTCAGGAGGAAACACTGAGGGAGAAATTGAACCACCAAGTGGCAGAAAAAGCAATCAGTAGTCTTTCTGTTGCTGAAAAAAGAAAGGATGTTGAGCTTGTGCTGTTTTGCTCTGCTTTCAAATAAACAAAATCATATGAAAATTGAACAATGCCAGAAAAAGACTGTCTTTAGCTGTTCTGATTCTGAGCGTATTCTCTACTGAAATGTTGGTCTCAAAATATCTGTCCTTTTCCCTCAGTGTATTTTTGGTCTTGTGGGTTTGTCAGGCTCGGTCACAGGTAAAGAGCACAACCAGCTGAACTATTTCATTTCCAGTTATAAGTCATGTAGTAAAAAAACAAAAAACATCAAGATAGGCTATGTCACAGAGGCGTTACAAAATTTTACGTATAGCCCACTACTTTCACAAAATCCTATGTCAGGCTTGGTGTTGGGATGGTACATAATGTTTCTGTCATAGCCTTATGTCCAGTATGCCCTTCTGCCTTCATTTAAACTTGAATTGGGATTTATCAGTGGTGCTGTCTTACTCTCATATTAGACTCCCTGCACCACCCAAAGGTAGATAAGGAAAGAATAGATATTTAATAAGGAGTTGAAGTTGAAGAACATCTGTCTTGCCTGTAGCTGCTGCCTCCTCTGATCTTGAACTTGTAGATGAGACAACCAGCTCTGAAGAACCGCGTTTCAGGGAATGGAAAGGAGAAAGCCTGCAGTGACATGGCTGACCTAAAGTAGTTTAGAAATAATAATAATAATAATAATAATAATAATGCGACATATTATCTTTACTAAAGAAACGGTTAAATTGGTTTAGCTAGCTAGCTAGCAGGAAAACTGTTTAACCTGTGCCTTTTCTCAACTTTACTCAACAACTATTATAGTTTTTAATAAAATGATACTGCCGTGTTCTCCTAAAATTACTTTAATGTTTACAAAGAAATGACAAAAAT
>NW_018127984.1:387128-401704 GCF_001952655.1 Monopterus albus
CAGCAGGATAACTTGACCCTCCAGCAGGACGTCAATGGTTAACTTAACTCTGTCAGTCAAACACTTGAGTCGCCTCGAGATTGGGTGGACAGGGCGAATTCCCGCCTTTCGGTCGCTTGGGGTATTTTGATTAGCCAGAACTTTAGGTAGGGGGCCGTTCTGATCCACACTCCAGTCTGGAAGGTGGCGGTAGTGCACCTAAAGCTGTTTGCCAACCGCCATTAAACAATAGAAGAAGAACAATCTGCGGCACCAGAGCAGGTATCAATGGGTGACGTCCGACAATTTGTGCTGAAAAATCTTGTATTGATTTGCCTTGTTGTTTAATTAAAACATTTATCTTCCTCCGCTATGTTTAATAAAAACATAAAAAATAAAAATAAAAAAAAATTATGGGTGACAGCGAAAACCCAAACTCACGTGACTGTCAGCTGACCAGTAGTAGTGAAGGTCAGTAGCTGTAAGTGTTCATATTTGTACAAACGATAAAGTTAGCTTTAACTTTTCACTTTCACAAAAATATTTTTCTTTATGTGCTTAAATAGACGACAGGTGAGATAAATATTTATCTTCCTACCTACCTACCTACCTAGCTAAAACAGTACACAACAATCCAGCAACAAATTGTGTGTAAATTTTCTGAAGAGCACTGTAGCAATGGTAATACTATGTGACATTACGGCATTCTAACACTATTATATTGCACTAATATGTTGGATATAGAACCATTATGGATGTCCCAGTGTTTCAAAACTGTCATTGTAGATTCACTGTAACACTTTATGATGTTTGTTTCTGATACTGCAGTGTTTGTACTTAAAGCCACATTGTGATGTTGTAATGTTCTTAAACGCCATTATTGTAACATTTGTACTTCATTGTGATGTTCCACCATTGTGAATTGTAACAGCAATGCCTAACTATGATGTTCCATCATTCCAAAAGTGCATCATGCACTGTTACACTGTACTCTTAGCTGAAGTTCCAACAGCTTAATACCTTATGGCTCTCGACGTTTCAGCGTTATCACTGCAGCATTGTAGCATTAGGGTTAGCATAGGGTTAGTAGCCATTTGCTATCACTGTAATGAAACCGAGGAGGTGTAATGAAAATCCTGTAGAAATCAGTGTAGGCTGCCTAGTACCATACCAGTACCAATACAACCAATTAAATATTTACTGCTCCCATTTATTTAACATGCAACTCTCTCTCTTTCTCTATACCAGTGTTAGGTAGACCAAATCATCTAAACAGGGAACAAAGAAAATAAGTGCCTTTGAAACAAAATGGCCTCCTCTTCTGCCGCTACTGCTTCTGTCGTCCTAAATACGGGTGTTCATATGCCCCTTCTGGGTTTGGGGACCTTCAAGTTACAGGGTACTGAAAATGTCTACCAGGCTGTGGATGCTGCCTTGGCTGCTGGTTACCGGGCCTTTGACAGTGCAGCCATCTACGGGAATGAAGCCGACTTGGGACGAGCCCTGAAGGAACTCCTGCCCAAATATTGCTTGTCCAGAGAAGATGTATTTATAACCAGGTGATGTATATGGAATCAAATGGCCTTCAAAAGAGCATAGCATGTCAGTAAATGGGTAACTTTGGTGGTATTATATTATATTATATTGAATACAGCTGGGAGATGGACAAAATGACGGAATATTTGTTCTGTGAGGTGAAACCAGGTATATATTTTTTTTATCATAGTATCGTACTGTAATTCACTAAAAATGTTTCTTTTAACTGTTGTACTAAGTATGCTTGAGTGTCATGCCCATGATCTTTTGTTTCTGATGTGGAGGCTCGGAAGCTCATGTTTAACTTTTAAGTGACACAGTGCACAGATGTTTCCTTCAACAGTTTTCTTTTCTCGCCCTCTGCATGCAGCAAGCTCACCCCTAAGGATCAGGGTGAAAAGGCCATGGAAGGAGCACTCCAAAGCCTGTCTCAGCTGGATTTGAGTTACATTGACCTGTACCTAATCCACTGGCCTGGTACACAGGGCCTGGTAGTGAATGACCAACATAACCCAGGTGAAGTTCAAATTAAATGTGTTTTCCTTCATCTAGCAGAATATCAGTGCAAGAATAAATGTGTATGTATGGAGTATGGACTGGATTCTAAAGCATTTCAAGTAACTTTGCTTTGGCCAGGTGCCTTCTTATGTTCCTCTCTTTCAATGTAGTTGTACTTTAGTAACAGCGATGAGGCCCTGTTTTGTATCTGATTCTAGGTAACCGAGCTCAGAGTTGGGCTGCACTGGAGGAGCTGCATTCCCAGGGAAAGCTGAAGGCTATAGGTGTGTCTAACTACACACCAGCACACATGAAACAGCTAATGCAAAGCTGCAAAGTCCCTCCTGCGGTGCTACAGGTATAAAATGGGAGAATGAAAGGAGGAATGTACACAAATGCAAAAAATATGTTTTGCGCCCCTGGTGGTTGAAAAAGCCAGTGCTGAAGGTGTGCACTTTTTCTTCTCCAGGTAGAGTTTCACCCAGAGCTGTGCCAGAGTGAGCTGAGAACAGTGTGTAAGGAGTATGGAGTGTGTTTCCAAGCCTACACCTCTTTAGGGAGAGGAGGCCTGTTAACTGACCCTGTAGTAATGGAGGTGGCAAAAAACTGTGAACGCACACCTGCACAGGTACACACATGCAAAGCATGTGGATTAATGTCTTTTTGGACCAACTTCTACTCGTTGTTCAATGAATAACATATTTAGCACAAAGACTTATTTCTTTTGTTCCCCTCCAGGTCCTGTTGCGCTGGGCAGTACAGCAGGGTGTCCCTGTGCTCCCCAAGTCATCAAGTCCAGAGAGAATAAAGGCAAACTCCAGGATTTTTGACTTTATGCTGACTGATGCAGACATGGAGAGACTGTCAGCTTTGGACTCTGGACACAGGTATTGCTGGGATCCATCAGAAGTGGCTTGACAGATTGGGTCTTACATTTTACTAATGCTACTCTGACTGGCGGTAATGCAGTGGTAGGAAATCAAAGTGGGAAACACTTGCAGATCCAGTTAAGTCAGCTCTTCTGGGCTCAGGTAATTAAGCTTTTCGGATATTGTGGGATAAGTATTGAAAATGTATCCAAATGGATGTACAGAGACATCTGAGAGTTCAGCTAACAGTTCGAACCTAGGCCAGTAAGTTGCACTGTTTACTGTGCCCCATATGTTGTTATATGCTCTGTACCTTATCATATTTTGTGTCCTTGTTAATCTCCTTTCATTGTACTATTGTGCATTAATATTTAGACATTTGAATTGTCTATGAATTGCCTCAAATTTGCAATAAATATAAATTGAAGTTTTTCAAACTGTCTTTTGTGCAGATAATTTTAGATACAACTCCAACTAAGGAATATTTTCTTTATCAACTATAACCTGATGATTATTTAATATTTAATTGTATTTAATTACTTTACTCTATGTATTAAATGTCAAAAACATCCATCCATTTTCTTCCGCTTATCCGGGGCCGGGTCGCGGGGGCAGCAGTCTAAGCAAAGATGCCCAGACCTCCCTCTCTCCAGACACTTCCTTCCAAAAACAGCCATTTCTATATGATGATGGGAGTGTCTTCAGTATATTTGATCAATTTTCATTTATGACAAAAGAAGAAGCAGGATCTAGAAAATATAAACAATAATACAAATACCTGCCAATTAACTGATAAGGAATTACACAAGAGACTCACTTTAAAACCACTCCTTAAATGATTTATTCAGGACACCATATACCAGAAGTTTCACAGCTGTAGAGAAAATACATTTACAAAAGTTATTAAAAAAAAAAAATGAAACAGAATTAAAAAAAGAAAAAGGAATAAAGAAATATTAAAAATCCGTTTTATCCACACATCTCTAGATTCAAGTAATTCCAAGGATGATTGCAAATTCCAGGTGCCCAGGCAGGTTTTTCCTCTGGGGTGTGTTCACCTTCCCAAATGTTTAAAAGACAAAAGCAAGAAGGGACACATGGCTGCTAAAATGGCGTTTAAAGCCTGGCTTAGGATTGGTAACATTTTTTCTTGCAGTTGTCACAGAAAACACCTCGTTATTATTGTGCTTTTTTTTCCCTTGCACATAATATGTGATAGCAAGCTATAAAGTTTAAGGCGGCATACAGACGAGGCTGGCTATGTGGTCTCACACAGGTTACAGCATGTTCAAGGCATTTCATAACAATATTCTATTAAATCCAGCCGGGCTTTATTTTCAAGAGAGCATTAGCTAACCTCAGGTTCACAACGCCGCATACATGGCGGCTGCTACAACTGTAATATTTGTATCAGTGTATGAGTAGATGTACTAAAAATGACATGTTAAAATGTAAAACAATATTTGTTACGGCAGCACGGTTACTTGAATATTCATCCCTGATTTTCATGTTGATATCGATGAGCTTTATACCACAAGCACTTTCATTTTAAAGGGTGACCAAAATGTCTCAGTTGGTTCGTGTTACGCAGTCAGGGGAGTACACATGTTGCCAAACAACGGTGAACTTGGATGAATCTTACAAAAATGTTGTGTCATTTAGATTGTCTGGGATTCTTTGATTAAAATTCACCATTAACTAAGTTACAGAAAAGCTTTAAAAAGCCGGTGCAAAGTGTTCGCTACACAAATGCCGTCCTTTAGCCTGCACGCCCGAGCACTTCACAAATCAACCCTACATGTAGAGAGGAAGAAAAATGGACACGAGCAGAACAAACCTATCCCCATTTTCAATAATCACAAATTGAATAAAAAAAAGTCACACATAGCCTAATCATATTTTCCAAAGTGTGTAGAGTTATGATCTTAGTTTATGATTACTATAATGAATAATAACTTCCATGAAGGTCATATTGTGTGCAGTATGTGCCAAATAATCCTCAAAAGCCTGAATATACTGTAACACATAAAAAGCAAGTCTAGCATTTGATCAGAACTCCTAAAACCTAAGGTTTAATAGATTATGATCCCACTATATTCACACCCCAATGCAGATGAAAGCAAAAAACAAACATTTAAACAAGAGCATATATAAATTCAACAGGACTGGAAACAGACATTCCCGAACAAGCTCTGTAGTTTGGAAAAATCAAGTATAAATCCCCTTAGGTAGTTTATACCTGTGTTTAACTGTGAACTAAAGAGAGAAGGTATCGGAGTCTTCATGCCCACTCCACCAGACTTACATACAGCTTCATCCACCAGGCTGTGAGGATGCTGAACGCTGTCCATTACCTCTCCCCCTTGCCCCTGGACTGTGACCCACCACAGAACACAAAAAGACTACCTCTGCTGTTTGCACAAACTCAGTACACTCCCCCTTTCTGTTATATTATATGTAAATCTGCTGCTGACAGCTTTTTTTTTTACCGTCATATCTGCTGCTGTTCATGCGCATCTCATAACTATTATGCATCTTATCACCAACGCCCCTGGTGACGCTAACCATCTGACAATCTTCTTATTCTTATTATTTGTAGTACTGTCAATGATTGGACATGGTTTTGAGGCATAGCCTATTAAGTTGTACTGTTTAGTTTTATCCTAATTACTTTAATTTAGTTTTCTTATTCTATTTTATTCTCTTTTTACTCTACTTTTATTCTATTTTAGTTTCTTAAATGTATGGGCATTCAATACTAGGTGACAGAGAAACGGTATTTTGATTTTCTGTATGTCCTGCATATATAGTGAATTGACAATAAAAAATCTTTGATCTTTGATGATCTTGATCTTAAATCTGCTGGGTACTGGGTACTGAGTAAAAAGGGCCAGAGGCACGTGTGTCCGCTCCTTATACACCAGTTACTCCAACGCCACCCTCATCTTTAAGCACACACATAAATTTATCACAAAATCCATGGATTGCACGCTGCCTGTTGCTAGATTAGCCAGACTTATTAAATAGCATGATAACCTTGTAAAACAAATTCTGGCTCTGCTACGTTGTTTAATTCCCCTAACCCCTGCCATTGGATAAAATATTAAAATATTTACACACAAAATTCCAACATTTTTTTGCTCATCCATGGTTTTAAAATGATAGATTCATATTGGTTTGTGCTTTTTCTATATCTATGTTTAATGCCATTATCTTTAGAGAAAATTTAACCCTGAAGTTTTACAAAAGATAGTTTCTGCATCATCAGAGATTGTCCTTGTACAAGATTGTTCTACTGTTTATAAATATCAGATATAAAGCAGTTAATGATAGTCGAGTACAGTGGTTTAGTGGTTCTGGCTTGCAGGTAGTAAGTAGAACAGGAAGCTGGAGAAAGGCCTAAAAAGAATTTTTTTAAAAATCCTTCATTTTTCATATTCTCCTCTGTTGCCTGAACCTTATTATGGCACAAAATTTGTGATCTCCATGAGTTTGTTAAGCACAAACAGCAAACCAAGCATTAGTAACATTAGTAATTTCCTGAAGAAAATGAGGAAATTCTTAACAGTATTCAAGGTGGCCTCAAATAGTCAGGGCTTTTGATTTCAGCACATTTATCTCTCCATCTACAATATATTGCATAGTGTTGATGTGAGAGATCTGTTAACTGAGCGTTCACCTCTCAAACCCCCTTATTATTCTTTCTTTGTGAGATCATCTCTCATTTCTTGGCTGATCCGTTATCTGTCTTTTAACAGGGTTCAGGTAGCCAACATCTCCTCATCACTTGTTTCACTTTTACCATTTCACAGTTGGCTGCCTGACAATGTTGTTTACATCACCACCAACACAAATACACAAATGTATAGAAATGTAGTTACCACTGACATGTAAATAATGTCAAGGATCTTGGAACTCTGTTCTGTTTACTGTTTGTCCCACTTAGCCATGTCTTTGTGTTTGGATCTTTCTCTTCTTCTGTCACTACTCAGCACAGGTCTCCTTGTTTTCACCACAATTCTCATGGCTTCCCACTGCTGACTACTCATTCCCAGATGCTCTCTCCATCCCTCAGGTTTAGTGTCTTACTCAAGGACACCTCAACATGTTGATTGGACAAGCCGGGAATCAAACCGCTAATCCTCCGGTTAGGAAACGACCCGCTCTACCTCCTGAGCCAGCGCCGCGTTTTCATGGTGGGTGTTCTCTCCCTCTGTCTCCTGATGACTAAAGAGGTAGCTCCACCAGCTTTTAGAGTGGTGCATCTGGCTGGCCGCCCCGGCACTCCTCACCCTCTTCATCTCCTGCAAGAAACAAAATGAACGAACATTAGCTACAGGCCTGTACCTGACTAAGAATTTTGTCAGTCAATTCAGATTCAGTTGTTTAGTGCAACTATTCTCTTCTTCCATTCTCCGACCCTTCATTCTTACCCCTTTGTCCAGCAGACTGTCAAACTCATCGCTCATCCTTCGGAGCTGCCGGCCATATTTCTTTGCTGCCCACAGAGCAGGGGGAGCTGACTTGGACCGTCCCCGGAATGGAGCTCCGTCTGTGGGTGTACCAGCCTCCTCATCTGACTTGGCATCCTGGACAGTGGAAGCATTGGACTCCGAGCTCACCCTGTTTCGACTGGTTGCTATGGCACAGAAAAAGGTGAGAGGGCTTTGTAATGCTTCATAAAAGCAGGATTAGATCAGTGCACATGGAAACAGAGCAATAAAGACAAGGTGATAATAGGGGGATTTTAATTGCTATTTAGCACTGGAACTACAGTATGTGTTTTAAAAAAACCTGTGGCAAAAATACAAGTAACCTCCTTCAGTACTGCTTTTAACAGAGCTATTCTAAATGCAAAATAGGTTAAATTACATTGTCACTAACAAGCTGTCTCATTTAATGTCCCAAAGTATGACACAGAAAGACCAGATTCAAATTTTCTGCAAAATGAGAGCGAAGAGACAAAGCCCAGAAGGACAAAAAAAAAAGATAAAATAGGAAAACAAATTGGACAAAGTGCGGAATGAGTGCTGCTTTGGTTTGATGCTTTCACAAAAAAATATTTTTCAGTGTGTTGTGTAAAACTAGGATTCACACTGGAACAGCTGTTGCACAGCAGATATTACTTTCTTTTTCAAATAAAACTATACTGTAGCATTTTCAGTAGCACAACTGCCAAGTTTTCTATACAGTCATTTGCTAGTTTTAAACTGTCCCATTTCTGTAACCCTAACTATCACAATCCTTTTTGGTTTCTTACCTGCCATTCTGAGCTCAGGTAAGGTAAGGCTGTGGCATGGAGGAACCTGTTGTTCTTGCGAAGTTGATGATTGGCTGTGTTTTCCTTCCTCTACCTCCTCCGAAGACTCTGATTCACTGTCTGAAATCGTGAAGTTTGCAGCCATTGGGGGATCTGGAGAATTAAAAGGTTTTCAGATAGGATGGGGAATACGCTGCGCTCGCTGCAGGGATTGGGCGCAGCGCAGTAGGAGGGTGTATACGCGCAAATCACGCACATGATGGGCACCAGTTGCTAGGCGACCAAAAAAGCTTTCTAAAAGGTGGTTAGCAGATACAGTCACAAGAAAAAGTAATGGCACTGTTTGTAATTTCCTGGTTTTCTGCATAGATTTGTTATGGCTAGCCGTATCACAACAACCAGAGGGGACTCAGAAATGCAGAACTCGCACTCAGGCTTAGAAAAATATGAAATTTAATGGATATTGAAATGAGGAATCAACAAGGACCGGATACGAAGATATTGCAGTGGATCTCGGGCAGCTGGGAACGCTGTATTGACTGGACCACTACAGGAGCAACCTGGGGTTGAAGGAGAGGTGCAGCGCACTATGTTGAAACAGAGGATGAGCGTGTGAGAGAGGATAACAGATATACGGAGATAGAGTCTGTATCGAGTATTAAAACAGAGGACCTGAATATAGGTGGGTGCTGGCTTTAGGCCGGAGAGCGCTGCTGGCTGGGAAAGCAGTCCAAGGAGGCAGGAGCTGGCGTAGGAGATCGCTGGCCCGGTGAGAGGAGTCTGGGTGGTGGAGGTGGCGGGTCCGGCTGACAGGTGATGACAGAGGATGTTGAAGGAAGACGTGAGGAGCACCTACTTCTCTCGGATGGAGAAAACAGTTCACGGGCCTCGCACAGAATGCCACACAAAATCAGAATGGCCGGAGCCAACCAGGTTACAGGAAAAAAAAAAATGGTTATCTCAAAACACTGGCAAACAGTTCATAACGCAAAGTAGCAATCAAAGTCAGAATGGCAAAACCCCACAAAGTCACTGGTAAATCAGGTATTCCACTCCCACAGACTAATAATTTGTAGCAACTGGAAGCAATCAAAATCAGAATAGCAGTTAAGTCACAAAGTAACTTAGGCACAATACCAACATACACCGTTACCGGCAGAATGACAAGAGATCATCTGGCGACGAGATCACACCCACGCTCCCCTTAAGTAATGCTCCACTAGCTTGAAGCAGGTGCGCCTCGCCGCCAGGAGTGCACTCCAGCACCTGCAGAGATGGAGCTGTTGATGGTCCCAGTGCTGGCGGATGAGGTGCTGGGAGTGCCCTGATCTGCAGCCACAACAGATTGGTCATGAAATGCATGCTCTGTGTGTTTAATGGGTGTGTTCAACAAAGACATGAAAGATCATGACTTTGAGTTTTATCAGCTTAGAAATATTGTGTTTGTTGATATTTGTAGCTTTGGTGAAGTGTTGTGTGACAGAAGAGTGGCAGCAAGAATCAAAGGAAAGGTGTACAAAACAATAGTGAGACCAGCTATGGTGTATGGGTTAGAGACTGTAGCAGTGAGGAAAAGACAAGATGCAGAGATGGAGGTAGCAGAGATGAGGATGTTGAGGTTCTGTTTAGGAGTGACCAGGATGGACAGGATTAGGAATGAGCACATCAGAGGGACAGCTCAGGTCGGCTGTTTTGGGACAGGGTCAGAGAGGCCAGATTGAGATGGTTTGGACATGTGCAGAGGAGGGGTAGTGGTTATATTGGTAGAAGGATGTTGGAGATGGAGCTGCCAGGATAGAGGTCAAGAGGAAGGCCAAAGAGGAGATATATGGATGTGCTAAAAGAGGGCATGAAGTTAATTGGGGTGAGAGTAGAGGATGCTGAGGATAGAGTTAGGTGGAAACAGATGATTTGCTGTGGCGACCCCTAACGGAAACAGCCAAAAGAAGAAGGAGAAGAAGGTGAAGATCAGATCAAATTTATTTTATGCTTAAAACCAGGAAATTGCAAACAGTGCCATTACTTTTTCTTATGACTGTTTTTTGAGCAGCGGACGTGGATGCACTATGTATCTACGTGTCAGCTATAAGCTCTGGTTTTAGTTGTAATGGGGAGGAGGAGGAGATGAGCCACAGCTAAGAAAAGGCCTGTAAAGCCCTTTTTAGGTGGGCGCTCCACTGTTGAACTCATTCATTTCTGTGTTGTGTGGCACAACCCCCTTGCTGTCTCTGTGCACTGCCCTGAATTTAAAAGAAGTTCAACTTGGGCACAGCACTCTGTGATGACACCTTGATGTGTCCAGCTGCAGAGAACCTGACAGAGCACAAAGAAAACAGAGGACAAGCTGATTTTGAGGACCCACATCCTCTTCTTCTTTGCTGCAGCTCGTCTCCTCCTCATCGATACAACTAAAGCCAGAACTTTTCCCTGACATGTAGCTAGATACATCGTGCGTCCAGGTCCACGGGTCGAAAACCTAGTTAATATCTACCAACCACCTCCTGTAAAGCTTTTTGCAACTGGCACCCAACATGTGCGCAATTTGCATGTGTGCACCCTTCCTCCCCTGTGCTGCGCCCAACCCCCGCGAGGAGCGCAGCGCATACCGCGTCCTATTAAAGCTTTAGAGTCAAGAAATATTAGGAAAGGGTGCGGACATGAGTTCCAAGGTTATTAACACAGCTGGTTAGTATGTGTGTGGCCTGCACTGGACTTGTCTGTGAGAATTAGAAAAACAGACACAATGTCGTCCATACAAATGATGACCCTTAGACTGCTGCTCTCTTATAAATAGGAAGACGCAAAAATAAATAAATAAATAAAAAAAGTGGCGACATGGCAGCCGTGCTACCATTTTATACAAAAACGACATTTTAGCTAAATATTAATGACCCATAAAATGGCATCATCCATTGTATGCTGACCCTATCCAACACACCCAGCAGGCTATGTTGTTTAGCTTTACTGTCCCTGATAGTCCAAAGGTATTCACCCACTGTAATAACCTGTGAGATAAGCGACTTGTTTTGACAACACAGACCCATATTTGATATTAACGGGTTGTTGTTACACTGTTATTAAACCATCCAAATCACATTCGTCTCGGGTCAACACACGGACTCGCTTGTTTTGTTGTTATTGACTGAGAAGGACAAAAGAAACTTCCTACAGGGCGGAAGCTGCTGCGCGGCTTTATAACGTTAGTAAAAAAACAAAGATTATGAATAGGTCCCCTTACCAATCGTTATAGTGTGAAACCGGAAAGTAAGACTGTGTCTTTAGTGAGCCTCATACGGGTGCAGCTGTTGCTGTTGTTGTTGTCGACGTGTTATCTTTTTTACTGTATAAAACACTTAGCTTCACGCTCACCCAATGACCGCGCGTCAGTCACGCCAATGCGTGTTGACGTCACTGTTGCGAAGCTAGGACTGGGCTGGGGCTTTTTTTTTGTTTCAGCTGATTCCCGTAATGTGCATTGTAGAGGGGCAGACGGCTTCTACATGGACAGGGCTCAAGGAATTTGTAGCCCTATCAGTCTACAGTACTTGCACTATTGGAAGAAATATTCAGATCTGGTACTTAAGTAAAAATAGTAATACCACCGTTTCTTTATACAGCATTACAAGTAGGCCCTAAGTCCTGTTTTGAAAACCTAACTCAAGTAAAAGCCCAAAAGTTGCATCACCAGTGGTTATTTATTCTCTAACAATGTGGAATATTTTATCATATTTTATAATGGATAATGTGTTATAATATAAAATCCTAATTTAGAGTGTTACTACTAGCCAGATGTAAAATAAATGTAGTGAATTAAAAGTAGAATATTTACCTCCTTTTGGGGTAGAAATAAAATGTACCATAAGATGGAAATAGGCTACTCAAGTTACTTGTGGTAAGATGTGTTATACATCAAAGAGCAAGCACTCCACAATGAGTTAAATCTTCCTGCTTTTCTTCTTTTTGGAAGTAACATGATGAGAAGTGAGAAAGCCCCAGCATGTATTTTATAGCCATACCCCATAAGAGCAGCAGGTGGGGAAGCAGCTCTACAAACTGAGCTGCAAAGAGTTTTGCTGAGTTCTGCTCCTTTGTGGTCACACTACTTCATATTCTCTCACAGGTTGTGTGGTTTCTTATGAAAAACATGGAAAAACACAGAACGTCTGGTTTTGGTTGTAATTAAACCCAATTAGTGTAAGAACATCTTTTGCAACATTGTAGAAAATCTTTCATGGTGTCACTGTCAGATACTCATAAAATTTCACTGTAAAAGCTATGTCATGGTAAAAACCATTTTTCCTCACTTCCTGAAAAGAGGGCATTTTAGAAATAATGTTTTTTTTTATCAAGTACTGAAAAACATATACAGTAGTCTGAGGTGTGCATGGCACTATATATCCTCTAGTTGTTTCTCCTCTTTACTCTCTTGCACTTTCTTCACATCAAGGAGGGGAGTCAACCATGTAATTATCTACATTTATATCTAAAGTTGCCTCTACTCTGCTTCCCCTCTTCATTCTTCTTCCTCCTCTCTCTCACAGTATGAGACTTGTGAAATTAGAAACAAAGTTGCACTATGCTGTAAAGTCAATAAGTGACATTTGAGTAGGAGAAGCACTTGTTAGGTATTTTTAGTCAGATAGATGTTGGATAGATACTTTATGTATTAGAAATGTTTAGTGGAGATAGGATGTCTAGTTAGACTGTTAAATGCTTAGGCCTGCTTATGAGTTTCTACAGGGTACATCTGGTCAAGGATAACTAGAGAGAAGAGTTGATGACTGTCAGCAGACAGGGTGTTTAATATTATTATTATTATGACGTGTATAACTGTAGCCTTAGCCATAATATGTTTTTATGTTTAAGTCATGACATGTTACTAGAGGTCGTGTGAGAATGTTTTTAGTTACACACCACTTAATCAACAGACACACACACATGCACATCGATTTACTTCATGTTTTGACTACTGCTATGACCAGCTGCAAAGCTGGTAAGAGAGACGTCTCGGTTGACGTTTCTGTGTAGTATGGGGCTAGCCCAACCGAAGGGATACAATGTATAGGCCTGGTGGGTTCAGGGTCCTTTATCTTACATCTGCCTGCAAGCAGGATGGAGGTGCAAGATACCTGAGCGTGTAATGTTAATTTTACCTGTGATCCTTTGAATAAATCAGCACTGTTTTGAAGTTACTTGGACTGCCTCGTCTCTCAGAGTTAGCAATGGTTCACACTTATGTAATTTTGCTTATGCTGCGTTTCCACTGTCGGAACCTAACGAATGGTATACCCTGTACTTCCCTTTACCATCACCAAGCATAGCCTCTGGGGGTTGACGCAGATCATCCTGCTTTGTTTTTCCACTATATTTTCTCTCTGTCGGTCTCTGTTTAGAGGAGTGAGGTGCTGCTCCTCTCTCACACATACAGCCAGTTGTGTGTCTACACACAGTGCTTGTCATGCTAATACTTGAGGTGTGAAGATTTGGACATTTAACCACCCCCTTCCCCGCATGGTCCTGGTACTTGATTTTAGTACTACTTCCTGAAGGGTGCTGAAATTTAGCTCCCAGAATGCACCTCTGAAGCAGGCACACCGTAGTGGAAACAAATGCAGAACTCATTACGAATGTTACTTGGCTTGACCTGTTTCGGTAGGTTCCTGTAATGGAAAAACCATATTAGACAAACATACAAAGTGAAATCCCCAGCGCGAAGCTTTTCGTAGACTGCCGTACGGATGGGGGAGCGTTAGAAAATGACTGTTGACAGTTGCTTTTTTTAAAACTGTTTTTGGAGGGATTATAGAAATAATACATGGGAGTTCTCTTTGATTGGAATTGGGTGCTATTTAAGAACCATACAATTATTATCCATCTTAATCCCTGTGTGGTGCATATGTGTGTTTGAGACAGAGGAAATGTACACACTAACTTAGTAGGATTTAAAAGCCACAAAACCAGTGAGTCAGAAAGACTGATTCTACACTTTCTCATACAAAGCAGGATCCTTTCCACACACATACATGGACAGAGAATGTGTATTTGTGTTTAAGTGTAATCTGAAGGAGCCATACAATTAGCATCCATTTATATCTCCCTGTACCAACCTCGCCCAGCCTCTCTGCCCCTCATCTGGTGATTATTTTGGGAAACGGAGGCATAGGCACTCCCACACTGTCTCCAAACCACCACTCAAGTGTGTGTGCGCCTATGTGTCACTGTAGCTGTTTGAGGGCAAATGTGGCAGCATTTCCAAGCAGTTCCTGAAATGTTCCGCTCATTTCACTGCCAGGACACTGCCCGTCTGCTGCCACAATTTTAATCACTGTCCTTTCAAATATTCTCTCCTTTCTGCAGACTCGGTTAGCTCAACATGGGAGCTGAGGAACATGCAGAGGGGGTTTTAAATTATTTGAAATGAGAGGGCTTAGAGA
>NW_018127984.1:401715-411530 GCF_001952655.1 Monopterus albus
TCAAAAGAGAGTCATTTGGATTCCCAGTTCTGGAAAGCACATCTGCGTGTGCCAGACGTGGTGTGTGGGAAACATGTAGAAAAAGAAACTGAAAAAGAGGAAGGGTCAAAAGTAAGGTCAGAGCAAGAGATGAGGGAAGTGTGTGAGAGTGCAGAATGAGAATTAAAGTAGGGGAAACGGCATAAATGTTAGACTCTTGGAAAACTGTTGTATAATACAGAAATAACAAATAAAGGCACAGGTGAAACATGGCGAGAGCAAACTGAACCTACACCACAGTGAATACACTAGTCTTTACATCCAACTTGAGCCCTTTCATCATTGCTCTCAGTACATGCTTATTATACATGGACCGCTCCCTCGCTTTATAACTACTAAGTCCCTCTGTGATCACAAGGCTCATATATGGCAGCTTCTAATTTGATCCACTCCACCCTTGTGTAGCCTCTTTGGTTCATTTAAAATCTGGGACTAAGAATGAGTTTCTGGGTTTTTCTCCAGTGGGAAAAAAAATATAAAATGTCCAACTCAATAAGACTAGATAAGACTAGAATAAGATTAGATCTGGTGCTGAAATTCAAGTGAAGAGGCTCTCATAGGAGTGAAGATGCTCTTTTCCCCCCAATGCAAGTAGAATTGTGTTTCAAGAAACTAACTCTTAGATCTTGAAAATTACCAAAGATAAAAAAATAGTTTGGCATTTAGAAAATTTGCTTTCTTGCCATCTTTACATGTTAGACTCTACGCTTTTTACGCCCTGGACAGAGGTACAACATTCAACAGCTTTTAATCCTATTTTCCATTTACCTTTTGATCCTATTCTCCATTTAGTGTGAACCGGAGCTCCCCTTGTTTCAATGTGTTAGAGTCTAGGTGTATGTGTGTGTGTGTGTGTGTGTGTGTGTGTGTGTGCGTGTGTGTGTATCTCAGGTGGTGAGCCCCCCTGGGTGTGTAGACACCTCCTGGTGAGGCAGAACTTGGGATATGCTATGTGGGTCTATGTGTGGGTGTGAAACAGGCCTTTGCTAAAATGTAAATAGGCTGTCTGGTCACAAAGATATGTAGACATCCTGTCTCTACCCAGAAGTTACAGCATTCAAAGTAAGCAGATTCTACTTCATTACAGTTGTAAGATATAAATGTATTAAACTAACCAAAGCTCAGTAGTTCTGCACAATAACCAATACAGCTGTAATATGTATAAGCAGGTAAGGTACAGTTATGAAAGGTAACTAAAGGGAACTAAAGGCATGAGAAGTAACTAAAGCTGATAAAGTAACTAGAGTCTATAAGACTCAAATCTTACATACACTTAAAATGAAACTACCATCTACAGGTAGCTTAGCTTAACTTAGCATAAAGACTGGAAACAGAGGGAAGCAGCAAGCTTGGCTCTACCCAAAGGTAGATTAAAAAAAATAGATATACTGTAATTTTGAAATTCCTAGGTGCTAGTAGTTTCCCCCCATTGAACAGAGCCAAGTTAGCTATTAAATCATCTCAAACCTTAAGCTACACTATAGCTGTATCCTGGAACTGTAATATTCAGAAATAAAGTGAAAAGCATGTTTCACAAAATACTGAAACAGTCCTTTAAAGCAGGAGGTAATAATGTATATCTGAAAATAGACAAATCATTTTTCTGCAAGATGCTACAGCATTTCAAATACCAAATGTTCTGTTTCAATATATAGTAAGTCTGACTTGGCTAAAGGTTACAAACCAGGTTAAAAGTTACAGTATAACTAACCTCTGCCTTGACTTTTACTGGGGACACACTTGCATCTATGCCTGTTTTCTGTCTTCTTAACTTAAAACCACACACTCTGCTGTCAAGTTCTCTTTCAACCCTGTAATACCATCAATTATGGTTAGACTGTCTTACTGTGGTTGGAAATAGTGTGTGTGTTCAGGGAGCTACTGTAGATCTCCTGTGTGCATGCTAGTCTGAATGTACTCCATATGTGAACTTAAAGGTTTATACTTGTACATGCTAACCATTACATTGTCAAATGATTGTTAATGAACAGTTGTAGTTTTTCCACACAAAAGGGGCACTTTAGTTGATTCAGGCTGGGAACACAAGGCCATGATTTTTATGCTAACCTCCTTCATAAACCCTTCACCTTCAGTTCAGAGCATCCTGAGATATAGATGTACACAAGTTCATGTTTTTAATGATTTGCTTGCTGCATAACAGATCATTAAGCAAGCGCTGTCTATCACCATTATCACAGTGCTGATCTAGTTGTCTGCAGTTTTTTAAGCTTCTGTTGATTGAGTTTACTAGTGTAAAGCTATGCCTGCAGCATAACATATTTCATTCCACCATATATAGTGGGGCCATACTTTAAAGTAATTTCCTGTCCAATTAAATCACAGTTTTAGGGTAACCCATGAATCTTATATCAGCGCGCTACAGCATGTGCTATATTACTGCTAAAACCATGGATGTCAACAAGTGATGAAATTAAATATTGAAAATGCTTCATAAGTTTGATTTCTAACATTTTATATTTGACTTTCAGAATTCCAGAGATACCATTGTTTCGTCAAAAATGAGTAGTTCATACACTACAATAGTTATTAACACTGCATATGTTTACTTTTAGCTTTATGTTTGAATGGTAGGCCTACCAAAATTAGAAACAAAAGAAACATTTCACTTTGAATGACACTGTTAACAGTATTTATCTTGTTTGGTGAAAAACTGGTTTTAAAAAACTTTTAGCTACTATGCTAGATAGCTAGCTTGTTAAGGTTTATTACGCAGCTCATGCTAATGTTTGTGAGCAATAAACAAAGTTATTATTACATATAAAGCACAGCTATGGCTGTGCTCATTTCCATCAACAGTGTTGCTAAATATGCTGCTAAATTAAAAAATTGCAGTGCTGCAACATTTTGCACACCTGATGGTAATTTGTGACAGGTTTAGTAAATATCCCCCAAATGTCTAAACTTAGGGAATATAGCCAAACTGTTGTTTGTGTCCAAATACATTATGGCATAAATCACTTCTGCAATTAATACATCACATTTATGGAAGTACTACTTAACTGCATCAACAGAACCATATAATTATATATTTTATATCATATTTTGATTATAGTGCTTATAGGGTGTCTCTCAACCTGCTAATCACATTCATTGTATTGTGGCAAATGACACTGATATTCTGTATACCAGTTATTAGGCCAGGTGACACTTTCGCTGGCTCTGCTCCATGCCTCCATTCTTCACCAGAGGAGTGGGTAATCCATCCTGCTTAAAGATTTTATTTGTTTTGTTTTGACAGTGACGAGATGCAGGAAATTGGATAGAGGAGCACAGCACGGTACAAAACAAGCTGCAGCTTCAGCTCAAATGAGAATACATGGTATGTGCATTAGTGGATGCATCTTCCTCTTTGCCTTAATCCATTCCCTCATCTTTCTCATTTCACCCATGCTCAAATTCTCAACATGTTTTCTTTTATTCTTTTATAGTCCTTTCTTCCATTTCTCTGCTATTGTGCCGCCATCACTCTTTGTCCATATGTATCTTTCTCGGTTTCGTTTCTCCATTTTCTCAGGCCCGTCTCACTCATGTCAAGTTCAGTTTTGCCCTCCTTTTTCTCTCTCCCTCATCCTTTTATCCCTCCTTGTGTATCTGGGTTGCTCACTAAACTAGTTCATGTGGAGTGTTGCCAGCTGATGCCGCCATTGCCCCTATTTAATTGATGTTGTTTGATAGAAACAAGCTGCTTGTTGGACTCAGTCAGGTGGTAACAAAAAAGTAAGAGTTTAGCCAGAAACAAAAACATTTTGGAATGACTACAATTTTACATTTGAACTGTGTTTACTATTTCCAGGTGTTTGAAAATGAAATAATATAATTCATTAGTGATAGCATTTGGCACTTTAACAGTGTGTCAAATTTTTTGCTTCACTCTGATTGCACTTTTAGCAAAGTTAGAAAACTGCGGTAAAATACTGTAGAGGGAACAGAATGTTTACATTAACAAAACAATGAAAGTTAATGAGGACTCATTGTGTGACTGCTGGCTTCAGCAAATACCAGTCAGCAGAACAGGAATGGGATAAGTAGCTGTTACATTAGCATTTCAATTCAAATCTGCATAAAGTAATAAAATAAAGATTTTGATAGATGGCCATCATTACAAGGAAGGGAATCAGATCACAGTTGCCAACAACTCAATATATTTGTCATCTTACTTCTGTTCTCTAAAGCCCATTATGTAATGTAACTGAACTTTATCCTGGTGGGTCCAGCCCCTGTTGCAGTCTGCTAGACATTAAGACATCAAAATATCTGCAAAAAGGAATACCTTTCAGTTTGGCAAAATAATAAAGTACAAAGCACTGAATGTGTGGAAGGCCTGCATGTCTGTATACTTATATGTGTCTGTGTGCTTGTGTGGTGTGAAATGAATCACAGTCAAAGGTCAGCATTGCTTAGGGGGAGAAGAAACAGAAGCGACAGAAGTGAGGAATTGCACTTTGGAGCCATTTTCCTTGCAACACCTCAGGTTATATTGAACTGACTGAATGTATGTTTGAGACATATGTATCTGAGGATACTTTGCGCATGGATGTATGTTCTATTTAATATTTGTATCTGTGGATGAGCGGAGAGCACGTTTGCGGTAACACCCTTCTTGCAGTCAAATTCCAACAAATAATCAAATTACAACACATATTAATAAGCTGTATATACAGTATACAGTATGTATACAGTACTATCTATCTATCTATAGTGATTGGGTTTGATCTGACATTTTTTTGGGTGGGTGATTTGTTTTTACAAAAATCTATGTGCATGTTGCAAAACACAGTCACACTAGGGATTGTAAAGTGGAACTTACTGCTGTGACTTGCTTCACTTGCAGAAACTTCTCCTTTTTAATTTTGATGATAAACAACACAGTAAACTGCAGAGGTACAGAAGAAGCTCAGACAATAACTTCATCATTACTGTTGCGGCAGTATAGATAGATAGTTGAAACACTTCCTGTTTTGTGGCTGATATGCAGTTTCAGATTGGTAATGCAGGAATCATCTGGCCTACAGCGTGCTTTTTTTTTGTTTTCACAAGTTATAATGAGATCTAGCAGGATACACACAGGTTCAATGTGTCTGAGTGTGCCTGCCATGGAGCTGATTGGTTTCTGTCTCAATTTCAACAGTGATGAATAATCCAGGAGGCTGATGGAGATGGTCTACATCTCATTTGAGTCCTTTGTGCATGTGTCTGTTCATGTGTCTGTACAAACGGTATTTACTAAAAATACATTTGTTTCGGCTGGTGGACACAGCTGTTGAACCTACAGTATGAGTCTGTGGGTTTGTGCATGTAACAGTTGGTTCCAGAGCCATGTAAGCAGTTGACTTTTGTTGTGATTGATGACACGGCCAGATCGCCACAGCGGTAGATGCTTTGATGGACTTGTATGGCCTTTAGCACTACAACATCCTCGGGTGGATATAAAACAATCAGCCAGTGGCGGTGGGAGCATGTGTGTATCTTTCACTGACACTCTTTGTGAGGTTTCAAGTGTTTGGACATGACTGTGGGTGTATGTGCAAGCAGAGGCGGAACACAACCAAGTACATTTACTCAAGTACTGTACTTAAGTACAGTGTGGTAAAGCCACTTTTTCTTAAGTAAACTATGTGAGTATTTCTTCCACCACTGTGTGCTAGCAGGCAACAATGTTTTATCCTGCTACTACTATTTCAGCAAGTCTGAGTTGGACACAATGTAGTGTGGCTGTGACGCTGATCTTTCCTTTTTTGCAAATTATCAAAGCTCATTTGATTGCAATCGTCCTCATCATTATTTGGTTCTGTTTCACAGCTCCCCTATGGACCACACACAGCATGCCATACAATTGCTTCAGTGCCCTGGCACAATGAGTGTATGGCAGCTCATGAATAATCAGGAGCCGGCAATGCTTTATAATGTTGGAGATAAAGCACAATGGCTTGATTAGTGGGCTATGTGTAATCATGTCCAATATTTGAGCTGACTTCCCAAGTACAAGAGACGATTCTGAAAAGGGGCTTAAGGGATTTGGCCTTCATTAGCCTTTATTTACTGTATGAAGGTAGTTTCTCCAATCACACTCCTTTCCAACAACATCCTGTGCGAGTATTTTGTAGCTGAATACTATCTTTACACCTTATCATACTCCTAAAAAGCACTAAAATATGCTAATCCAAGAGGTGAGAGTGATGTGATTGCAGAATAAAACTAGAAGCACACATTTTGTACATATTTAGGCACTTACTGTGAAATAGGTTTATGCTGTTATAAGAAAAATTTGTCATCAAGTTCTAACAATTATTGTTCATCTTGGCTCTAAAGGAATAAATTAACACCCCTTTCTTGTCAATAGTTACCACTTTCATATTCAGCTGTTACATTTCTATATAGCCACCAGCTGGTTAGTTTAGTGTCTGGCCAAGAAAAATCACAACTTGTTGTTTTTACACATTTTTGTATAGACTAACAAAACAAAATAAAATGTCTTTGTGAACTTTATTGGCGTCAGTAGGCACATTTTATTACCTTCAGGCAGAGCCAAGCTAGCTGTTTGTCAGTTTCTATTTTTTATGCTCAGTTACATTAACAGGCTGCTGGTGATAGCTTCAGTAAAGTTCTTTGCTCTGGTCAAAAGACAAGTTATATGGAAGTAAATCCATGCCAAAAATATTGGAGGTGCTCTAACCACATTTCACTGCACTGCTCACTTTGCAGCTCAGTATTTGAGTGCATGCAGGCACAGATTTGTAAGAGCAGAATCAGATGGGAGGACAGAATGTGAGGGAAGACTGAATCGTGAACATAACCAATGATTTGAGCAGGCAGCAGGGATCCTCCCTCATTTTCAAATGTGGTTCTATTGATACAGATCCATGTCTACATGCCCTCATATTTTGATTTGCGAACTGAAGGATGCTCAAAGCTTGTTTTGTGTACTTTCAAATTTCATATTATATAATTATATATATATTATTTCATATATATTATATATTATCAGTGGAATATTGTTTTTATGTGGAATGGCATTATGGGGAAAGTGAGGTGCCTTGGCGGAGGTTTGTGCTCTCTGACTGCTGTCTAGTTTGGCAATATAGTAGAGTGGCAGCCAGATACACACTGTGATGTGAGGATTGATAGGCACTGTGAGAAGGAGCAATGGATTGCACTGACAGATCAAGAAATCTTGTTTTATGTAAGTATTTTAATTTAGATCCAATATAGTGAAACTGTCAGAGGATCAGGTTTGATCTGTTGAACAATGTTTGCACCTTAAACAACAGATCTAATGATGTTTCTTTTTCTTATGTCAGAAAGTCTTATGAAAGACAAACAGCAACAATGAACTGTATTCTTCTAACACTTGTATGAAAAGCCTGATATTGTTCATTATTGTTGTGTCATAGGGCTCCATTGTTGTGCAAAATAAATGAGTCACACTGTGGCACTGGGTGACATGACACCATGTACTAGAGTGTGGATACTCAAACCGAGCCGGGCTGTGACCCGCTGGTACCTGAGGGTCTGGGCAGCATGGTCGCTGTAGTTTATTATGAGTTGATCCAACATACAGTGTCCTACTGCACCACTGTAAATACCCACTGGCGCACCAAATCCACTATTGAAAATATTCCCCATCAAATACATATTTTACTCCTGTTTAGTGAAGATAGGTAAAAACTGGAGTGCCACAGGGTATGAAAGTATTGCAAACATTTGTTTTTGCTCTTTTCATGGAATTGAACAATAAAAAATACAGAATATTGCCACCCTTTTTAAATAACAGAGATGAAAGAGTAGCAAAGTATCTCTGCTTATGTAATTATTCTGAGGGAGGATATTTTCCTATTTTTGAACACAGCCCACTATGTTATTCATTACTAAAGAGCTTTAATATTATATGCACAGCCATTCACAAAATGTTCAGTTCTATTAATTTCTAGTCTTCACTCTCCTCGGCAGGTATAACAGAAATCTGTGTGTGGGCATCTGTCCTGTTGTGTCTTGTTCTTTCGTGCATATTTTGTACTTGTGTGTGCGTGTTCTATGAATTTGCAGTAATGGATTTGGATGTGGATAGTTGTGTGTGTGTGTGTATGAAGCTGTGTTTATCTAGTTTACACAAATTGGGCTGGAATTGTTCAGTGTTGGCGTGTGTGTGTGTTCTCTCAGGATATGAATTAGCTTCAGCTGTAAGGGCCATACTTCATGCTGAGACAGAACTTTGATCGACTGTGTTGAAAAGACAGATAATGTTAAACCATTCCTCTTCTCTTTCTCTCATTATTTACAGCAACTTTAATGCCCCCCCCTGCTCCTTTTCCCTCCTCCCTGGCCTCCATCCTTTCCTTCCTCCTTTGCTCTTTTGTCTCTCTTTTGCTCCCTGATTCATCTCTCACCCACTCACCCTCTCATCTCATCTCATTCGAGGCTCCTTCTTCACCTCCCCCTCTGGGGAGGAGGTGAGGTGAGGCGGAACGGCACTTAAATAAATTCTCACTCAAACAAAATGTCTGCGGCGAAACACATTTACAATTTAAGTTGTAAGTTCCATCTGTGCCTAAGATGATATTTTACATTTTCACTCCTTCACACAAGGATGTAACTTTTTCTCAAGCAGTGGAAACTCACAACCCACTGCCAGTGCTTCCACAATAACTTGTAAACTTGTAAAGAGCTGAAATTATTAGTCAATTGACAGGAAATTATTTTGCAGTTTTTTTGAACTAGCCGTGAGCATTTTATGCCTTTATTGCATAGCCGCAGTAGGGAGCTGAGAGGAAATGAGAGGAAAGAAAAAAGAGGAACAAAAGGTCCTTGGCTGGACACAAACAAGGGATGTGGTGATTCATGGTTGGCCCCTTATCTTCCAGGGCACAAGGGGCCATTTTTATTACTTTTAAAAAATATAAATCCCAAAACGATGTTGGTTCCACCTTCTCAAATGTGAGAATTTTGCGTTTTTATTTCTTTTGTATTATATAGGCCAAATGTGCCACTATAAACATTTAAAGATGCCTTTGATTGTTTTTGACAATTCAAAGACTATACAATTTATTGATTCATTGAAAAATTATTGATAATGTAAATAGAAGTTGGTTGTAGCTGTTAAATTCTAAGAGACACAAATTTTCCTTTTGCCTCAGTCCATGTTTCATTATCATCCTACAGCTTTTTCATCTCTGCTGCCTATCAGCTCAGCAGTTTTCCTCCTGTTTCACTTGCTCCCCCTTCTTCTCTTCTTCCTCCAATGATCTGTGTTTATCATTGCAAGGTGATGCTGCTGGGTGCATGCTCCTTTGGTTCACGTTTGCCTCCCCAGCACACATTCTTACACAGGCACAAACACACATAGCCAGTCTCTAGCTTATTCCTCCACTCACCCTCAGATCAGCCCAGCCTCCATTGCTTTTTTCAATTCCACATCTCTCTCTCTCTCTCTCTGGGTCTTGTTGTTCGGAGAGAGGGAGCCAGCGGGTGAAGTGTTTGCTCGGTGCCGCCGCTTCAGAGGAGTAGAGCTGTTTATTCAGCTGATGAATGACGGACAAAAACGGAGAGAAGGATGAACAGATCAACAGAGCCACGAGTGAATGAATGAATGAACGGATCCACACCTGGACTTTTCCCAGAGTACCTAACCAGTGAGAAGACACACAAACGTGTGTATTACTGTTGTTATTACTATGATTTCATAATCTCTGCATTGATTGTAAGTAGTTATTTGCTGTTCCTGAGAATATTTAAGCCTCGCGTGTGACAGGAGACGGTGT
>NW_018127984.1:411567-446631 GCF_001952655.1 Monopterus albus
TATTTGACTAATTTGCTCATAACGGTGCGTACATACAGTAAGGAGCACAAAACCCGCCAGGGTGAGTTCCGACGAACGGTGAATGTGAGAGGAGAGAAACGGGAACTGTTTGAATGAAGAGACCGTCGAGGAATCTACCGGACAGCGGACAGACATGCATGACATAGCAGATCCCTGTCCTGTCCGGGAGACGCCTTCACTACTAATTAAGCATTTATCCAGCGCGCGGTCGTTTCTGAGGAAACGTGCGTAAACCGGGGTCTTGACCGGGGACGGCAGACCGAGGCTGTAAGAGGAGCGGAAGACGGCGAGCGACGTTTCCCCGGAGCTGCAGGGCTATAATCCCGCTGAGTGGGGTTATGGACCGAGCGGTGAGAGAGGATGAGATTAGGTGTGGGAATGGGGAACACACCCGGGTATCGAGGGGCTGCGCACCGCGGGTCAGGGTGCACGGGAATGAATAGAACCGGGCAATTGGTGCCATGCAGAATAGATGCGTTTAAAGACGGAAATAACGACGAGGAGGAATGAATGATGATCAAACTGGAATAGAATGGTTGTAATATAATACGGATTCATAACTACAGCTGTATTATTATGGAAGTGTTGAAGATTAGGTCCATATGTTTGAGGGGATAGTCAATAAATAGCCATGATCGTAGTGATGATAGCTGAGGGAGAGCAGGAAGACGGTGTTGCTGGTAGTTGTGATGCTGGTGGTGATGGTACTGCTGACCCGCAACTTGAGGATGATGAGGAAGATGGTGACACTGGTAGTGGTGGCGGTGATGATGATGATGAAGAGGAGGGTGCTGGTGATAATGTGGTATGTTTTTATGATATAGTAGCTGAACTAATAGCAGCCTGATGATAGTGATGAGCACTTTTTCAACAATAATGAACTGAAAGATATATGGCTGTCTCAATAATTCACTAATCCCAAGATGTCTAAGGAAATGTAGCTGTAAATGAATTTACATACAGTATCTGCAACCATTTTCCAACACACACCAGCAACAATAAGTCTTTATATTAAGCAGCTTTGATGCCATCAAGGTGGTTCCTACTATCCAGTGAGTATGTACTGACTGCAAGAGCCAGTGTGGACCATGTCTGCAGGGTGTTGACATATGAGGTAAAATTTCAGACATTAGAAATATCTAACATTAAAGGAAAATATAAGGGCACCTCCTTGAGTTAAATTGAACAACCTGTTGAATCACGATGAGGCTTTATTAATTATTCTCAGTCAAATTTTCATATCAACTGAACATAAATTTTATAATTCTGTGTATATGTTTGCTCTTAACTAACTCAGACACAGCAACAGCATGTCCTGAGCTTCCCTGACCTCCATGTTGACGATGTTCCATCTGTCTGGGTATTCATTCAGGATTAGCTGCGACTGTAAATGACCAAGTGTTTGCAAGTAAAATTATTTTGAGAGCGGCCTAATTCTAGAAATGTTGATACTGAAATTGATTTGTTCAGGCTGTCGCATTTATAGTTAACCTGTATGTATGTGTGTATGTATACACAGTGTATGCTGCTCTGTACCTGCTAAGTCTCAGTGTATTTGCGCTGGTGCCAAAAATATCCAAAACTTTCTCTCTCTCTCTCAACCTGTGCCTTCCTTTCCTCAACTAATCCATTAATGACTTAAACAACACAGTCACTTCCTCACTAGAGAAGGTTTGTAACCCACATCTTGACCTCTAATCTTATCCATTTTAATCTGGTTATGCTCATCCCTGGCACCGGCCTCTGGTTACTTGTGTTGCTACCAGTCACTGAGCTCCAGGATCTTGCTATTGTCAGCATAGTGTTTGCTAGAAGGGACAGGGAAATCCCTGTGGTAAAAATCCTCTTCTCTCCTCTGTGTTTGTTTTGAGTATGTGTGTTACATGCTGTTACTAGGGTTATTATGGCCATGTTGACCTTGGAGGTAGATGCCTTGTGTTGTGAGCGGTGTGGTAGGAAGGAGGTAATATTGAGAGTAACAGGACAGTAGAAAATTAGAAATTAAAAAAAGACTTGTGTAGCTCGGAGCTGAGGCTTCTATAAAGGCTACCAGAGGAGAAATGACATTTCTTAAAAATGGCAGATGGTCCCTTGAGATGACGCATAACATTCAAATGCTAACCAGTTACTTGTTATAGCCCCTGAGCAGTGCTGATGTGAGTTAGCAAAGGTAAATTTCAGATATCAGTCTTTGCCAGTAGGGGGCCTCAAACTGTTCAGTATTAGAAATATTATAAAGAAATATCTGTGTGAATTAATATTGTAAAAAAAATTCATTGACAAAGAAATTGTATACCAAATGATAAAATGATTAAACCCCGGCCTCAAAATCTTATTTAAGTTTAGCTAGAAAGAATTTATCAGTGCTATTATTTATATCAAAATTACTTTGTTATTCATTTAAGAGTAAACACCTTAGGGCTTCATATGCCAAAGACATGCAGCAGGAGCACAGCCTTTTTTCCAGGCATTTCCCCCAGAGGGATCATTAAACATTCAGCTCTCATCCCAAGCTTTCTAACTGACAACATTTTAATTTAGTACAGTAGTTGTATCTTGTGTTGGGAAGGTGGCTTGATTTCAATTTTTATAAAAGTCCACCCCAGCTCCTTCATCAGTTTAGACTACCGTTTAATCAGGGTGATTTCACCGGGCAGTTTAATCTTACTGCCACCTATCTGCGAGTTCCCACTGGAGGCTTAAAGCATGGCCTCCCGCCTACAGGTTGATTAATTAAATCACTATAACAACTGTGAATGTGAGGACAGTGATATATCACAGTGTTTGTTCATCTCTGCTCTGGCTGTGACATAAAGTCATTGTCTATCCTGTTTTTGTTTTGTTTTGTTTTGTTTGACATTTATGGAAACTGCCCAGCACATTATCTGCTCCACTACAATACATCACATATTGGCAGCTCAGCACTTGCTGGACTGAGAGAGAAGCTATTGTGAGTGAAGGCCAAGGGGTGGTGCTTACACTATCAAACTAAACAGTAGTCTGTGAAACCCAGAGCTTTAATGCTAATGCAGGCCTTTGTTATATTGTTATATAGCATGGCTAAAGTCTGATATGGCAGGAGACTATTGAGAAAATGGCTGATATTAGAGAAAACTTCTACAAGCGACTACAAGAATTTGAGATCAAAGTCGTGATTCACTGTCAGTTATCAAAAGAAACAAAATACTTTGCTAAAAAAAAATCAATAATCACTTACACAGAGAGCTACAACAATATAGGTGGCAGACATATTCTGAATAAAACACCCTCTGAGTTTATAAAGCCAATTTAGATGAGTAGTGCCGACCTAATGGGCCCCTCGCATAATCCATTCCACAATCACTCCCAAAGCATCACTCCATGGATTCTTTTGATACATTCATTGCCAAATAGTGTGATTTCAAGCTTGCCAGTAGAGCTTTATTGAGCAACAGTGATTTCACTTGTGTACCTCATTTAGTTTTTAGAGGAAAAACGTTTAATGATGAACCGACTTGTTTAAGGCCTGTAGTTCTCAATGCGGCATACAGCAGTTTTCTCCTATTGACCAAACCAGGAAGCTCAATCAAGGAGAGGACAGTGAGATCTTACAGCAGTACTGTTCTCTCACCAACAGTTCACCACTTAGAGGTGGTGAATTTGAAGCTGTTTTCTCTATTAAATGTAGTCATAAAGACTGCTCTTTTATGTGTATACAAGGGTTCAAGGAGAAATACACCTTAAGAATGTAGAGTATATAACATTTAAAGATGCATCAATTTACACCAGTGCTCGGCATCAAAACAAACATCCATTCATCACAGTCTGTGAAGAACTAACAGGCTCTTCAATGACAGCTACATCAGTACCTCAAGATGCAATGCATATGAAAAGCCTGTGTGGGCTGAAGAGTACTTGGGATACTATGATATAGTTTGAGTGCACTTCAAAAAGCAAGTGAGTGCAGTCTCACAGCAAAACATATCATGGCCATGTTGGTCTGCTCACAATAACGCTTCAAAAATTGTGACATGACAATGTCTTTCTAGCTAGAAAAACAAAATAAAATGTCTGAAGTTCCTTATACATGGTTAAGGATAGGGAGAGACCCTGGGTGCCGTTAAAACACTCTCAAATGAAAAGTACATTGTTGCACAATGTTAGATACAGGACTCGATCTTCCATTGTCTACATGAAAGTCAGGCGTTTGCTGGACCAATCCATCCACTACAACTAGCATCTTGCTATTGCTTTTAACTTTATGTTGTTCAAAACCATATGCCTTCAGTGGACACTACATGTTAGCTTTCTGACCCACATGCCAGTCCAGTTGGTGGCAGTAGTGCACCACTTCATTGTTTGCCAAACTCCATAAAACACCAAGAAGAAGAACACAAAGAAGGACACTGGGCTGTAATACAAAATTGTTGCCATTTTACAGCCATTACTGTGACACCACTGCTTAGACTGTCAACCAATACAGCTTTACATGTAAGGTGCTTGTGTCCAGTCATGAATTGATGCTGGTGATTCCTATGCAGAAGCGGCTGCTAGGGCCCCTCAGTCAGGTTATCTCATTGATCTTGAAAGGTTAACTGCTGCTGCTGCACTGTGTAATGTTTGTGTCTTTGAGTTTTTGGGTCAACATGTGCTCATAACACATTAATTTACAAAAAACCCAGTCGCGTGAAATATCTCAGACAAAGGTAAACACTGAACTGCCAAATTACAAAGAAGACACAAACACACTTGATGGCGCTGTCATTGCTAGCATCTCGACAAATGATTTTTAAGGATGAGCCGAGCACTGATACGTAAACAGGCTCCCCCTGCTGCTGTCAAGAATAGAAAACACCAAGGTGGAGGGGAGCCATTTGTTTTATGAGCAACCTCTCAGCATATGACACACACTTCAAGAGGCGGCAGTCTGTGTGTGGAAAAATTGCAACAATATCTGTGAATCTGTCTGTCTCTGCACCTGTAGTTGTCTGTGTGCATGAGGATTCGCAGGGCGGACTGCCCTGGAGATGTTATTATTGTTGTCAGGGATGTTGTTGTTGCATTAAATTACATTTCAGGGATGGCTTGATGCTTGGCAGTATGAAATTGCACTAAGTGGAGAGAAGTGACTAGGGTGGTTAAGAGTTCTGAAAGCTAGAAGCAAAGACAAGAAGAAGAAGAAAAACAACCCTAGTGTCCTTTAAGTAGTTGGGGAATTCATGAATGTGAAATGGACAATCACAGGCTTAGTCTATTACCTGTGAAAATAGGCACAGGTGAAGATTGGCCATTAAAGCTTTTCTGAATGGACAGGTTTGAATCCCCATCATGTCAAATGACCAGTACTGTTCTTTTGCTCAGGGAAAACTGAGGAGTGAGTGGCTGTTGGTTGTTGGACTGATGAAGCGCTTGTTTTCCACCCCTTGTACTGCTTTCACTCTTTAAATTTCTCCATCTCTCCATGTTTCCCCTCTCTTTGTCTGTCTGTCTTCTCTCCACAGCTGAATAAACATTTCAGCTGTAGCTGTCTTCCAAATCATGCTAAAATGGCAGCCTTTTCCCCAGCTGTGTGGCAGAATATATTTTAGGAAAGGTATGAATTAATTAGAGTGCAAAATATGTAAGTAAAAACTATGCAAGCACAATAGCTTACTCTGACATGAAGGCCTCTATCATGGATATATTAATAGGCATGGATACCAGATTACAAGATAGCACTAGTTATTTTGTTCCTCTTTCTCTTCTTCCCCTTGTTGTACTGTCACTTTTATTTCCTTCCCCCTTCCTTTTTTACCTCCCTCCTCTACATTCGCTCCCATATCCTACCACCTCTCTCGTCATTTCACCCATCAGGTTCAACCTCATCTGTCTTCCTCTATTGTATTCCCCCTTCTCATATCCCCAGATGTGCTTCTCTCTCTCGCTGCTGCTCCGCTTCCCCTTTCTCTCACCTCTGTCTCCCAGCTTGCCCCATTACTCTGGTGCCTTCCTCCATCCTCCGTCTGTCACACCTCAGTTTTCTTTCTGTGCAATTTCACTCCCATAAGTCCCTATTACTATCTCCTCCTGCCTGGCTCAACAGACCTCTCATTATTAGAGCTCTTGTCCTGTCCTGCCCTATAACACTTCATGTTTATTCTGCATTATATTTTCTAACTGACTTACATTTTGCTCTAATCTTTCCTCTCCTGGTTCTTGCAGCCATCTCTCTTCTTCTGTTCCTTAGTATATAATTTGTCAGCGCAGCCTAAATCTGAACCTGGTTTATATAATCGGATGAGTCCAAACCCATGTATAAGCTGTCCAGCCACCCTGCATGCATGACTGTGGGGTGTTTCAGGATGCGTTGTGAGCATGATGGTGTATTCATGAGTGCATGCATGTGTGAGAGATCATAAGATCTTTCACACATCATAAGATGTGATCATAAGAGCGATAAAGGGGAACATATTAAAAAAAGCAGGAGTGAACGACAGGCCCTTCTACAGTATATGCCCATAATCCAGTTTTGTGTTCCCCTCAGACCTGAGTGTGACTGATTTTGAAAGGGCACGGGTGTCAGCGTGTATCTTTACTTTCACTCCCTGATGATAATAGCCTCTTTTTAAAATATGCTTTAGACATGGAGTGTTTCCACAGCCTCGCTCTGTTGCTCCCGTGAAATAGGAAATAAAAGGGCAGCATAGGGATTAGACTCCTTTCCTTTTAACTTTTAATGTCAGTTTCACCACAGCTCTGTCACTCCCATTTCCTCAACACAAGTCAAATGCAGTCGTGTTATCCATCTGCTCTGGTATCAAACTGTACTGCTTCTTGCCACTGCTCACAGTGTGTGTACTCACACACACTTGCACAGTGTGACACACCTCTTTTTGGCATTTATTTGAAGAAGCAGTAACTTCTCATCACCACAGGGGTTTTTAGTTTTATGAAAGAATTAGAGGAGAAAGAGAGCAGGCGAATGCCAACTGTTCATGAGCGTGGAGGCAAAGGGCTTGTAAAGTACACTTGTTAGCTAGCGGGCAGCAGGGACAAGGCTGTGGAACTGGAAGGAGAATGATAAAAAGATGTGGATCAAAGAGACGGAGGTGGAAGAAAGGGTATCAAAATTGACGTGAATCAAATCAAACTAACTGTGGTACAGTATTTACTCAAGTACTGTGCAAGTTTGAGACACTGTACTTGTTCTTCAGTTGTGTATTTCTTCATTTTATGCTGCTTTACACTTCTACTCTACTGCATTTCAGATTGAAATATACAATATCAAATGTATCTGGCAAACACCTCAGCTACTGCAAATTGCTGTGTGAGAAGGTTTGGGTGGAGGTGTACAGGCATCCAGGGTGAGTTTAGTGCAGAGACTCAAAAGAGACTGAGGTGTTCCCTCAGGATAGTTTGTATTAGCGACAGGGAGCGCTTTTATGTAAAGGTCCATCTAATGGAAAGTGTGTGTGAGCTTTTTTTAGTGGTGAACTTTGTGTGTGTGGGTCATCAGGGCCCTGCAGCAAAAAAATAACACTTAAGTGAACAACCTTCACAAACGTGTGTTACTATAGATCAGGAACACTGTAGAACAGCCTGCATGTAAGCATGGTGCCTCCTTGTGAATATTCTGAGTTTAATTGTTTGTTCTCAGTGTTTGTATTTGTTCATCAATGCACGGTAAATGTGTTTGCGTGTGTGTGTGCTTTAGCTTGCTAGCTTCCCCAGGCTCTCTGCTTTCTGTGTGCGACATTAGCGAGGGATGGGAGTGTGAGCACCGTGCTGCCGGTGCCTCTCAACATCATATGCACATAGACACAAATGCACACACACTCTCAGACAAAACCAAACACACAGAGGCTGGCAGATAGTGGATATGAACATCTGCAATATGACGTGCACTCTGAGAGCAGTGTGTGTGTTTGTGAACAAAACATATCCATGACTCTGAGGGAAGATTATGCTGATTATGTGCTGCGTGACACCGTACTTGTAATATGTATCGTGAGATTGCATACATTTCATCTTGGGGATTATCTAAAGCCACAGTATGAGACTTACCAAAACTACCAGGGCCAGTTTGAGGAAGGCTGGAACATGCAGACCACAGCTGGATGGAGCCTATTATGCAGTTTTTAATTTGTTTGTAGCTCATTAGGAATCACAAAACACCTGGACAATGTTACATTAAATATATTACTGAGGACATGCATGAAGAGTATGCATCTGAGTGTCATAGTATAGTTGGTGATAAAGGACATACATACAGCAGCATATTTTTAAAATGTGACCTACAATAATGAAACCTGGGGCCAGATGCTGATCCTGTAGTTGATCTAGATTCTAAAGGATTTGATATTAATGAGTAGACGCAGTATTTGCAAAAGAACAGGCTGCATTAAAACATCTAACCAACATTGATCTGAAACATAACGGCCAAATCAAAGTAATTCACTTGACATTGTGGACTTACTGTATGAGGCCCATAGTTAGAGAAAGCTATTCTCAGTTGCCAGTGTATTAGGTATACCTTAGGCAGAGTAATGTTACAGTCCTGCAAAATAATGGACAAAATAATAGAAACACCTGTCAATATAACACAAGCTGAAACTTGGAACTGCTTCATATGCATTTAAATACAGCCAATATATAATTATTGAACTCGCCATTTTGCTTTCCATCAATGAAAACTTGGGTGGATGTTTACTAAAGTTTTACCGCTCATTTTCTGGCAGTAAACAGTAAAATTGCACGTGTTCATATTTACTAAGGAGTCACAGTGGGGGCTTTGTGCTGGAGAAACAGAAGAAATGCGGTATTGCAGGAATTAGCAAATTGGGTCTCATGCAATAAGTATTTTAAGGCGTTCCCTTTCAGGGATGCAAAAATCAGGGAGGAGAGAATGGAAATTTATACAAATACCCTCAGCGCCTGATTTACCACTGCTGCATCAGAGGGAAATCTGGCTGAAATTTAAAGTCAGGTGGTAAAATTTGTGGCCCTGCAACTGTTAGTCATCTAATAGTTAATAACATGTTCCTGGAGGGTGAGGAACTCTAAGAGACCTTCCGGTCAAACCATGCTTCAATTACTGAATGAAATAAAAGATGATTTAACCGGCAGGAGACTATGTGACTGCTGTTTCACAATGCTTTTTCTGATTTCTTCAACCATATTTAAGTTCAGTCACTGCAAACTTACTCTTCTCGGCCTACACGTGCGCAACAGCCTTCAGGCAGCAGATCCTAAGCGAAAGTGTATTAAAATGACCAAATTAAAAAATAGCGGTGCTGCAACAATATTTCCCACATGTGACGGTAAATCGCGAAAGGTTTAGTAAATATCCCTCACAGAATGTTACGTAAACATCCGTGAAATCATTTCCCTTAAGTTTCCTTTAAGAGTGGCGATACAATACAAAACTTAATGATGACAGATATCTGTTTAACCATGTGTATGTAAGTCCACATCCCATATTTCATTCTACTAACTTTGACTAATACGTTTCTGCCAGTTGTAATACTGCTCTAGCTGGTAATACCATCCAGGTATTTTTTTTCACTGATCCCTGTTCATGCCTTTATTAGTTATTAACTGTCAGTCCTAGGGCCATGTTCATTAGGCTCATTCTGAGTAAGCTTAATCTAGAGGTAAAATGAAACATTCATACACACCTCACCATTCATCTCTCTGCTGATACTCCACCAGACCTCTCTGGCCATTACAGCCTAAAGGGCCCACTGACACTTTTCTCATTTCCTCCTGTGGATCATTCTACCATCACTCTTTACTCTTACCATTATTCTCTTCTTCCTTGCCATCTGTGTCATTACTGTTATTTTCCCCCATGTCTGTCCTCTATTTTCCTGTCCTTTCCTCTGCCCTAACGCCCTCCCCCCATTGCTTTTCCTGTCCTGATATTAGCAGCATGACAATCTGTTGCTTGCCTAGATCTCAGTCGCAGCTTCAAACATGCTTTTAGATAGATCAAAGTAGATATTAAGCACTAACACACACACACACACACACACACACACACACACACACACACACACACACACACACACACACACACACACACACACACACATATATATGGGCACAACATGCATGCATCACCACACCTCACAATAAGCCTGTTGCCAGTTACTGGCTTCAAAGCCTGAATAAATGCTGTCCAGTGTGTTACATTACACACATGTGAATACACACAGCTAACGTGCATATACATCAAAATGTATGAAAGCGTGAGTAGTAGTGTGTGGATTGGTGCGAGTGTGTGAGAGAACATAAAAGTGTGTGTGCAGTTGAGCGTGTGATTGCCTGTGTAATGAATGCTTGTTATTCTCAGATCCACTGGTTGAGTAAAATGTCGGGCGGGGGTCAAATGCTTTAAAAGCTCTTTGCTGCCTCCCCTAGTTAGTCGCATTGACCTCTGGATTGGCGGATCAATCGACCAGCCTTAATTTGAATCATCTGGGGAATCGAGAAGTCCCTAAGGCTGCAGCTGGTAGACATGGAGCAAATTTTACCTACCTTATATATTTATAATTCAAATTACTACTGGGTAGCTTGTGAATTTTCCCACCAGGGTTTGATCAATAAAATGCTATGATTATTAAGTTTTTTTTTTTTTAATTGATCTTATTCTGAAAAGTAAACAAAACTATCAAATAAATGTAGATGAGTAAAAAGTACATTTGCCTCTAAAATGTGATGAAAATTTACATAATGTTTGAATCAAACATTATTACCATGATATTTAACAAGGACAAGGTCATGAGATGTTCAGTGATGGATTAACTATGTCAAGCAAGTTTGTCTGAACTGACCTTTACTGCTTACCTGTACTGTAATGAATGGGAAACAATGGCTGACTGTGAGACTGGAAGTCGATGTAAATTCTTCCGTGATAATAAGGAAAATCATCAGACTCCTCATCGTTTTTCTTTATGGCATTTCTACAGAGGCAGAGCTTCCTGACTGTGTTTCTCACACATGCGAGGAGTGCAGCTGCAGTCCTCTGAGCTTTAGGTGTTTGATTCCTTGCTCAAAGACACCATTACTCTAAATCTTGAAGTAGTAGAGAAGTGTTACTTATTGATTTTCTTTAGTCACCTTTTACCAAGCCATTCAAGGGATTTAACCTGGCAGTCTTCCAATCTGCAGCCCACACATGCTTCTCTAACCTTGCTGCTACTGTACCTCTGTTCCCTGGTGAACCTCTCTCTGATCCCAGAGCTGTTTGGCCTGCAGCTCTTGGTCAAAAGCACCTGTGTAATTCATATTTTAAAAGCGAAATGACAGGTAGACAGAGAGTTGTCCTCACTTCTGTATACATGGTGTGTATTGACCTGCTTTGCCTGCCCTGTCAAACAGTGTCCTGCTTAGAGGCAGGGAAACAGTATTGATCTCTCTCTCTCTCTCTCTCTCTCTCACACACACACACACACACACACACACACACACACACACACACACATACTGAGAGATTACGGGTCTGTTCTCCACCACCACACAGCCATCTACAGTATATTCAATACTGTACAGGATATAACTGGATGTCGCATGGTGTTGATGGGCACTCGCTGTTGCTTAGATTTTGTCGCTGCAGGATGGTGCTGCTAGATTTCGAATGATTGTATGCACACAGTGTGTGGAGATTTATGTGTGTGTGTGTGTGTGTGTGTGTGTGTGTGTGAGTAGGAACAAGAGATAATGAGTGTGTGGCTGAAACAGAATGAGTGAGTGTCTGCATGACACTGTGGCAGGTGTGTACCCCCCTCAGGGCAGAGTTACATTGGTAACAGAGCTGTGCGAGGTCCTCTCTGTGTGTGTGTGTGTGTGTGTGTGTTTTTGTGTGTGTGTGTGTGTGTGTGTGTGTGTGCATGCTCCAGTGGCACCCACATTACAATGTAATATGGATTTGTAATGTAGGTTGTATAACTGCAATTGTGTGTGTGTTCTGGACTGTAAAGCAAGTGAGAACAGTTCAAGATCTCTCTGAGTGAGAGAAGGTGGGAAATCAAATGTTACTGGTGCAACAATATTCATTTATGGTGTGTGTTTTTGTTCCTGCGTATTGTGTATGTACTGTATGTGTATATGCCACTTTGACAGGGTTATATAAGCACAACTTCATACCAGCCAAAGCACAAAACAGTGAGGGACACGAGATAATTACAGTGCTATAGATACTTGCTCTGTTCTTTTACAGTATGATTCAGGCATTTAATCTAACCTTAAAGATGCATTAAGAATGATTTTAATAAGAAAACATCTATCTGATTCAAGGTGAATCACAAAGTTGTTACTAATTTTTAATTTTCTAAACAAAATTGTTTCAAACTAGGCAATAAAGCTGAAAGGTCTACATAAATTTAAACCTTTAAACCCTGTCAAACCTTTACTAAAGGTTCTTTGACGTGCCCATGGTATGTGCATTTTGCTCATTTCTAACCATTTAATTTTTCATCTCGGGTACCTCTACATTAGTGTTGCACCCATCATAACTCCAAATAGGGCCTCCGCTTCCTCAAAGCGAGATGATAGTTCATGAATGGGCCCAGCTCCTTTCAAGAAGCCGAGACAACGCATAAACAAAAAAACATTGACAAATAAGCTACGCTTTCAGCAATGACATTACCTCAAATCCTACCTGACATGTTCAAGCCAGAATATAGAAGTGGACAGCACAACGAACCTCAACAGCATTAATTAATTTGAATTTCTCCTCCATAGATAGGTAAACAATGTTGTATGTACCGATGAAAAGAGATTTGCAACACGCTAAATAAAGCGTGTAATTGAGAAACCCCATATTTTAACTGGCATAATGCAGACATAGTAACTTCTCCAGTCTTACAACAAATCTCTACAGAAACAAGACATTAACAGACATGCAACATGGTTTTTTTTATCGTTAATTCCCACTGAGTAGTGGAAACATCGCTCCCTTTCAAGTAGCTCCAAGGTTGGTAAATCCAACTGGGAGTGAAGTTAGTTTTGCTTTTGGCAGGAGCTTTAGATTCTTGCTGTCTTGTTATTACCTGCTAAGTCTATCTAAAGGTCAAATTTAATATTGCAGGAGCCATGTTTGAGCCAAGTTGCACCAGTGTAGCCTATAAATTTGTAATTTTTCCTGTAGTTCTTTTTCAAGGGGTCCATTCTTAGTTCACTCTGCCCTTAGAGCTGCAGGGATTCTGTGTTGAATCTTGGATGCTTTTGATCGCTGCAACTCCTGAGCTTATGTCCTGTGGTTGAAAATTGGTTGTGACACACTCCTGCTGCACCAAAGTGAAAGACTCTGAATCAAAGGACTACAGAAGGTGCTAGGTGGGGGTGGGGGGTATATAGCTCTCAGCAGGGACTGGAGATTTGAGAAAAATCTATAACAGCTCCACTGTGGTGGTGTTATTGTGGAATATCAATCATATTTTCCAGCCGCACCAGCTCACAAGCATGAAAGAGATTTTGGATATAACCTTTGGAAATGAAACATAATGTGACGTGCTGGGCTCATCATTTTGTGTGATTGTTTTTTGTGAAACATCTGCACTCAAAACCACATTAAACACCTGCTGGTGATTCACTTTCCTGGACCCACGCGGTGTTTGCTGCTGTACTTTCTTCTTCTCTTCTGACAGACTGTGCAGATGATGCGTTATTTATGAAGTAAGTGAAGCTTTTGTCTCTGTCTCTGCTGCTGACAGTGACAGCGCTGGCATGTTTGGTGCCCAAGGCAAGATCAGCAGCCTCCTTAAATGACGTCTGACAGAACAAAGCACACAATAACCACTATTTGGAAGAGACTGACATCTTATAAATTCTTCAGAAGAACAATGAGAAGAAAATTAATATAGCTCCCAAAAACAAAATAAAACAGGCGCTTCTATAAAACAACAATTAAAGAAATTTAAGATTCGCTGTACTTTAAGCAAGCAGAAGCGACTCGTAGGGAAGGACAAGTCTGTATGATTAGACACTGAGCATTAGTGTCAGTTAAACCTCCCAGTCTTGTTGGCGGCACTATCCACCCCTGCCCGTGTGCCCGTGTTTCAAAGTAAGCTCCATGTTTCTGTTTGACCTTCAGAGTTTCCTCAGTCCGTCGCACACCACCATTTCACACATGCACACACATACTGTTGATTGTGTGCGTGTGTGTGTATGTCTGAGAAACAGGGAGAGAGAGAGAGTGAGGAGGAAATTACATAAAAGATAAATTTTTCAGTTTCAATTTGAGCAACTTTTGATATTGTTCATATATAATTTATAGTAACGTCTTCAGTTGAATTCAAGGAAAAGAGTCAAAGGGACAAAGATACAGAGGAAGAAATGGACAAACAGAATCAGACGTCTGCCCACCTGGCCTGCTCATAGCCTGCATGTCAAAGGTCACCTAAATGCACAGTTTTAATGAAATAACACTTGAGCTACTCTCTAATAGCTGCTGAATGTGTGTGCTGGTTTAGCAGGCTCGCCTTGTGCATACGGATCAGAATCTGAATCCTTGTATTGGTTAACCACAGGATCAATGATGAGTACATGAGTAGGTGAGTGAAAAGCATAGCCAAAGGGGGAGAGAGGTGAGCTGGATTCAAATGAAGTCTTTTTAACATGACTGGAGCAGGTTGCGTTTTCTTTCTTTCTTTGATTAGATGTTTTTTTCCTTTGGTTATTTTGTTTCTCCATTAGTTTTTTTTTTATTACTTTTTTTGGTTCTTTGATTCTTTCTTTCACTGTATGAAATTAAAATCTATAGATGTAATATGTTTAGAATTGCTTCTCTGGTCCTAAATCATTTAGCATGGCATCTATTTCCCATGTTGACGTAGTTCGTTTTGGGGATCACAGTTTATCCATTATATAATTTGTCGCCATATGTTCCAAAGATGCTGATGTGTGCAGATGATGCTCTTTTATTCTTTCATTTTCATTTTATTCTTTTATTTGATCATATATCAATGGTAAATGTGCAAGTCAACAGAGCCAGAAAGAGGGAAACGAAGGAAAAAGAGAAAAAGAAAGACAAATGAAATAAAAGATGGAGGAGTCAGAAGGCGACATTACCATTAAGGGAAGAGATAGACAGTTGGAAATGCATGGCATTTGGAATTGGGTGAGAGATGGAAGGACCAATGGAAAAAACTGATGAAACAGGCATAAAAATGGAAGCGAAGTGCTGAAGTGAGGAAAATGTAGCAGCATACAGTGACTGTTTGCAGACCAGTGGGACTGGATGAGGTGGAGAATATAGAGAAGAAAATGCAGATGACTGAGGTGAAGAGGTGGGGAGAGCACAGTGGAGATGACGACAGTGACAGTGGACTTCAGGAAGAGGCCCCCCCCCGCTGCTGATACAGTTCTACAAAGGAATCATCGAGTCTGTTCTCTGCACCTCCATCTGGTTTGGCTCAGCAACCTAACAGGACAAGTACAGACTTCAGCAGACAGTCAGGACTGTAGAAAAGATCATTGGTGTGAGCCTGCCCTCCATGGAGGACCTGTACACCTCACGGGTCAAAAGGAGGGTGGAAAGGATCACTGCAGACCCCTCACACCCCGGACACAATCTGTTTGAACTCCTTCCCTCTGGACAGCGCTACAGATCACTGTGCACTAAGACAACCTGGCACAGGGACAGTTTCTTCCCCAGGCTGTCGCTCTGAAGAACACTTAACCCACGACAGTATGACTGGACAATAACCCTCAGTGCAATACCTGTAAATATACATTGTACAGATTATACAGATCTGTACATGTCTCTATTTTTAAGTACTCTATCTTTATTCCTATTTATCTCATTTCACAATGAGCATTCCTTGTCTGCATTGTTTACTGCCTGTTTATACTGCTTATTTTGCATTGTTTGCATTGTTTGTTGCTTGTTAATACGGTTTATTTTGTCATACTACACAGCCTTATGTTGGTTTACTGTTTACTTACCCCTTGCATGGAGATATTTACATGCACATTGACAGCCGATGTACCAGAGTCAAATTCCTCGTGTGTCCGACACACCTGGCCAATAAAGCTGATTCTGATTCTGATTCTGATTCTGAGATGGACAGGGATGAGAATCCGATTCAGAGTTGGGTACAGGGCCACGACAGAAGGTGGAGAATGGATGGATGATTGCTATGGAGATGGACTGTGGGATATGATTAAACCTAATTAGAACATTATAATGGCTTTGGTTTGTAAGGCGAAATGAATAGAATGAAGCCATTATGTTTGAGATAAAGAATGGAGACAGGCCAGTTCTTTAATGAGAAATAATACCGATTCTAACCAGGGTATTTTAAAAATATTTTTAATTTTTTATTTTTTGTCTTAAGGTTGTAATGGACTAAGTGGAGCTTGGTCAGAGAAATGAATGAAGAGCATTGAAGTGAGTCAAGAAAGACAATAGAAACAACTGGAGATGAAACAGTCCATCAAAATGTGAGATGAGTGATTTGTAATGGTTAGCAGCAGAGAAGAAAGACAAAGTAAATTCATTCAGTAAGACAGAGAAATTATTTTAAAGACAAAACTAAAACAAAGGGGGCAAAGTTAGTGGGTAGAGACATAGAGGAGCTGCACAGCCTGTCTTTTTGGTGGATAGCTGGCCCGCCACTTTGGTCCAGAGAGAAGAACCTTAACAATGTTTGGATAGTTTGGCATGACATTTAGTTCAGACATTCATACTTTCCACAGGATGAGCTGTAACTTTTGCGAACCATTTACTTCTCATCTAGCATCATCTCTCAAAATTTTTATTAAGCCTATATTTTATAAAAAAAAAACTGCAAAACTAATGATATTTACTTTGGACTCAGTTGTACTAGGCCTATGTCCAGAATAGAATAGATGTACTGTCATTACATATGTACACCAAAATTAAGCTTTCAGCTTTATACTTGATAATATACAGAACAATAAATAAGATAAATATCCATAAAACATTGATACAATAATGAAAAATTGTCTACATAGTGACTACAGTAGTAAATAAATAATGCTACAGGTCAGATGTACAATATAGCAGCAAAAACCACAAAAGCTTTAGCTTATTTTATCTTATATTGTTGGTGTAGTGCAGTATGAGTGTGTGTGAGGTCATAATTATAAGGAATACTTGGACTGATTCAGAGTAAATATGGTGGCTCTGGGGAAAAAAAGCTATTTCTCGGTCTTAAGGTAAGGGCATTGATGACCTTGTAAGGCCTGCCAGATGGAAGGAGTTCAAACAGATGATGGCATGGATGACTGGAGTCTTTCCAGAAGCTGACAGCTTTCCTGAGGCTGCATACGTTGTAGAAGTGCGCCATGGCTGGAAGCTGTGTTCCAGTGATCTTCTGAGCACCGGAGATGATCCTCTGAAGAGGCTTCCTATCAGTAGCTGTGCAGCCAGTGCACCACACAGGAATGCAGTAGGTTAAGATGCTCTCTGTGGTGCAGCAGTACAAGTTCACCAGCAGCTGTTGGGACACACCAACTTTCTTCAGTGTGTTTAGGAAAAACAACCATTGCTGAGCCTTCTTGACCAGTGTCATGGTATTAGTGTCCTAGTAGTAGCTGGTGGAGTCTGGAAGTCAGCTTGTTAGGGATGACAGTATTGTAGCAGCCTTACAAATGTGCCCTGACTCTCCAGATGAGCCAGGAGAGCGAGGAGAGCCAGAGATATGGTGTCCTCTGTGGATCTATTAGTTCTATACGTGAACTGGTGCAAGTCCAGCGAGGCAGGGATGGTTGCTTTGGTGTGGGAAAGAACCAAAACACTTTATTGGTATTGGTGTGAGAGGAACTGGGTGATAGTGATTCAGGTTGCTGATGTGTGTTTTTTTTGGCACTGGCCGGTACTATAATGGCCGACTTCAGGCACTTGGGACTCTTGTCAGAGATTGACACAAGTTGAACATTCTTGTAAACACCTGAGTCAGCTTTTTGGTAGTACCTGTCCTGGAATTGCAGCTCTACTGCAGTCATAGTCTATGTAGTTACAAAGCCTGTCACCCCTGCTCTTACTGGAGTCCTTAGTTCAGTTTGTTAACCCTAGAGCCTCATCAGTACGCCCTCATAGATTTCAGTGTGTTGAGCCACAGCATTACTTCATCCATCTAGTTAGAAAGTGACCGGACATTTGCAAGGAAAATGCTCAGTAAAAGGGGTTTGTGTGGATCACCTCGTAGCCTGGTCCCTACCCACGCACATTGCTCTCGCTTTTGTTATCTCTCACAGCACCTGTATTTGTCTCCTGATGGTCAGTATGATGATCCACAGAGCTGGTGCTGCTCTGTCAGGATGCTGCTGAAGTCAGTAAAACCTGTTGTCCAATGTGGAGCAGTCCTGTCTAGTTATATGAACAATTTGCTCTGGTGGCTGAACTAAGAAATACAAATAGATAAGACAAATAGCACAACTTTGAAGAGCGCCGAGCTGCTGTATCTGGATTGCTATAATATACTATGTGCTATAAATACAGACACGCACACTCTGTCATGCAGTCCAATAAATTCTCCCCAGACAGTGCAATGGCATTATGTATGGAGCTGTATGATTGCCATTACCTTCACACCACTGTTGAGTGGAATATTGGAATTTAATGGAGGTGAAGCTGAAGTAGGTTGTATATTACATGTAGTACAACATTTAGCCCCGGCCTGGTAACCTGATTGCACAGAAGTCCTTCTAGCATAGACAACTGGGGCCTAGTGGTTAATAAGGTGAAACTGCAGTCACAAAGTTGTTAGAGAGGTGGACACACACACACACACACACACACACACACACACACACACACACACACACACACACCCCCCCTTCCAGCGCTTCAAATAAGACACTAAAGTCCAAGCTGAGGTCAACAGTGCAGAAACGATACTTCCAATTAGGCCTGGCCCAACAGTTGTGTTGACACTTTTTTCAATTGTCTGACCCAAAAATTCTGTTTTTTCTCGGTGAGGATAACCAGGACTATTTGAAAATGAAGAATCATAACAGTCAAGAATTCCAGTTATAAAATACATTATATTAGAATTCTGGAGGTTTCAAGTGGGATCAACATGCTGGGATCACAGGTTACAACCACAAATGGTAGCAGAGAACAATCAATATGTTGATTGACAGTGAAATACAGCAGCTGCTTCTCACTCAGAAACTGGGCAGAGCACCAGTGTTACACTGTGACTGACAAACTAAAAACAAAAATATGTTAGAGTTGATATTTATTTAGCTATTAGTTTGTCACAATTGTCTTTGAGCTGTTTTACCACCATTAAAAGTTTATTTTTATTTTCAAGACTGAAAGTAGCTCTCCCATTTCTTTGATTATGAGACCAAAGTGTACAACAACTGTGCATGTAAAATCATGCAAAGTTTTCATTTGGACATCTTTGAGGGTGCCTAGTTTTCTCATCTCCTCAGTGTGAATGCAATAAATATTCAGCTATACACTATGAAGGGACACAGATTTGGTTTCTCTTGGGGAAAAACATTCCCCAAGAGCAGGATGTCACAGACTCACAATGGTTAAGTGATTTTGGGAAGTGTAGTGCAGAGACACAACGAAGGCAGGAACTTCACAGTCACCACAGCCCCATGCTTGGATGTTTACCCTCTCTGAAATGCCTGCCCTTAATATTTTATTGCTAGTAAATTAATGCAGGGATTGGTTGAGAATGAGAATGTTTTATTCTCGGGCAAAGGCGACACAGAGGAGATTTGTTTGGGAGCTGTCTAAGAGAAAGGCATCTGCACCTTAAATGATTCGAGGCTGGATATTTTTAACTTTATGTGAACATAAATAAATTATTCATGTGCAGGAGTATGTGTGCATATTAGTATTTGACGTCTATGATGTCTGTGTGAGATATTGTGATTACTGCAAATGCTTCTTCTGTGTTTCTATGGCAACAGTCTGCATTTGAGCGCTTATTCTCAGTCCGCACACTCTTAGTGTCAGAAACGATGTTAAAGTGAGTTATTCTGTCGTCTTCTAACAATAATAGTAGCACCAGTGTGTGACTGTGTGTGTGTGGCTCTTTGCAGCAGAGCCAGATGGTGGTATTAAATGCAGAGCACTGGAATCAGCTGCTCTGACATCACCACTCCACACTGAGCTGGAGACACACTCTGTATGTGCGTGTGTGCATGTTTGTATGAGCGTGGTCATCACAGTGTGTGTGTGTGTGTGTGTGTGTGTGTGTGTGTGTGTGTGTGTGTGTGTGTGTGTGTGTGTGTGTGTGTGTGTGTGTGTGTGTGCGTGCTGGTGTACCAGTCATAAGGTCAGGGTGACTCAGGGACCAACCACAGTCTGTAAATCTGTGTCTCTGGTTTTTATCTTTGTCTCTCTGCAGCAGTGGGGCGGTTTCACCCATGGCTGCACATGCTCTTTGAGTGTGCTCAGCATAATGAGCGAAATTGCGCACACACACACACACACTTAGACACATGCGGGCACCAATAGTAATTAACAGTTAGCCGCAAGAAGTCATTATTGTTACAGGAACAAGGTGGGATCAGACGGTCCCACCTATATAATGGTCAATTAGTCTCTGTTGGACTCTCATCAAGTGCCCAACAGAAAACTCTTGGCTTTTTTTCCAGGGATGGAAGCAGCATCAACTAGTTCTGCACTGACACTGTATTTTTGACAGGAGATAGTAAAGCCTTTTCTCACACTGGTGACAGAAATGGACAATTCTGTTTGGGGCCATTGTTTTTAAGTACATAATGAGCTGCACTGCAATTGCTCCTTTTATTTCGAGTGCTTTTGAAATTTTACCAGACATTGCTAATGTTTTAGCTGGGTCACAGGATCATGAACATTTAAAAAAAAAGTGTATACTGGAAGAAACTATACTGGAAGAAAAATGCTCCTCTGACTTTGGGAGAGAAATGGCCTAAACAAATAAACATAAAGACCAAGTTGGGAATGAAATACAAAATCAAAACTGGATGTTTTAGCCAATAGAGGGTAGCAGAGCTGTACAAGCTGTAAACACACCATGATCACTGGTGATATGGTGACTCGCATAGTTGTCTTTTCACATCTGGAGGATACAAAACACCCTTATTAGTCATTTGGAGTCATGCTGCTGACCACCTGATGAATGGACACTCTCTCTTCTTTTAGCTCTGTTTTTTGTCTCCACCCACTCTGGAGGAAGAAATCTGGCTCTTTAGCTGCTAATCGCTTCACTGCGGCCACCAGTTAGTTGCTAACTGAAGTGTACAAACTGAATCAGGGCTGTTGAGTCAGCTTTCATAAGGGAATCGATGACATGGTGTTAATGCAGTAGCTGCAATCTTATTTTACTTTATACCCGATTTATTTTTGTCTCTTATGGTTGCAGTATCAATTCCACTTTGTCACAGTGTAATGGGTAAGATGATATGCAATACTTTTTAAAATTGAACATACTGAATTCATGTGCTTGCCTGAGATGAATGCATTAGAGGCCAGACAGGGTGAAATTGTCCTCCCACTACTCTGGTCTAGGCTAATGGAGCTACTATGAGGGCCTTGACCAAACCATTCTGCATGGCTGCTGCTCAGACTGATCCCTGTCTACGCACTGGTCCACCTCCCAGACAGTGCTTGAGCAAAATATTTTGCCTTGCTGCTTTTTTGCCTTCTTCTTTTGTTTTAAGTAAAAACATTTAGACAATATCAGGGTAATTCATAGAACAATGTGAGTACAATGTGTTACTGTGTGGTCCACAGATGATTGGAGGGTTTTAAAGATTTCATGCAGAGTGTAGCATCTTACCAGATGCCTGTACAGTATATGAGTCAAGGCTGTGTGCACCTGTGTGACTGTTTCTGTGTGTGTCCATTGGATTTTTATTCCCTCTCAAGGTTAAAATGAAAAACAGTCCACATTAGTCAGGCTATATATCTGTTTTAGCCCCCCCCCCCCATTTCCTCTGTTCACTGCTGCATTTAATGCTTTCTCCCTCCTTCCTCTGTCAGTCACATTGTAAATAGCAACTGTTATTTTCTAATCTCCTCTTCTCTCCTCTCTCAGCCTCATCCTCAATCGATTATGGTTCCTGTTAATTAACGTGGTTTATTTCTAATGAGCCTCTGATTACCCTGTTGCAATTCTTCACACAGACCTTGAAACATGGGGTCAGAATAATCAAACTGTACTCAGACCACACTGCTTTGCCTTCGCACCAGGGCTGATTTGAGCTGGATTGCAGTTATAGCTGTAGCCCCGAGAGGTTTTAAACCAAATAGCTAGAAAATAGCTGTTTCTACTGCCAACTTTCTCCTCGCAGACAAAAGAGTATCAAGGGGTGAGTTGTAGGTTGTTGAGCAAATGGGGCTTATTTTTCAGAAATGTCTTAAAAAGACTGCTTTCCTTAAGGACAGAGAATACATTTGTGTGTGTGTGTGCTGTGTCAGAACTGTGAATCTCCTGTTGTGTATATATAGTGCATCATTTATAGCAGCTGAGTTTAAATGTACCTGGCCCAGTACAGGTGCACTGTGGGCACCAGTCTTCCCCATTCTTCCTTTTTTATGTGCAAATCAGCTGAGGCAAGTAGCCCTCACCAGACGGATTCTTTCTAGGTGAACATGATGTGGTTTATAAAAAAGATAATGGAGACTAACAAAACACAATAGGGATGTAACAATATTTGTAATTTCATGTTGTCATGATAGAAAAATGTCTTGATGCCATCGTGAGGCGGTAACAGTATCAGTCAGGATATTACATATGGTTATTTCACTAGTATAACTGTGTTTAGGTCACTGAATTTGAAACTGACATAGTGGATGCCCCATCGTCAATGTTTACTAAGTGTTTGGTTTTGCATATGTGCCTCCATTTTGTTTGCACATTACTGTTGTAGCCCGACTGTTTCTGCAAGCTCTATCCAGGACTGTTTCAGTTTTAAACGGGGAGGGTATGCTTCATCTGGCAGTATTTGAAAATTGTTCAGTGTTTGTCAGTTTTATTTCTGCCCTTGTTCTTGAAACGCTCAATTGCTGCCACAGCTCTAAACACCCTTAAAGTGTTTTTTCTTGAAAAACCATGATGTTTGAAAAATTGCTCCAATAAAGCATGAATCTCACCTTTATGTGGCTTGCCCTAGTGTAGTTTGGCGTCTTCTTCTCCCCATTCTGGTGTGCCAAGCAGTGATTTGCTCGCTGCTGTAACCGGCGGTCAGTGGATACCCGTTTCAACTAGTCCAGTGACAGTGCGAACATGACCATCGGTCGGCAACAACCACCAAACAGAGGAAGTTAAGCCTGCCTAGGGGTACTAAAACACTGATGTTCCACTGTAAGTATGACTTGTTTTGTTTACGAGATCCAGCTGCTGTAATAATATGTTATTTTATTTTTTTATTTCATAATAGGACTGCTACTGACTGCTGTATTATCTGTTGCTTTGCAGTTATACAAACAGTCAGTGACAGTTCGTGCCATTTTTTGCACAGCAAAACATGTTCATCCCTGGAAACAGTGCAGTGTCCTCAGTCTCTCCTGCTGCTGTCTATTTCATTTGTGTATGTGTGTAGGTGTGTGACCTTGAGGTAGCAAGGTCTATTCAGCCGTTGATTGCCAGGCTCCTCTGGCTTCGCTGCTGGTAATCCTGCGACTGGCTGGCTACTATTATTTTAGTATAGAAGGAAAACAGGAGCACTTTCAATTAAAAGGAAAATCATACAAAACTCCCCCAGTGACTTATTATTGAGTAAAGGGTATTTTTCATCTTTTTTCTTCAATTTTTAATGCTGTGATAAATATCATAGGCTATGAGTTTTGGTGTTATTACATCCCTAAAATGCATTGATTCATTCCCATGTTTTCTGCATAAATACAAGCAGAATTCCTGTGTATGCAATTTCATATGCAAAAACAGACCATGCTATACAATAACCTTACTATTACAAGCAAGATTGCAAAGGGTAGGGCCTGGTAGGCAGCAGGTAACGAGGGACTCACCTGGCGAATGCTGCGTGCAATGAATTCTGGATGTTGTAGGATTTTTTGCTTTAGAGCAATAATGACGTATACAGCCTTGTCTTTAAACTGCCTGTGGCCATAAGACACCAGTTTTGAAAATAATTTTAATAAATAGCCCATTTTGCATTGGTGATATGACCCTTTAAGTCAGAGTATACAAGTATATGAGCCGAACTGTGATGATGCCAAAGAGGAGACAGTACATGTGAGCTTGATGACATGAAAAGAGTGAATACATGTGACAGTGAGACAGCGTCTTGAAATTGTTCATCCCTAGAAACAGTGCAGTCTCGTCGGTCTCTCCTGCTGCTGTCTAGTTTCATTTGTGTGTGTGCGTAGGTGTGCGACCTTGAGGTAGCAAGGTCTATTCAGCTGTTGATTGCCAGGCCCCTCTGGCTTTGCTGCTGGTAATTCTGTGAATCTATTCGCTGCCAAGGCTGAAAATTGTCACCTCTTAATCTCAATATCTCTCCCCTTTCTTTCTTTTTCTTTTGATGCCTTTCTCTGCCTCTCTCTCTGCCTCTGTCCCTTTCTTCCCAGCCGTTGAAGTGTGTTCTCCAACTGGATTTAACCACCAGCCTCGCTCATCTATGGCTAATCCTGTGCTACAGTGTGTATGTATGTGTGTGTTTGAAGGAGTGTGTGTTACTCAGTTAATTTCACCAGTTAAAACTCTTGCCAGCCTCTTTGCTTTACTGTCTTAGTCATTCCATTATTGACATGAATTTGCATTTAAAAGTCTTTGTTTGTATCTGTGCATTTGCAGACTATATACAGTCAGGTTCATAAATACTGGAACAGTGATAGGTTTTTGTGGATTTGGCCTCTGCACACCACCACAATATTATTCCAATATTTATGAACCTGACTGTACAGTAAACTGATGTGTTTGTGTGTGTGTGTGTGTACCTGCTACAGTTCTAGCCAACCAGCAGCTATTCAGGCTGGCGGTGACCATTCTGTTCTTCATAATAGCAATAAAGGTTTGTTGCAGCTACTTCACATTGTGCTCAACCAGCATTTGAATGTGTGTATGTGACTGTCTAATTGCCTACGCAACAGTGAAAGATTAGCACTGCCTCTCCACTCACTATGATATCCCACAGTACATATGCCCACCCACTCACACACCCACATCCACACACACACATACTCACATACACAAATAGAACTACACTCATGCTCATAATTACAGCAGGGACATCGTCACTGGTTTTATTAGCAGGTTTTGGCAGGCTGTGAGTGCAGATCATGCATCATGACTTTTTCTTTAAACAGCACAGATGAGGAAAAGATATCTGCCTATAGCGTAACTTGAACAAAATATGCAGTCACCAGACAGTCTAAGTGTCGAACGTATCCTAAAACCTCTTCTCTGTAGACCTTTGCAACATGTGGACTGCAATTTACGGGTTGAGTGAGGACCAAGGAATGATAAAATAAGGGAACTGGGATTCACCTATGGATGCATCTAAGAGACTTAGGATGTACCCAAAGACGTATGGTTGAAAACAAGAAGTGAATTGCTGTCACTGCCATGTTAAAGTTTGATGTTATGTTGACATACTATTCATCCACCTCAACCTCCTCCCTATGCAGATGTTGTAGTTCTAGAATAGCGTCACCTCACTCTCTCCTTTACTCTCATGTTAATTACCAGAATGGCTGTCTCTTGAGTGTAAACATATGTGGTTTTAAGGCACTTGTTAAAACAACAGACTTTATTGTTTTTCTTCGGAGGACATGGAGCGAAGCTTTATTTGGGGTAAAGTCTGGCCTCTGTGAACTCAGAACTCTTGACTGTCTATGCTGCCAAAAAGATAACAACACAGCCCAGACTTGATCGCTTAAACCTACTAAAGCTAACTCATTTTACATCAAGAAATCCAGAGCATGCATGGTCATGTGCTTGAGCTTGTTATGGCTATCTCCACTTAGCAGTCTAATTTATGAGGAAATCCCTCTTATCTAATTGATTTAGTTGATGTCGTCCTGATGAAGAATCTGGTCTCTCCTGTCTGACACACACACACAAATGCACTAAGTGCATCACCCACTCATTTTATATCCATAATGATAATAACTTTCCTGTCCCATTAATCACTGTGGTAATGCCACAGTGCCACAGAGGCCTGTTTAGTCTCTGCTCCTTAGTCTGACTTCAGGTTTTTTCTCAGTCATTTCCTCTTCCCTATGAATATAACACTTAGCTTCTTTTACACTGCGCTAAGGATAAATGCTGATAACGTCTTGGTGCCAAAGTATTAGCAGCACAAAAGTTGGAGCTTTCCACTGTGTCAATCTGCACCTGAGAATTTATTTGGGGAATTTTAGAAAGAGCTTTTCACTGTGTCAGTCTGCAGCTGAGAATTTATTTGGGGAATTTTAGAAACTATATGAGTCACAAGCTTAAGGGAGGACAAATAATTCAAGTAAATACATAGTAAATACATCACCTAGCTGTCTGATTCATCCAACTGCACCATGGTCTACTCAATATATTGTATTAATTTTTAAGGGTGAGTTATTGTCCCCCATCTACACTGGGTCCCTCACAGAGGCTGATTACAGAATGAGAGGATCAGTTAGTGTTTGTGTGTGAGCATATCTGAATATTGCACCTTAGTCCCATCCACGCATCTTGTGTGGACGGGACTAAGACACAAGTGAGGAAAATGCGGATGCAAATAGAGGAAATTGGGATTCACCTTTTGTGTTGCATCTTTGTGGTAATTTTTTTCCTCTGTGGTTGTTTTGAGCATGTTTGTTGTTATTTTTTGTCTCCTTCTAGTTATTTTGTATAGTTTTAGTTTTGTATTGTCTCTGGTTGATTGCTGTTGAGTCTTTTTGAAGTGGTTTCGGGTCAGTGTGTTCATGTGTCACAGGTCTTTGTATCTGTTTTGTGTTTCTTTGTAGTCATTTTGGATCTCTTTGTGGTCTTTTAACAGTCAAGGAGTGAAAAGATAGGCAGAGAGAAGAGAAGCAGAGAAAAAAACATACATGTTATATATAGAAGCTAAAGAGTGACAAGAACCATGAGAGTGTGGAAAAAGGCTGGCTTAAAGGACATGACTGGCCCTGTGCTGTTACCACGGTGACTAATGTGATACTGAAGTTATACAAAAGTTACCAAAGTCATTATATTGCATAAGGAGAGTGATACTATGAGTGAGCAAAACAATAAGAGTGTGAGGGATAAGAGTGAGTGTTTAAAGGAGAGAGTGGCTGTGCAGACGCAGTGTAAAATGAAACGTGTGTGTGTGTGCATTTAACAGGTATACTGTGTGTGTGAAAAGAGGGGAGAGAAAAGGAGGGATTACAGCTTCCAGTTATTGCTCCTGTGTTTGTGCTGTTTCCCCTCTCTTTTTCTCTCCCCCTTTTCTCTCTCCATCCTCTTCCTTTGCTGTTTAGCAACACACACGTACGAGCAAATGGCATCTCTCCTTTTCTGTCTCTTTCCTGTAAACTGTCAATGACAAGGACATTTTCTTTAGCCTTTTTATATAGATTGTTGTTTGTTCCACAAGATAGTTGAAGAGATGGAGGGGGGAGAGGGTATTGGAAAAGCAGAAAAACAAAGAGAGAAATAGGAATGACATGAGAAAATGTTGAATGAGAGAGAGAAATTGAAAAAGGAAGAGAAAGGAGCGAGTGGAAGAGAAGGAAGTGCAATCAAGCATGTGTAAAGACAAACATGGATTATGAAAAAAAGGAGAGCAGCAGGAGGCAAGGAGAGGGAAAAGACAGCACAAATGGATGGGGGGAGAGTGATGGGACAGAAAGGGCTAAGGAAGTAAGAGAAACTTGCATCATGAGGCTGTGGAGCATTGGGATGAGAAGGATGTTTGTGATGTTGCCCAGGCTTTAACACAGACGTAACATAAGTCCTTCTTGGTAATATGTTTTTTATTAAAGGTACCCCATGGAGTTTTTGGCTACTAGCTCTATGGAGCATTGTGGTTATACATGGGTTTCTATTTAGCTTATATTGTGCATGCATGAATGGAGCAATGTGCTGGTTTGGCAGATCAGCAGCTGGATGACGAAGAAGACTGCTGCAAGCAAACGTGAACAATACATGATTTCAAACATTTAAAAGACTGGCTTTGTGTTTCAGAAGAGAATGCCTGCACAAAATTCATTAGAAGGGGATGTAATGTAAAAAATGTTTGTTTACGGAAAGTAGACATCTTGGACCGATGCACCTTCACTCCACAGTATGATTTCCCTATGGGTGCACAAATCTATCCATCTTAGCCTGTTTGCAGCCACTAGTTATTAAAGTGAAACTTGTGTGTGAACATTATAACAATATATGCATGGATATTTCTGACAAATATTTATACAGTACCTCTCACTGGCTAGAATCACTTGCCGTTCCTTACTGTAAATAACTCATTTTAACTTCTGTGTAACTGTCACTCATGTGGCCTGAAGTCTCATCTCTGCATCATCATGTTGCTTGATTAGCTGCACACTCATTTCCTCATACCTCCACACACCCATACTTTATTATGCATGCCCACCACAACAACTGGCTACAATCAGGACTGTTTATGCACCTTTAATCCAGTTTGCATGTCCCTGATCACACACACAACCAAAGACCCCTCACAACACATCCAGCCCTACATACATCCATGAAAATACTCTCACACCCATGCAAACCGCTCCAGCAGCTGATCTCATATCATGCATCATCTTCTCCTGTATTAATGTCACAGTCCATTAAAAACCCTTTTAGCCCCATTTGGCTGATGTCCTCGCCTACACAAACTTTCACGTGTCTACGCAGCATGCTGATGAAGGGGCAGTAAGAGAGGATGACAGCATTATCTAAAGAAGTGAGAACTTTGGCTGCAGGCCCATATCGTTGTACTTTATGTGGTTTCATGTGACATAAGAGCAGCCATTAGAAGAGTTCCTAAGATTATACACAAGCTTTCTCTCAGTCTTAACCTATGTGACCTTGGCCTGAGGCTTGACCCGACTTTCTACACATCATATGACTCAAACTGACAGCTATAAATTACATGCAATACTCTGTATGCGTGTGTATGTATGCCCACAGCATATACTGTAGCATGTATATGCTGTAAAGTGGGTTTTGTCAAATATTCATGCTTGTGTGGTATGTCTGTGTTTGTGGGCGTAGTGTATTTGTCTGTCATGTCTGTGTTTGTGGGCGTAGTGTATTGTAGCGCTGGGGGCAGAGAGACACTTGGCAGGGTCCCCCAGAATGCCCAAGGGGAGAAGCACCTGGTGGAATCCCCCTTGATGCCCCGCTGGGCGGGCTTCAGGGTTGGTGGGATTGCTGTGGCAGGGTTGTGTTGTGTTCAATGTGCTGTGTTATTGTGTGTGTCAATAAAAGACAAGCTCTGGTCTCCCAGCCCTTCTTAACTAGCAAGCGCTACAGCATTTTGATTTGTGTATTTGTGTGTTTGCTCAATTGCATGTATTTTGTCCCATGGCAGTGCGTTCTGTGTGTGTTTGTGAGTAAAAGTGTGTGTTTGCCTTCAGACTGATGGATGAGTCAGGTGGCATGTTGAACACACATACACACACCCTCTGTTTTACACAAACACATACACACCAAATATTGATATGCTGCAGGTTAGCAGACCCTAACCACTGCTGGCTAGTAAAATATACTTGCTGGTCTCAATAATATTTGGGGCAAATCTGCCTCCAACTACATGCAGTATATCATTTGAAAGTAAAATAATTTGTGTTAGATCCCATACCAGTGAGTGATTAGTCAGATCTTGGTCTCTTTATTATTTTTATATGATGTTGAAGCAGCCTATAGTACCATCAAACTGTTTTAACAATTGTCTGCTGCAGTGAAGGAAGAGTAAGAAACAGGTGCATCAGTATCTCTAGTGGGATGCATTGGGAAGCACCAAAAATTATGTGCCCTACTACAGTTTATGCAGCATTTTAAAAAATGCTTTTCTACGTCAGTCTAGACCATCAACTGTATTTAAATAGGGATGATATGTCACCACTTCCCTCTACTATGCAGAATTGAAGCCAAAATGTCATGAATAATACGGTGGCTGCCACTTTGGCATTTTGGAACCAGACTCTGCACAGTAACAACCAGCAGATGAGCATCAAGCTGCCAATTGGTTGGTTCATGTCCCATCCACAAACATGCAGGGGGCAGGATTTATGACCTGTATGTAACCAGCCACCAGGGGGTGATCGACTCATAGTGGCTTTACTTCTAGGTGCTGGCATGTCGTCCATCTTTTAAGTATTCTGTGGTCTAGACTCATTGAGTTGCATTCACTGACACTTTTAAATCTTTGAGAAATGTCTGAATCTTTAATATTTTGTCACAAATGCTCATCGGTGTGTCAAATTTTTCATGTCATTGTAAAGACTCAATGACTATAGTGGACTGCCAGTTTATCTGCAGATTGCACTCACTCTCCTCTTCTGATATTTATACACACACACACACCGTAAACCAAAGATGTAGTGATGCATGTGCAACCTTTTTTTCATGCTGTTTGGAGGGGACAGCCAAGCTGCACCCCTCATGTCTTTATTTTCATTCCATTGCCGTCAGCCTGTACTGTGCTGTGGAGTATGGGCAGCACTTTGCAACAGTCTCTAATATGCTTGGACAGCTGTATTCATGGCCCAGTGGGGTACATTCACTATTGCCCTTAAATCTGCCTAATTATGCATCTCATCAGCTCTTCAGCCATTTGATAACTGTAATCCCAGAACCACACGCACTCTGCCCATATTTCTCATCCTCTTTATCTCCATGCATCTCACCAATGCTTTTATAGATTTTATCTCAGCCCCTTCTTTTTCTCACTACCTTTCTTTCTTACTCTACCTCCACCACACACCCCCCTCCACACATCCCCTCTGCCTGTTGCATCATCCCCCAAGTCTGGAACCTTTGGGGGCACGGAGTGAAGAAGTAAGAAGACAGAGGAATGGATAGGGAGAGAAGATGGAGGAAATAAAAAATGAAGGGTAGTTTTAATAAGGATAATCATTGTGAGTCAATGATAATCAATCAATTCACCACTCTTTATTATAAAATGCATTGAAAAAGACACAAAGCTAGTTTTGAATGAAACAACACATACAGTAACTAGTGAGATGCAGGGATGGGAAGAAAAACAGTCCATCCTGAAATATAATTTTTTAATCTTAATTCTTAATCTGAGTCTTAATCTGAGTGAGACAAATGATTTGTCTCAGTGTCTTTGCTCAGGGTTTTTGAGAAGTCACTCAAAACAAATGATCTCACTTCAATGTCAGAGTTGTTTACAACATAATATTAGGTCATATTGTTATGGCAGTGTGAAAGGATTCAGTAGGAGGATGGAGACAAAGAAGAAGGCAGGAATGGATTAATGAAAGCAGAAACGTTAGCTGCACCCATGAAGATGTGATGAAGCAAATGGCATTTAACCCTGCAACAGTGTTAGGCCTCTGCAGTGTGTGTGAGTGAATGAGTGTGTGTGTGTGTGTGTGTGGTGATTCATGGTGTCTAATGAAGCAGAGCTGATGTGATATGAATCAGCAGCCATGGTCGATGTGCTTAATGCCTTCACTAAACAGGTTGAAGCTTGTGTGTGTGTGATGTGCTTTACAGCGGGTGTGAATACAGTATATGCATTGTCTGCCTTCATCTGATCCTCCAGCCCCCTCTGGCACTTGGTATGCTTAACATTTTCCAAGTTCACTTCTATTCTTCCAGGCTGACAATTTCTTTTTGGTCATAACTGTTTATTGTTGTGCCATCCTTTCCTTCCTGTTGCTTTAAGAGAACATATTTTCATTATCATTTCACATCTTTTCTGACTTCTTCCTGGGGCTTTAAGGTTATGATCCTCAAAATGTCAGTCTTGGTTGATTTTGCGACATCTGTGACCATTGGTGGTAACAGCAAGTGTGGTTTAATGCCACAGCAAACAATACTTGAGCAGCTATTTTTGAGAAATACAACGTGTACATCTGTTTACCGCTGACAAACATGTTGTTTTAATGAAGTCACTTAATGCAACTCTTACATGTATGTCTGTAACAGAGTGAACAGTAAACAGTGATATTAGTGAGATACAATTACAAACAAGGAAATAATTACAATTGGAACCCCAGGCAGGAATGGCGGACCCACCGCTAAAAATAAAATCTACTATAAAGGTCTGGGTCGACTGACTTGGACATTTGTGTTGTCACGTACAGCTCCCCCTGGGTAATGTCTGGAGAATTTCAGGGTTCCACTGCACATCTGAAAAGGGCTTGAGGCAGGCAGCAGAGAGATACGTGGTGGAAGAGAGAAGCGAGTTGATTACTGAGGAGACAGGCTGTTGTCAGAGCAGCAAGACAATGGAAGATAGATGAGGACAAGGTCAGCAGCTCCCTACTAATGTCACAACAGATGACTAACTGTGGTTATTTGTGTAAAGGTGTGTGTGCACGCATATGTTTTTGTGTGAAGACAGTTTTTTGTCCAAGGCTGACTAACTCTGAGTGTGGAGTATGGACTGCGTGTGTGTGTGTGTGTGAGAAAGAGAGAGAGAGTACTAAGTACAGAATCAACAACTTCTGCAATATAAGATTGACTGGCAGTTTTTTTTGTATCTGTATGTTTGTGTGTATGTTTCAGTTCTTCTGTTTGCTGCGTGTTTGCACTGATTTGACCTAACAGTGCTAGATCAGTCTGCCCACCCCTCAACACACACACTTTTTTGGTCCATTTTCAATCACAAGATACTTTGGTCCAGCTGAAAAGCCACTTTGCCTCCCCGTCATGGAAAAATATTGCTGTTGTTATCGCTGCTGTCTGCTGCTTGTTCTCAGCTCAGCTTATTTTTACTGCCAAACACTGCAGCAAAGAGCAGCTGGATGAACACACACACACACACACACTGGGGGAGAGATTTTGATACTTTTTTCTGCTGTGAAAACTTATCACCATTGAATTGCTCTGCTGCTGCGATCCATGACTCCATTCAGCTTCAATGTGCCCTTCCTGGAATTATATAACACCACATATTTGCCCGCATGTATGTTAAATCAACCCCAAGACATTTTAACATAGGTTATCTGTTATCACAATTTATTTCAAGTGTTTTTTGTTTTATTTAAGGGGCAGAAGGCCTTGGATGGGATGGTTTATAGCCTGAGATGCTCTGGAAGAATTCTTTCTCTAACTTGAAAACAATCCTAATGTTCTGCCATCCACCTTACAAATACAGTAAAGTGTGCCTACTCTCTGCTCTGTGGTCCAACAACATAAAACACAGTTCAGGTTAAAAGCAGGAGGTGACTGACACTTTTCATCAGGGTTCCCGAGGAGCTCAGGCCAGCTACATCTACTGTACTTCAGCTTTATTATAGATGTTATTATTTTAACTTTATTACCGATGCTGACCACAAGTGTAAGATCATTTACAGTGCTTCTTCTTTTATGTACTTGCTTTTTTATCTAATGACTTTTTGTTATGGGTTTTATTGCCTTTTCATTTCATTTGATCTGTTTTTAGGGTACCATAAAAGACTTTGCAACCAAGTTCTATTGAGATCTTTTAAATGGAACATTCAGTTAAAGATATAGTGTTTTGCTGACAGACAAGCTAAGCCAGGGATATTTTTCATCACTCTTCAAGTTTTACCACTTTCAACATGCTTAAGTTAAATGCACTTTGGTTTGATTTAAAAGCAGCTGTTTTTTTATATTGAATACAGTTCAAACCAAAGGAAATGGTTCATGTGTGAGTTTATTAAAAAGTGCGACTGAAAGGTTGAATAATCTCTCTCGTTCTGTCTCTACTTTTTCCTCCGTCTAACTTCAGGATTTGGACGTCAGCCTACCTCGAGCCGACCCAGTATAGACCCCAGCGGAGACCAGTAAAGGCCTGGCTGCATCAGCAGAGATATCTCCAGCAGCCATGTCTGTGCCGCCATCCTCTCTCACCTCCCTCCACCCCTCCGGCCTCCCCTCCTCCCTCAAATGCTTCCTCCTCGCTTCCTTTCTGCTCCTGTCATGTCCTGGATCGGTCCATGCAGGTTCACCTGAGACAAACTGCTCAGCTGTTGGAGACCCCTGTCAGGAAGGTGGGTTGGTCTTACAGATGCACACTGAATTTGAATCCATAGCCGGAGGAATTATTATGACAGGATAGCATCCTATCTACTATATAGTAATCTATTTTAGAGTTGCTCCACAGCTAAACTCCATAGAGTTTTTGTATTGTTCTCCTATCGCCCCAGTATATTAGTCTAAGGATGCCATAACTTCTAAACTACAATATAGTATATAGTCTCTTGGCGCCTACTGCAGTATACTGTGCATCTAATTCTGAGCAACCTGTCCAGAGGCTCTGCAGGTAAAAAGAAAAAGATTTATTTGCCATTTAGGTGAGAATGAGCTAGTTAAACTTGAACAGTGTCAGCAGAATTTTCATAAAATACCTACAGCAGGAACGCCGCACCATTAAAAGGTGACAGTGTTTCATTTCCTCCTGAGCCAAAACAGCACTGCTGCTGAGTTATCAAGTGATGGTGCCAATTTACTGCCCTGAAACTAGTACGCATTGATTCATTTTAAGAAGTTTTACTTGAACAAATGGGAACATAAGGAAAATCTTCCACTTATTGTGATCCTTAATTAGGTTGTACTGTCACTGGACTTTTACAAGATGCCCACAGTGGACAGACTATACATGATTAGAGAGGGAGAGATTAGTGAGGTTATTAGTAAAATTGTTGCTATCAGATATTGCTTGTGAACTTTTTCTGCAAAAATCTCTCTGATTTTCAATTTCAGGGGTGGTACTGCCTGTGTGGAATCCTCAGAACCCCTCTGTAGGGGACAAAGTGGCACGGGCCATTGTTTACTTCGTAGCACTCATCTATATGTTCCTGGGCATGAGCATTATAGCGGACCGGTTTATGTCGTCTATAGAGGTAGGCAACACATGAATAACCATGCACCTATTTTGCTATTGAGCTGCTCTCCACACAATATTACGTTATAGTAGATTCATTTGGTTATAGTATATGTTTTATAGGTTTCCTTTTCTTGCCTTGCCTTTTGCTTTTCCCTCCTTTCTTTTTGATGCCTACTTTCCTTT